>NC_135237.1:409096997-409431060 GCF_051348905.1 Ranitomeya variabilis
ATCTGAGGAGGAGGAGCCTTGGCTTATTGTCCCTTCTGAGAGCCTGAGAACTGTGGCTCCGGTTTTGCTAGAGTCTGTGCCCCAAGGCAAGACTTTTGTTTCATCTAATTTGCGACCGGATGTTCTCTCTTGGGCTCACTCGTCCAGGGTGGGTGGACATTTTGGGACCAAGAGGACATCTGAGCTCTTGGCGAGAACGTACTGGTGGCCGCATATGGCCCATGACATCGGGGAGTATATTCGGGCGTTTGTCTCCTGCACCAAGAATCGGTCTCCTCGGCAGTGGCCTGCTGGGCAACTTTAACCCCTGCCGGTGGCAGACAGGCCCTGGGTGATGGTCGGGATGGACTTTGTGGTGGGCTTACCCAAGTCTCGTAACTGCACCGTTATCTGGGTAGTCACCGATCATTTCTCTAAGATGGTGCACTTGGTGCTGCTTCCACGGTTACCTTCTGCATGGGCCTTGGCGGCGTTGTTCATTAAACACTCTGATTACATGGCATGCCTGATAAAATTGTCAGTGACCAGGGTCCCCAGTTCGCGTCTCGGTTTTGGAGAGAGCTCTGTCGTCTACTCAGCATAGAACTAAATCTCTCCTCTGCATCATCCTGAGATGAATGGGTTGGTAGAGGGCCAACCAGACTCTGGTGACATATTTGCGAAATTTTGTCTCTGCTAGGCAGGATGACTGGGCATCTTTGCTACCTTGGGCAGAATTTGCTCTGAACAACGCCATAGCCGATTCCACTGTGCAGACTCCTTTTCTTCTTAATTAAAGCCAGCAGCCGCGTGTCCCTGTGCCCATGCCCATTTCATCCACTGATTCCATGGTGGTAGACTGGGCAGTGGAGGCACGAGACATTTGGGACCACACACAGGATGCCATTTGGGCTTCCAAGGAGAGAATGAGGGTTTCTGCCGATGCTCACTGGCGCCCCGCTCCGACCTTCGCTCCTGGCGACTTAGTGTGGCTCTCCGCCCTTTAACGTCAGGCTGCGAGTTGAGTCCACAAACTTTGCGCCTCGCTACATTGGTCCTTTCAAGGTTCTGGAACAGGTTAACCCTGTGGTCTACCATTTGGCTATTCCTCCGCGCCTTGGAATCACCGACACCTTCCACGTTTCCCTCTTAAAGCCCGTCTATATGTCCCGGTTTTCTGAGTCATCTGCCGGGACATCGGGTTCGTCCACAGATGAGTACGAGGTGAATGCTATCGTGGGGTGCAAGGTAGTACGTGGCAAAAAATACTTTCTGGTGGACTGGAAGGGCCACGGTCCTGAGGACAGAACCTGGGAACCTGTAGAGCACTTTTGAGCTCTGCTGCTCATTAAGGCCTTTGAGCATAGCAAGGCCCAAGGGGGGGTGCCCTAGGAGGGGGGTAATGTTAGGAGTTGAGCTCCCGCCGCTGCACAGGGGAATCTCGAACCATGTCTGCTCCAGTCTCTCATTCTGCATCAGCCGCAGTGGAGCCTGCTCAGCGGAGACGTCGGTCCCAGGGTCTCACTCAGTCTGCTTCTGTGCAAAGGGTTACTGCTGCCTTTCCAGGCTCTGCCATTATAGCCTGTACTGATCAGCGGCGAGCAGACGTCTCTGGGACTAAGTCCTGCTTTTTCCCTTCTGAGCATGCCCAAAGGAAGATCTCTCAGTGGAGGTCTGGGGTCACATGCTCAGGTACTGCAGCAGCTCCTACTGGTCCTCTCGGAAGGTCGTGAAGTTGCTCAGTTACTGTAGCAGTTCTCATTGGTCATCTAGGAAGGTCCTGAACTTGCTGCAGCTATAAAAGGTTCGCATGGCCGCAATGCCATGCGCTAGTATACTCTTGTTTACGTGTATGTGTTGTGAGTGAAAGTCGCTCTTTAACCATCCCCTCCCTTGTGTTTGAATGCTCGCGTAAGGAGGATGATTGTAATCTAGCGCCAGACTTGTTACCAACACTAGTACACAAACACTGTGACCGCCAGGGTGGCGCCGTGCGCTATCTCCGCGCTTTCCTAACCCAAGTCTGGGTGGTTAGTGGCGTCCGCCAGAGCGGCACTGCATGCACTCTCGTGCTACTTTATTATTATTTCTGTCACGTGCGGTACTGCGGCTCCGTGACACAACAGAGTTCGCTTCTTTCACACAGGGTGAAGCTAACCCATGCGTGTATCCTCACTGTACTGCCAAAGAGTTCGTCATTGCTTAGCAGCAGGTTCCATCTCTGCACGGTGGACCCCGGGCTGCAAACGCACCTTATTCCTTTTCTCTAATTATTTGGTGCGTTCCGCTAGCCCTAACACACAATTGGATGTTAATAAAAATGTTCCTGTGCTGAGATAATCTTATAAATGTGCCACTGCTATTTACTATGTAATTGATGTGTCTGACCATGCAGGAACAGGTCCTGGGCAGGGGAGGAATAAAAAGATTATACAGACAGGACAGCATGGGATCACAGCTTATTCTTTCTGAGAGGTAAAACATTTGCCTTCCTGCCAGTTTGTTCTACTTACGAGAACAATCTCCTGCATTTGCCTATCCTCAGAGATACTGAGCTCATCAAGCGATCTTGTGGTTCTTGTCACGTTGCTGTGCGGTTAGTCTAAGGGTCCGTTAGCTTGGACCGGCTAGGGGCACTACACGACCATTAATCAGTAAACGTTTACTAATCGGTGCTCGTTTAGTAGACTGTTTACACAGGCAGACAGCAGTAAACTATATGAGCTAAAGGCTGAGTCACACATAACGATATTGTTAACGATATCGTTGCAACGTCACGCTTTTGGTGACGTAGCAACGATCCCGCTAATGATCTCGTTATGTGTGACAGCGACCAACGATCAGGCCCCTGCTGGGAGATCGTTGGTCGTTGGGGAATGATCAGGACCATTTTTTGGTCGCTGATCACCCGCTGTCATCGCTGGATCGGCATGTGTGACGCCGATCCAGAGATGTGTTCACTTGTAACCAGGGTAAATATCGGGTTACTAAGCGCAGGGCCGCGCTTAGTAACCCGATATTTACCCTGGTTACCATTGTAAAAGTTAAAAAAAAATACAGTACATACTCACACTCTGATGTCTGTCACGTCCCCCGGCGTCCACAGGGTTAAAACTGCTTTCGGCAAGAGCGCTGCTAATGCACGCGCTGCTGCCGAGAGCTTCCCTGCACTGACTGTGTCAGAGCCGGCCATAAAGCAGAGAACAGCGGTGACGTCACCGCTGTTACTGCCAGCGCTGACACATTCAGTGCAGGGAAGCTCTCGGCTGCAGCGCGTGCATTAGCAGCGCTCTTGCCGAAAGCAGTTTTAACCCTGTGGACGCCGGCGGGGGACGTGACAGACATCAGAATGTGAGTATGTAGTGTTTTTTTTTTTTACTTTTACAATGGTAACCAGGGTAAATATCGGGTTACTAAGCGCGGCCCTGCACTTAGTAACCCGATGTTTACCCTGGTTACCCGGGTGCTGCAGGGGGACTTCGGCATCGTTGAAGACAGTTTCAACGATGCCGAAGTCGTTCCCCTGATCGTTGGTCGCTGGAGAGAGCTGTCTGTGTGACAGCTCCCCAGCGACCACACAACGACTTACCAACGATCACGGCCAGGCCGTATCGCTGGTCGTGATGGTTGGTAAGTCGTTTAGTGTGACTCCAGCTTTAGCGATTTGTTCTAGATTGCTCAGTTTGCTAGGCTGCCAATGCTTTTGGTTACACAAGTCCTATTTACATCACAGATAGCGATGATCTTTTTAACAGCAAAGGATAAGTTCATCCGATGAACTAGAGTTTTGCTCATTCATTGGTTGATCAGCAGCCTGTTTACACTGCACAAATATTGTGAAATGAGTGTGATTGAGAACCCTAGTGCACGGCAATCCTTAAGTATTAATGCAGCTTAACCCACGGCACCGTCTCCTGATACTGCAGGAATACAATGATGTCAGTAGTATGAGTCAATGCCAATAAACAGGCCCTCACTGCCCCTGTATAGTATGCTGTCATGGACGCATTGGATTTGCTTCCACAAGCACCCTGTGTGTAATATTAGGAGGACAAAATTATTTAAAAATAAATGAAAGTTTAGCTACTCTTTAGGTTTGTGAAGTTCGATCATTACATGTTCACCTTGTGGGGGTTACATTTGCGATTCATTTATTGCTTGTGCTGCTAAACTGGAGTACAATTTGCAGGCTGAACGGATATAAACTCTACTGCTTTGATGACTGGAAATATTATTAATCACAGCAACAGTGTCACATCCAGGGTCATTAGTTGTTAATATGTAAGATAAAATATAGCCTTCAATTTTAAATATTCTTCACCATTCTTCAGGTTGTTGTCATTTCTTTCTTATATTTTATAATTACACAGAACTATGCCACTGTTTATTTAAGAGACGTGGACACATAAAGTGTTTCTTTAAGGGTTAATTTATGGATTAGCCAGATCATAAAATGAATTGCTCAGAAGCTGGCTGAGCTATGCCAGCTGCACCTTTTTTTTCGGCTTACAGTATATACAAGGAGACAGTAAAACACTATGCAGGTCACATAATTTAAGATCACATTATTTTAACCAGAGACAGAAATTTTTCCTGTAAGCCAACTTTGCATTTATGTATGTGCCCCCCACCCACTTCTTCCCGTAAGACTTCAAACAATTGAGAGGTTTGAGATTATACTACACAATAGCCATAATGCTCCATTTAACCCACCAGCCCTCTACTATCTCTTCCATCATAAATCTTCAGATGAAATATATCAGGATATCACAGGGCTTTCAGGTCACAATGTACTAACACTGATGATATTGGAAGGAATAGTTCATTTAACCATAGTGATTAAATATTCTTTTTTTTCTACTCACCAGCACATTTTGTCCTTGTCCTCAATGCAGGTCCAGGTGATCCGGTTCCACCGTCTCCAGGTCTTGTTAACAAGACACTTATCTCGTACTCGGTGTCAGGGTCAAGATGTCCAATCTTATAACTGGATGAATCCACAGACTGGATGTCAGACCAGGTCCCACTAGTAGTGCGATACTCTATATCCCTTTCAATGATGGGTCCATCTCCATTTATTGAGTTTGCATTGAGCTGTATCCACAGATATGTTGCTCCAACAGATGATAATTGTGGTGGTGCAATGGGCACAGGTGGCTCTGTAAAAACCCCAGAATATATTAGTAGGCATCATTTATGTACACTTTACAGCATGCCATTTATAAATAGATTTAAAGGGATTGAGATGGATCAGTTAAAAACACCCAATGATGGGCATCATTTTCAGGAACGTATGTCTACAGGAGGAGGACAATCAGATGTAGAAGATGGAGTAAACTAAAAAGAAAAGTGCTGGAAGAGCTCAAGCTTGCGCAGTCTATTGGCCCCGTAGGCGCATGGATCCGGATGCCGTTTTGCGGGGCATTTCAGACGTATGCACCGACGGGGACACAGAATGCAATGTGAAAGCACCATAAGGCTTAGACTGGATGCAACTGTATATATATTTTCAGCTGATAGTAAGACTAGGACTATTTTGGATTTTAGCCCCAGGTTGTAAATATGAAAGTTCCCATTCACTGGCAACAAACATTGTGAAAATAAGTCAGCGATAAAGGATGTGTCTTTGTTATTAGTGACCGGGCCAAATTATTCATCTCTGTTACTTTATGTGCCAGTACCTCTGAAATGTTTCAACAGATCCCACTGACTCTGAGACTGTTTTTTGTGACACATTATATTTTATGATAATGGTAAATTTAGGTGGATTTGTGTTTTTTATACAAGTATTAGATGTTTGACAACATTTCTAAAAATTAGCAATTTTCAAACTTTGAATGATTACCCCTTTAATCCAGAGAGTGACACCACACAAGATAGTTAATAAATAACATTTCCCTCATGTCTGCTTTACATCAGCATCATCTGTAAAATGTTCTTTTATTTTGTTAGCATGTTAGAAACTGTAAAATTGTAGCAGTAATTTTCCATTTTTTCCAAGAAACTTACAAAACTTTTTTAGGGACCTATTCAGTTTTGAAGTGACTTTGTGGACCTATATATTTGAAAAAACCCTAATGTGACACGAATATAAATACAACCGCTCCTCAACATATTAAAAACTGCTGTCGGATAGTTTATTAACCATTCAGGTAATTTTCAGGAATTTACACAAAGTGGTATGACAGGAAAGAAAAATGTTATTTTTACCACCTAAATGTTGCCAACATCTGAACAGCCCCAGACAGCCAGCAGACTCTAAGGCCGTTATTTGTCCATGAATTGCCATGACAAACACCAGGACTACACAATCATGATCTCAAGATGCCGATGGGGTTAAAGAGGGAGCCCCCACTCTCTGTTAACCATCTAGATGCAGTGTTCAGTATTGACAGCAACATCTTAGGGGTTAAATGGCCATGGTCGGCACCAACACTGATTGTGACTGATGCAGCAGGGTGTCACCTATAATGTAGCTGCTATTCCCTTATATCTCAGGTCAGTTTTAAGTCATATTGGTGGTCATTATGGGGTTAATGTCCATTACTCCTCATAAGGTTGCTAAAAAAGTGAGAGGGGCATAGAAGAAGGGACAGGACCATTTGCAGGCCACAAAATCCAGTTTTCTAGAAACTGGCCTACAATATACCTCAAATCTTCATCATCTGACTATCTACCACAGCCAAAGATGCACTAGTTTTATTGGAAGGTTAATTCGCCCCAAAGGAAACTAAAAAGTTGCAAATATTTTCTTTACACTTTTATTAATCTTCATTTACATAAAACCATGAAATCCCATGAAAGGATCAGCTGTATAGTTATGATGCACTGAGGTGCAATCAGCTATAGTGTGAGATAATCTACACTATTTCAGTACCCTCAGGGTTAACAGCAGAGTATAGCTTGGAGGATATCCCAATAATTTAAAAATAATTTATTACTGAGATATCCTCCAAGCTATACTCTGATGCACTGAGGTGACATCTTCCAAACAAATTGAGGTTTGTGGGCACTTTATGATTAAGGTAAGTGCCATTTTCTTGCAGTTATTTGGAGACACATGAAAAGAAACTAATACTAAAATATAATTTTGCAATTTCCTACAGAAAATCCCCAATATGATCTCTTTTTAGCCACTGGCTGTTGTGTTAGTAATGATTGAGTGAACGCTATGTGCAGGAACCGTGTGCTGTAAACACTTCCCCACCAAATCCAAATCATTTAACATCAATTTAAACGATTAAGCTATTTCTTGAACCAGGACGCAATACAAAGCTTCATGGAGGATCCTAAGGCAAGTGTGTAACCATGCTGAAAGATCAGTTAATTACTTTCTTGTTTCCTTCTATACAATATGAACTGTTGAACTAATGTAAAAGCAAAAGCAAGGTTGAAAGGCTTAAACCATACAGCACTTAGGTGACAGTGTTACAAGTATCTCGGATCTTCTGCATCCTATTATCTGTGGAGACCCCAGAGCTATATGCAGACACTTGTGCACAGTGGGTAAAAGAGAAGCAATGAGGCAGGGCTATCCTGAAGGCTGAGCAATGTTCGGGACAGCTAATACTGAGATAAAATATATGCGCCTGGTTACACCTGCTGCTATTAGAAAAATACAACATACACATCTTTGCCTCATAGATCCAACATGCCAACAGTTAAATGTACTGCCTATGATATGTACAGTGTATACAGAGCCAAATAAGCTGGATAGAGAATTGTATCATGAGGGCAGCATAAAACCAATGAGGGTCTCCATTTTAGTATTACATTCTTCAATAGCATAATCAAACATTGTCTAATATAATGTTATTTTTGGAACTACGGCCATCATGGCAGTATTATTTCAATAACTACCATTACAGATGAGTGGATGTTTTGAAATTCAAATTTGCCAACTTTGCCAAATTTTCCCCCAATACTTTGATTTGTGCCAAATAAATTTGAGTAAATTTCAATACTGGAAAACGTGTAATTGCTTGTGAAAAACAAGATAACCTCACAGACTATAAAGGCTTACACACTGCAGGAAAGAGAGGACACCACTGACCATAAGAGCTAACACACTACAGGAGAGAGAGGACCTCACTGACCATAAAAGATTACACACTACAGGAGAGAGAGGACCTCACTGACTATAAAAGCTTACACACTACATGAGAGAGAGGACCTCACTGACTATAAGAGCTTACACACTACAGGAGTGACAGGACCCCACTGACCATAAGAGCTTACACACTACAGGAGAGAGAGGACCTCACTGACTATAAGAGCTTACACACTACAGGAGTGACAGGACCCCACTGACCATAAGAGCTTACACACTACAGGAGAGAGAGGACCTCACTGACTATAAGAGCTTACACACTACAGGAGTGACAGGACCCCACTGACCATAAGAGCTAACACTACAGGAGAGAGAGGACCTCACTGACCATAAAAGATTACACACTACAGGAGAGAGAGGACCTCACTGACTATAAAAGCTTACACACTACAGGAGAGAGAGGACCCCACTGACCATAAGAGATTACACTGTACAGGAGAGAGAGGACCTCACTGACCATAAGAGCTTACACACTACAAGAGAGAGAGGACCTCACTGACCATAAATAGATTACACTCTACAGGAGAGAGAGGACCTCACTGACCATAAGAGCTTACACACTACAGGAGAGAGAGGACCTCACTGACCATAAGAGCTTACACTCTACAGGAGAGGACACCACTGACAATAAGAGCTTACACTCTACAGGAGAGGACACCACTGACCATAAGAGCTTACACACTACAAGAGAGAGAGGACCTCACTGACCATAAATAGATTACACTCTACAGGAGAGAGAGGACCTCACTGACCATAAGAGCTTACACACTACAGGAGAGAGAGGACCTCACTGACCATAAGAGCTTACACTCTACAGGAGAGGACACCACTGACCATAAGAGCTTACACTCTACATGAGAAGGTGGGCCCTGTTAACAATAAGAGCTTACACACTACAGGAGACAGAGAGGACCCCACTGACTATAAGCGCTTACACACTACAGGAGAGAGAGACCCTCCTGACTATAAGCGCTTACACACTACAGGAAAGAGAAGACACCACTGACCATAAGAGCTTACACACTACAGGAAAGAGAGGACCTCACTGACCATAAGAGCTTACACTCTACAGGATAGAGAGAACCTCATTGACTATAAAAGCTTACACACTACAGGAGAGAGACCTCACTTACCAAAGGAGCTTACACACTACAGGAGAGAGAGAAAACCCCACTGACCATAAGAGCTTACAATCTCTTGGACAGATAGGGGACTCTACTGACCATAACAGCTTACACTTTACAGGTGAGAGAGACATGACCACAGGACCTCACTGTTCATAAGAGCATATGCACTACAGGAGAGAGAGGATCCCGATGTAGCTTACAATCTACAGGAGAGATAAAACCCCGCTGACAATAAAAGCTTACGCTCTACAGGAGAGAGACAGAAGACCCTGTTGACCATAGGAGATTACATTCTACAGGAGATAGAGAGGACCCCGCTGACCATAAGAGCTTACACTCTTTAGGAGCGAAAGAGAAACGCACTGACAATAAAAGCTTACACTTTACTGGCAAAAGAGAGACAGGACCACGCTGACCATAAGTGTTTACACTCTACAAGAGAGAGAGAGGACCCTGATGATCATAAGAGCTCACAATCTACAGGAGAGAGACTTCGGCAATGTTCACACATTACCTTTCTGTTCCTTTTTTTAATGCAAATTTTAAGCTGCGTTTTACACTACCAGCAAAAGCTATAAAATCTCAGAAATCTCATGCACAAACATTGTTTTTTTTTCCCTTACTGAATTGGAAAACTGCTGGATTTTTTAAAACTGCAGTATGTCACTTCTTTCAGCGCTGTTGCAGCATTTTTCACCCAACGGGTAAGTACAAAAATGCAGCAAAAAATACAGGTATCAGGTTTTCCTACGCTTTTAGGGAAAAAAAAGCAGGTACAGCCATATGTGAAACAAATTATTTTTGTGATTTTCCATAGTTTAAACCATAATGTCTTGGTGTCCTAACCTGAGAATATGGCAGTTAGTATTGGTTCAATTTAATTAAATTACTGATATGTGTAAAGTAAACATTGGCCGACCAAGGTGTGAAATTGAACAATACCTGATCAACTCAAGGGTCCTACAAGCAGTGTCCTTCAAATGCAATGCTCTGCCAATGTCTTAGGTAAATTATTCCTGACCATTTCACCTCCCACCACTGTTACATTTGCAATTGTGTATTTATTCATGAACTCATTTGAACTTTTTCGTTCAGAATAGTCACTATTTTTCAGACATAAAAATCTTTTTCCACTAAATAATTTGATCAAATTGCCCTTTTTTTTCAAAATAGCTTTATGGCTTCACACATGTATTGCATTGGTGACCTAAAACCTGCTTCTATGGTGGAAGCAAAGCTGAACTTTGGGATCCTGAAAAACGCAGAAAAAAAGCAGAAAAACCTGCTTTCTGTAAGCAGCTTCTTTACTGCTAAGAGAGCAGGTTTTGCATGCAGAAAGAAAAACGCAGCAAAACCGCAATGTGTCAACATAGCCTTACTCAGTGATTCTGGAGATGAAAAACGATTCCGTCAGACAAACTGTGCTCCACTGAGAACCACTGCTCTGCGATGGCCAAGGTACTGACCACCACTGTACAGGATATGATAATCTGCTAGATGTCATAGGTGCAAGGCCTTATGGGGAGGCCAAAGTGGCTACGCAAAAATGGCATTAGCCTGCTCTGATGCTTTAGCCGTGTGGGAATGGTGCAAGGCAATTTGGGGGGGGGGGGGGGGCGAACTGCAAATTGAAACTTAAAATGTTTGAATTAACGTGACGCCGCAAATTTTGGGAAATTTTACTCAAACTCAATTCTCTACTAATTGATCTGCTGATGTCTAACTATCATGCAAGATTGCAAAGAATGTTATTTTCTTCAACCAAAAGGCATCATCAGCAAGGTGTAGGAAGTTTTGACATGATAAATTCTGTGCACTACCAAGTTGACTTAGTTTCAATCAAGCTGGAAAATAAATCTGAGAAGAAAATTGATGATGATGCAGAAACATCTGTGCTAACTGTAAAATAAGTCTTAGTTTACATCTGCACCACAAATTCAATTTTTTCGCCATCATAGGTGCACAAAAACGAATCTGACATAATGCTGTAGGCAAATAATGAAGCCCTATGGGCCCCATTAACAAGGTCCATTGTGTTTCTCATGATGTTTCTTACTTTTACAGGAAGAACAGCATTGTCTGAAGTACTAGTCTTCTTATCAAATATAGTATGAAAGAATCTGATGCAGGTGTGAACAGCACTGAAATGGTAGTCTAATAAAACGGCCATAAAAAGACCTACATTTTTAAATCTAGAAGTTCCAAAGGTCCCGTAGCTGTGAACAAGGAGAACCACCCAAGTAACAGCTGTGTAAATGTGTTGACTAGTGTTGAGCATTCCGATACTGCAAGTATCGGGTATCGGCCGATACTTGCTGTATCGGAATTTCCGATACCGAGATCCGATACTTTTGTGGTATCGGGTATCGCAACAACATTAATGTAATAATGTGTAAAAAAGAGAATTAAAATAAAAAATATCGCTATACTCACCTGTCCGACGCAGCCGGGACCTCAGCGAGGGAACCGGCAGCGTTGTTTGTTTAAATTTCGCGCTTTTACTTGGTTACGTGAAGTCCCGGCTTGTGATTGGTCAGGGCGGCCATGTTGCCGGGACGCGGACCAATCACAGCAAGCCGTGACGAAATTACGTCACGGCTTGCTGTGATTGGTCCGCGTCCCGGCAACATGGCCGCCATTAACCAATCACAAGCCGGGACGTCACTGGAGGCTGGACACGCGCGCTTTTTAAAATACGCGCGTGTCCAGCCTCCCGTGACATCACGGCTTGTGATTGGTTAATGGCGGCCATGTTGCCGGGACGCGGACCAATCACAGCAAGCCGTGACGTAATTTCGTCACGGCTTGCTGTGATTGGTCCGCGTCCCGGCAACATGGCCGCCCTGACCAATCACAAGCCGGGACCTCACGTAACCAAGTAAAAGCGCGAATTTTAAACAAACAACGCTGCCGGTTCCCTCGCTGAGGTCCCGGCTGCGTCAGACAGGTGAGTATAGCAATATTTTTTATTTTAATTCTTTCTTTTACACATTAATATGGTTCCCAGGGCCTGAAGGAGAGTTTCCTCTCCTTCAGACCCTGGGAACCATCAGGAATACCGTCCGATACATGAGTCCCATTGACTTGTATTGGTATCGGGTATCGGTATCGGATTGGATCCGATACTTTGCCGGTATCGGCCGATACTTTCCGATACCGATACTTTCAAGTATCGGACGGTATCGCTCAACACTAGTGTTGACATTAGAATGAAAGAAATAAACATAAGCCAGCTCACCAGTAACCACCGCAGGTGCTCGGAACTCCGCTGCAGGCAGACGTAATATTCAATGGAAGAAAAAAAGGGGGTTGAGTTCCAGCTCCTTAAAAATAACCATTTTATTAATACTGTTATAAAAACCTATTGTACAAGGTGTACAAGCTCCCTAAGGTATATGCCGATGGACAGCAGAGACACATAGGCAAAGCTTTGACAAAGATCGTTGAGATCGAAACGCGTTGCCTATCTGTCTCTGCTGTCCATCGGCATATACCTTAGGGAGCTTGTACACCTTGTACAATAGGTTTTTATAACAGTATTAATAAAATGGTTATTTTTAAGGAGCTGGAATTCAACCCCCTTTTTTTCTTCCGTTGACATTAGAATACCATTTATGGGGCATTTTAGAACTGCGACACATGGGTAGATTTTTGACAGATTTAATTTATGTAAATGAATGCTGTCTGTATCACTGAATTAACGTTTACAAACCTGATTCTTCTAACAGTGCAACAGTAGAAAAATGCACTAAATTCAGTAAAGTAGCAAACGCCTTTTACTGAATTTGGTGCATCTGATGTGAGTCACACTATACTTACTGCTTTCACAATTTTATCTAATAGCTGTGTGCTCTTATTCATAAGCAATAAAAACAATCTAAAATTAGAGAAAAAGAATAAAGCACGCTACATAATGAATAACTAACTATGTGACGTTCAATATAATTTAATTTTATATGGAAGAAATTATAATACAATATTATATATATATGTATATATATTAAAAATTATATATATTTTCTCCTTTTTTTTCAAATTGTGGCAATCTGTCATTTATTAGGAAAATGATATCCTCATTGTCCTCTACAATATCTCCTCTCACTTAACACCACTCTTAGAAAACCAGATTAGTTCATTAACTGAGAGTCGGGCAACATTCTGCTAAATATCATCATAGCTAAATCTTAAAGACATGAATGTCAGAATACATAGTGGACGCACATTAAACACTAATGTACAAATTTAATAAGAGCGTCCATCAGGATCTTACTATCTGCATGCTAGAAGTTTATGAAAATGTTATAATATATAACATTAATGAAAACATTAACGTTAGAAAGAATATATTGGATTATTGGTTATAAAACCCACCGGCAGCAGCTCCCGTGCCCTCCACGCTTCTCTTAGATGGTCCGTCCTTTAATGTTTTTAGAGGACAATTTAACTGACATTTCACTAATACTTCTGGAGAACTGCAGATATTATACAGAGCACAGTCCTAGCCGAAGCTTTATCTTTTAATGTCATAATATTTTTCATGTTTGTGATAAGTAAAACATTTTATCGCTAAATAGAGCTTAGTCAGTTCTTAAACAAATACAAAGAATACATTTAGTCGCTTTCTTTCGAGAATACAAAGAATACTGCAGATCTTACTATTTCAAAGAACATATAAGAAGCCAATGTTTCAATAAATGCCTTGGCTTCTTATAGGAGGAAAAAAGTAGTTTTCTGATATTATCTTGAATCCTCCTGCAGACTGGAAATGAAAATGACTAAGCTGCAGAATGAATGTGGGGTTTTTCTTCTTAGCAGCAACAAAGTTAAGTTCTCGCAGAAGAAGCTGAGCTGTGAATAGAAGTGGGTCAGCGGTGCTACAGATGGCTTCCCCTACATGCCCTCTGTTAAATGCTGAAAACCAACTTCTAAAAGCCGACAGACACCTAGCTTTTCCCTTGCCTGAACTCAATAAGTAGGGTGAGCCCAGCAATAATCGGATGTCTGTTCAGAAAGCGCCATTAGAGTGCTCTTTGTCTGGGTGATAATGCACCGGTGACCATGCCAATATTAGAAAAGTTTAGCCAGTGAACCATATGTAGAGGACTAATATGCTTCTCCAAACCCATTAAATCAATACTGCCCTGCTGGCTGCCTTTTGTTCCTGTGCATTTTAATCACACCTAGAGTAAAGCATCTATGTGGGCATTAGAAGAATCCAGCCTTGTGCATCGTAAGCTAAGATTTCCATCACAAGGAAGCAATAACAGCACGTGAGAAGCACTGAACATAAATAACGTTTCGGCTTTTTTTTAAAGAGAGATTAGCCAAATCTTGACTTTGAGCATCTGATAATTTTGACAGTTCATAGCTCATTGTTAAGCAGTCACTAAAAACTGACAGATATTTAATAGGGGACAAAAGAATCTTAAAGGGTAAAAACCAAGGAAAGGAAACAATTTACTGTAGATTCATCATACAGAGGAAGGGAAACCACTCAGTGGCCACTAGACATTCAACAAGTGAAACCAGAGGGCCAGAATGAGGAGGGTAAGATTTGGGATTTTTTCAAATGCAGGTACCCTATACAATATTTGGAGAAATTAAAGTGATCATTTCATTTTTGGACACTCAAATATTTATAAATAAAGGCAGTCCCTACTTTCCTGCACATGATCTTCCAAAATTTACATAAGAGATTCCCATTTCCTGAATGACCTGTTACATCAATGTCTAACAAATTTAAGGCAACAGCAAACAAGCGCAATGCTTACATGCTCTATTTAATAGAGCTTGTATGTGCTGCTCCAAAGCTGGCCAATATCGCTGGAGTGCACTGCTGGCTCCTGATATGGACATTTTCAATGTTCCTGGGCTCTTTTGATGCCATACAGATAAAGATGTCAACAATACCGCCGTCCTGAATGATCAATCAAGCAGGAACGCACCACCTAGCAAACGGGGAGACTGAGAGGCTGGGAAGCAGTGAGTTACTGATCAAGAAAATGAACAACTTTCTACACAGCTGAATTTCAGTATACTGGGTTACTGGTACAAAACAGATGTGTATGGGAACTGCTGCACTTTTGCATCCAGATTTTGCAAAGAGAATCTGATGAAGCAGAACACAGTAGCAAACAAATGGATGGGAGTTGAGAAAATTTCATTTTAGCCATGAATTTGTTGCAGATTTGCCTGATTTAGTACAAAAGAAAAAGTTTTCAGAAAAAAAATGTAGCAGATTTTGCTGCAGATTACCTAAAGATTCAGAGTAAAATACAAAGGTGCGGATAATTGTAATATAAAAAAATGTCGGGCCCCCCTGCCGGTATTTGTATATTGGCCTTAATCAATACATACACACATAGACATTGACATGCAAGATTTGGTGGGCATTTGAAACACAAATTTGCCTCCAGATTTTTGGGGATTTTTTTTAGAAAACTGTCTGCAGCAAGTCTGTTACATGTACCCAAAGAATGGGAACTGTACTACATGTAAAGTTATCATGTCCTATTAAAGGGGTTAGCTAAGACTATTTAATTTTTTATTACAGGTCTAAGAACTAACAGGTAGGTAGTTGCTAACTACCTGCCTGTTGTGCCTGGTTACAGCAATAACAGACCGCTTCTGCCAGCAATTCATCGGCTTACGCTGACGTCGTGTAGACAGTGCAGCAGCTTCTCTTATGCTAGATAGTTGCCTTTGTTAGCAACTACCTGCCTGTTAGTTTTTAGGCCCACAGCAAGAAAAATAAAATAGTACTGGACAACCCATTTAAATGGGCTGATGTATTAAGGATGGAGCTATAATGCAACTTTGACTATGACACATTACGCAGCCAAAGATTGTTGGGTGTTGCTGCTACATTAAAGCAAATACAAGTGAATCTGACACTGAAAATACTGCAACGTGAAAAGCAAATTCAACCAGATATGATTTTTTTCGACTTGCTTGCCACACTTGCAGTACCTTAGGTGTCGGACTGCATGAATATTCACTTGTACTCTGCTGCGATGTAGCAGCAACACATAATGAACTTTGGTCACACAACCTGTAGGTGACCAAAGTTGCCTCATAGCCCCAGTTTAAGCCATGTTCACACATTAAGTATTTGGTCAGTTTTTTACCTCAGTATTTAAAAGTCAAAACCTGGAGTGGAACAATCAGAGGAAAAGTATAATAGAAACATGTCACCACTTTTGCGTGTTTTTCATCCACTCCTGGTTTTCGCTTAAAAATACTGAGGTAAAAATCTCACCAAAAACTGAATGTGTGATCGTGGCCTTAATCTGACTCTCGATAGGATCAACAGAATCCACGTGAAGTAAGCTGACAATTCTTATTCATGACCAAGTACACACCATCATTCCACCACAATTATACACCACTATATATTGTATTTTCTTTTTGCAGTGCCTGCCCACAAAGTATGAAGCGTTTATTGCATCCTTGTGAGATATCATGTACAGCGTATACCTGTATGACACGTCTGTAATAGGGGTTGATGTAGCTTACATTCTTTTGACAGGTGCAGTATTTGTTCAATACATTTGTATAGACATGTTAAGAGCTGTGGACCAAAATTGCAGAGCACCCTGAGGATTTTATCTGCTTGGTGACTGAATTTCCGGATAAGCTTTTCCAAATTAACTGCACATCCTGACCTTCCAGAATGTGGTCTAGATTTATTTCTCATTTTGTACTAGTTTATATGCAGAGTCAGCAATAAAATTTCCTAATAACCTTTCCACGATCCTCAAGAAAAAAAAAAAACACATTTTTTTCCCACTAGCACCGATACTGTAAGGTTTATTAGAAAGTAATAGTGTTGTAAATATTTTTAATGAAGTCTTAATTCTTTTTTTTTTTTTAATTAGTTTTTATTTTAGTAAATAAAAGCAAGGAAATAAACATCTCCGGATAATTCATTTGTTTTTCACCTGCAGTTTTCTCATTCAATAAGATCAGATATTCCTTTTTTATTTAGCCCACCAGACATCGGCTGACTATAGGGGAACTAGATTTGTAGAAGAATTTTATGGGAATCCAAAAGACAACCTATCATTATGACAGTTCTCCTCAGATAAGAGTTTAATTCCTCTAATTGAGCAAATTACTATATGTGCATTCGCTACTAGAGATGGGCGGACACTTGGATGTTCGGGTCAGGCGGGATCACCCGAACAGCTACTAAAAGTTCGGGTTTAGGTACCAGAACAGTACCCGGACCCCATTCACTTGAATGGGGGGCCCGAACATCCATTGTTTACCACAGTCATGTGCATGACAGAGCGGCAAACACCACTTCTGATTGGAGGTGAAATTATCCCCGCCGGCCAGAAAGCCGCGGTTCCCACGTTGTCAAAAGTCAGCGTGAGTGTTCAGCTGTGAACAGAGGTACAAAGTTTACCTCCGTTCACTGGTGTCAGCGGATGGGACTACAGCTCCCATCATCTGACACGTTCTGCCGCTAATAGCGAGAGCAGGAGCGGCTGATGGGTGTATTCATTAGCCGACTCCTGCGCTGTAAATAAATAGTGAAAAAAACCCTGTGTGGATTCTCCTGTATTTTTGATAACCAGCCAGGCAAAACTCACAGTTGGGGGGCTGCAACCCTCAGCTGTCAGCTTCAGCAAGGCTGGTTGCCAATAATAGAGGGGTCCCCACGCCATGTTTTTTAATTATTTAAATAAATAATTTAAAAAATGGTGTGGGGTTCCACTTAATTTTTGACAACCAGCCTTGCTAAAGCAGACAGCTGGGAGCTGGTATTCTCAGGCTGGTAAGGGGCCATGGATATTGGCCTCCCCAGTGTAAAAATAGAAACCCGCAGCTGTCCAGAAAAGGCACATCTATTATTCAGGGGAACCCATGCTGGTTTTTTAAAAAATTATTTATCTACAGCGCAGGAGCCGGCTAATGAACACACCCATCAGCAGCTCCTGCTTTCACTGTTATTAGTGACATCAGGTGTCGGATGATGGGAGCTGTTGTCCCATCCGCTGACACCAGTAACTGGAGGTAAACTTTGATCACAGCCGAGCGCTCACACTGTCTTTTGACAACGTGGTAACTGCGGCTCTCTGACCAGCGGGGATTATTTCACCGCCGATCAGAACTGCTGTTTGCTGTGCTATCATGCACATGACAGCGTGACAAACACCTGGTGTTCGGGCAGCCGAACTTAAATAGTAACACAGACTTCCTGATGAAGTCCGTGTAAGGTGTTTGTGGCCGAGCAGTAGGTGTTCAGTATGGATGCTGAACGTTACTGTTCAGGTGTGCCCATCTTTGTTCGCTACCCAAACCCACTCAGTGACCAAAAAGGAGAAAAAAACAACACTTTCCGGTTCTGAGCTCTATGGAGTTACATTCTAAGAAATGGAAGTCGAATAATCCATTTTTCAGAGTTACAGAATGAATGAGATCTGTCAGGTGAAATGCCAAATGACTCCATGAATCCAGGAGGTGCTTACTTTAAGTCATCCAGTTTGGTACCATGGGGTGGCTCTTTATTCAGTATGAGGGATGAGCGGACCCATAGAAGTTCAGGTTCTGGTACCCGAACTTTAGTCCAAAATTGTGTTTGGGTACAAGAATTTTACCCAAACTTGAAACCGAACCCAAACCCCATTGAAAACAATGGTGAACCGAACGTTGGATGTGGAAAAAAAATCTATTTCACTCTCTCTAAGACTTCCCCTACACCAAACATTAAAACAGACTTTTGGAAGCAGTCCTTGTTTGAAGTTAAGCACCAGAACTAAGGACACTTTGACATTCAGGTTCGCTCATCTCTAGTTAGCATAAATGTACCCCTAGCATAATAAAAATAAATATATTAGTGTCATTAATTTAAAACTTTTATCATAGTGTCAGGTTGTTTTTAAAATACATTTCCAGGGACACTTAACGCCTTAGTACTTTATGGTGAAATCCAATATTTTTTCAATTATAATACTTTAATTAAAACATATACTGTACCAGAAAAAGTAGGGGATGTAATAAAATAACTTCAAATCACCAGGCAAATGCTCCACAGCTCCAGTTATTACTGCCTCAATGGTGATGGAGCGCGATTGGTACAAAATTCTTAAATCAGGTGGAAATGTGGGCAGTCAAAAAGTCATCATAGTTGATCAGCTAACAAAGACAAGCAGCAGGGGTATCAGAGCTGCAGGGAATTTACCTGGTAAGTACAAGCTACTTTACACTTTATCATATCTTTTGCTTTCTGCTTATTTTACCCCTTAAATGACCAAGCAAATTTTTACCTTAATGACCACTGTCACTTTATGAGGTTATACGTATCCCACTGATTCTGGGATTGTTTTTCGTGACATATTGTACTTCATGACAGTGGTAACATTTTTTTCTATATGACTTGCATTTATTTGTGAAAAAAATGAAAATTTTGCAATAATTTAGAAATTTTCACACATTTGATTCTTATGCTGTTGAATTAGAGAGTTATGACACACAAAATAGTTAATAAATATAATTTCCCAAATGTCAACTTTGCATCAGCACAATTTTTGTAACATACTTTTTTTGTTAGGAAATTCGAAGGGTTAAAAGTTGACCAGCGATTTCTCATTTTTCCAACAAAATTTATAAAACCATGTTTTTAGGGACCACATCACATTTGAAGCCACTTTGAGGTGTCTATATTATAGAAAATAGCCAAAAGTGACACCATTCTTAAAACTTCACCCTCAAGGTGCTCAAAACCACATTCAAGAAGTTTATTAACCCTTCAGGTGCTTCACAGTAGCTAAAGCAATGTGGAAGAAAAAAATTAACATTTTATTTTTTCACAAAAAAATTATTTTAGACTCAAATGTTTTTATTTTCACAAGGGTAACACTAGAAAAACCATAAAATTTGTTATGCAATTTATCCTGAATGCGCCAATACCTTATTTGAGGGGGAAATCTACAGTTTAGGTGCATGGCAGGGCTCAGAAGAAAATGAGCATCATTTGACTTTTGAATGTAAAATTGGCTGGAATAATTAGCGGATGCTATATTGCATTTGCAGAGCCCCTCATATGCCTAAACAGTGAAAATCCCCCACAAGTGACTCCATTTTGGAAACCATATCCCTCAAGGATTTTATCCACGAGTATAGTGAGCATTTTGAACCCACAGGCACAACACAGAATTTGATAACATTAGGTAGTCTTATAGAATATGTCGCGATTAGTATTGAGCACAAGTGCTTGCTACTCCAGTTTTGCATCGGATGCTCGGGTATGCACCGAATATTGCGGGTGCTTGAGTGACATAATCGAGTCCCTGCCTGCATGTTTTGTGGCTGTTAAACACCCTAAAAAACATGCGGCGACCAGGGATAATTCGTGCTTACGAAAGCACCTGATGCAAACTCGAGTAGCGAGCACTTGTGCTCAACACTAACCGTCATACCGTCAAATTTATTTTTTACTTTGGAAAATAACCAAATTCAAACCCCAACCCTAACACAACCCTAACCCCAACCCACCTTAACCGCAACCTCAACTGCAAAGAATGAAATATATATATATATATATATATATATATATATATATATATATATATATTTCACAAAAGCAGGCAGCACTCCATAGTCTTTGAGACAAAGTGTAGGTGTTTATTGGACCCACATCTCCATATGCAATGTTTCGGCTCTGCTGAGCCTTTCTCAAGCTATAAACACCTACACTTTGTCTCAAAGACTATGGAGTGCTGCCTGCTTTTGTGAAATATACTGACAGGAAACAACCAAGGACGGGTTGTCTGGGCTTTGCACCCGAAGATAAGTAGTGTATTTGTGCTGTTCCAATTTTTTTCTTCATTATATATATATATATATATATATATATATATATATATATATATATACATTTAGAATTTTTTTATCTAACTAACGGGGTGAAAAATGGGGATATGATTTACAATTTATTTTATTTTGATCACTGTGATAGGAAGATGATGCCGGGTCGGGGGACAGACCAGGAGGACTCTGGGATGGTAAAGGTACCTGGGGGTCTCGAGCGGCATGATTTCTCTCTCCTCTGACATGTACAGGTGCTTCTCACAAAATTAGAATATCATGAAAAAGTCAAATTATTTGAGTTCTTCAATACAAAAAGTGACACTCATATATTATATAGAGTCATTACAAACAGAGTGATGTATTTCAGGTGTTTATTTCTGTTAATGTTGATGATTATGGCTTACAGTCAATGAAAAACCAAAAGTCATTATCTCAGTAAATTAGATTAACAAAAAAACCTGCAAAGGCTTCCTAGGCATTTAAAAACGTCCCTTAATCTGTTTCAGTAGGCTCCACAATCATGGGGAAGACTGCTGACTTGACAGATGTCTAGAAGGCAGTCATTGACACACTCCACAAAGAGGGTAAGCAAAGGTAAATGCTAAAGAAGCTGGCTGCTCACAGAGTGCTGTATCTTATATTAATTACAAGTTGAGAGGAAGGAAAAAGTGTGGTAGAAAAAGGTGCACAAGCAACCGGGACAACAGCAACCTTGAAAGGATTGTTAACCTCTTTACCCCCAAGGGTAGTTTGCACGTTAATGACCGGGCCAATTTTTACAATTCTGACCACTGTCCCTTTATGAGGTTATAACTCTGGAACGCTTCAACAGATCCCAGTGATTCTGACATTCTTTTCTTGTGACATATTGTACTTCATGTTAGTGGCAAAATTTCTTTGATATTACCTGCGTTTGTGAAAAAAACGGAAATTTGGGGAAGATTTCGCAATTTCTTGAATTTTTATGCCCTTAAATCAGAGTTATTTCACACAAAAAACTTAATAAGTAACATTTCCCACATGTCTACTTTACATCAGCACAATTTTGGAACCAACATTTTTTTTTGTTAGAGAGTTATAAGGGTTAAAAGTTGACCAGCAATTTCTCATTTTTTAAATCACAATTTTTTAGGCACTACATCACATTTGAAGTCACTTTGAGGGATCTATATGATAGAAAATAACCAAGTGTGACACCATTCTAAAAACTGCACCCCTCAAGGTGCTCAAAACCACATTCAAGAAGTTTATTAACCCTTCAAGTATTTCACAGGAATTTTTGGAATGTTTAAAAAAAATGAACATTTAACTTTTTTTCACAAAAATTTATTTTAGCTCCAATTTGTTTTATATTATCAAGGGTAACAGTAGAAATTGGACCCCAAAATTTGTTGTACAATTTGTCCTGAGTACGCTGATACCCCATATGTGGGGGTTAATCACTGTTTGGGCGCATGGCAGAGCTCGGAAGGGAATGAGAGCCGTTTAACTTTTCAATGCAAAATTGACTGGAATTGAGATGGGACGCCATGGTGCGTTTGGAGAGCCCCTGATGTGCCTAAACATTGAAACCCCCCACAAGTGACACCATTTTGGAAAGTAGACCCCCTAAAGAAGTTATCTAGATGTGTGGTGAGGACTTTGAACCCCAAAGTGTTTCACTACAGTATATAACGCAGAGCCGTGAAAATAAAAATATTTTTTTTCCACAAAAATTATATTTTAGCCCCCAGTTTTGTATTTTCCCAAGGGTAACAGGAGAAATTGGACCCTAAGTATTGTTGTCCAATTTGTCCTGAGTACGCTGATACCTGATATGTGGGGGGGAACCACCGTTTGAGCGCATGGCAGAGCTCGGAAGGGAAGGAGTGCCGTTTGGAATGCAGACTTAGATGGAATGGTCTGCAGGCGTCACATTGCATTTGCTGATGTACCTAAACAGTAGAAACCCCCCATAAGTGACCCCATATTGGAAACTAGACCCGTCAAGGAACTTATCTAGATGTGCTGTGGGAACTTTGAACCCCCAAGTGTTCCACTACAGTTTATAACGCAGAGCCGTGAAAATAAAAATTATTTTATTTTCCACAAAAATTATTTTTTAACCCCCAGTTTTGTATTTTCCCAAGGGTAACATCAGAAATTGGACACCAAAAGTTGTTGTCCAATTTGTCCTGAGTACGCTAATACCCCATATGTTGGGGTAAACCCCTGTTTTGGAGCACGGGAGAGCTCGGAAGGGAAGGAGCACTGTTTTACTTTTTCAACGCAGAATTGGCTGGAATTGAGATCGGACGCCATGTCGCCATGTCGCGTTTGGAGAGCCCCTGATGTGCCTAATCAGTGGAAACCCCCAATTCTAACTGAAACCCTAACCCAAACACACCCCTAACTCTAATCCCAACCCTAACCATAACCCTAACCACACCCCTAACCAGAACATGCCCCTAACCCTAATCCCAACCATACCCCTAACCCCAACACACCCCTAACCCTAATCCCAACCCTAACCACACCCCTAACTCCAACACCCCTAACCCTAATCACAACCATAACCCTAACCACACCCCTAACCCTGACACCCCTAACCCTAATCCCAACCCTAATCCCAACCGTAAATGTAATCCAAACCCTAACCCTAACTTTAGCCCAAACCCTAACTTTAGCCCCAACCCTAACCCTAACTTTAGCCCTAACCCTAACCCTAACTTTAGCCCCAAACCTAACTTTAGCCCCAACCCTAACCTTAACTTTAGCCCCAAACCTAACTGTGGCCCCAACCCTAACCCGAACTTTAGCCCCAACCCTAACCTTAACTGTAGCCCCAACCCTAACCCTAACTCTAGCCCCAACCCTAACTGTAGCTCCAACCCTAACTGTAGCTCCAACCCTAACTGTAGCCCCAACCCTAACTGTAGCCCCAACCCTAACCCTAACTTTAGCCCCAACAATAACCCTAACCCTAATGGGAAAATGGAAAAAAACATTTTTTAAATTTTATTATATTTCCCTAACTAAGGGGGTGATGAAGGGGGTTTGATTTACTTTTATAGCGGGTTTTTAGTGGATTTTTATGATTGGCAGCTGTCACACACTAAAATACACTTTTTATTGCAAAACATAGGTTTTGCGTCACCACATTTTGAGAGCTATAATTTTTCCATATTTTGGTCCAAAGAGTCATGTGAGGTCTTGTATTTTGCGGGAAGAGTTGTTGTTTTTTTTGGTGCTATTTTCGGGCACATGACATTTTTTGATCGCTTTTTATTCCCATTTTTGTGAGGCAGAATGAACAAAAACCAGCAATTTGTGAATTTCTTTTGGAGGGGGGGCGTTTATACCGTTCTACGTTTGATAAAATTGATAAAGCAGTTTTATTCTTCGGGTCAGTACGATTACAGCGATACCTCATTTATATATTTTTTTGTTTTGCCGCTTTTATACGATAACGTCTATTTTATATAAAAAATAATTATTTTTGCATCGCTTTATTCTGAGGACTATAACTTTTTTATTTTTTTGCTGATGCTGTATGGCAGCTCGTTTTTTGCGGGACAAGATGACATTTTCAGCGGTACCATGTTTATTTATATCCGTCTTTTTGATCGCGTGTTATTCCACTTTTTGTTTGGAGGTATGATAATAAAGCATTGTTTTTTGCCTTATTTTACGGTGATCACTGAAGGGGTTAACTAGTGGGACAGTTTTATAGGTCGGGTCGTTACGGACGCAGCAATAATAAATATGTGTACTTTTATTGTTTTTTTATTTAAAGAAATTAATTTATTGGAACAATGTTTTTTTTTTCATTATTTAGGATTTTTATTTTTTTTTTACACATGTAAATATTTTTTTTTTTTACTTTATAACATTGCCCCGGGGGGGACATCATGTTATAGTGTCAGATCACTGATCTGACACTTTGCAAAGCACTGTGTCAG
Organism: Ranitomeya variabilis; assembly: GCF_051348905.1. Classification (NCBI taxonomy): domain Eukaryota; kingdom Metazoa; phylum Chordata; class Amphibia; order Anura; family Dendrobatidae; genus Ranitomeya; species Ranitomeya variabilis. The sequence continues at coordinate 409,121,972 of NC_135237.1, forward strand.
ATCAGCGATCTGACAGGCAGTGCTCCAGGCTTGCCGACGCCTGATCTGAGCAGGCGCTTGCAAGCCACCTCCCTGCAGGACCCGGAAGGAGCCCTGCGGCCATTTTGGATCCGGGGACTGCAGGGAGGAGGAGGTAGGAGACCCTGTGAACAACGCGATCACATCGCGTTGTTCCGAGGGTCTCAGGGAAGCACACAGGGAGCCCCCTCCCTGAGCGATTCTTCCCTATGCCGCCGGAACGGTGCGATCATGTTTGATCACAGTGTTCCGATGGTTAATATGGCGAGGATCGGTCCGTGACCGCTCTTGGCACAGTGCTGGATGTCAGCTGTAATAATCAGCTGACACCCGGCGGCGATCGGCCGCGCTCCCCCCGCGAGCACGGCCAATTGCCTACAGTTGTGGCCAAAAGTATTGACACCCCTGCAATTCTGTCAGATAATACTCAGTTTCTTCCTGAAAATGATTGCAAACACAAATTCTTTGTTATTATTATCTTCATTTAATTTGTCTTAAATGAAAAAACACAAAAAGAATTGTCCTAAAGCCAAATTGGGTATAATTCCACACCAAACATAAAAAAGGGGGTGGACAAAAGTATTGGCACTGTTCGAAAAACGATGTGATGCTTCTCTAATTTGTTTAATTAACAGCACCTGTAACTTACCTGTGACACCTAACAGGTGTTGGCAATAACTAAATCACACTTGCAGCCAGTTGACATGGATTAAAGTTGACTCAGCCTCTCTCCTGTTTCCTTGTGTGTACCACATTGAGCATGGAGAAAAGAAAGAAGACCAAAGAACTGTCTGAGGACTTGAGAAACCAAATTGTGAGGAAGCATGAGCAATCTCAAGGCTACAAGTCCATCTCCAAAGACCTGATTGTTCCTGTGTCTACCATGCGCAGTGTCATCAAGAAGTTTAAAGCCCATGGCACTGTGGCTAACCTCCCTAGATGTGGATGGAAAAGAAAAATTGACAAGAGATTTCAACGCAAGATCCTGTGTCTACCATGCGCAGTGTCATCAAGAAGTTTAAAGCCCATGGCACTGTGGCTAACCTCCCTAGATGTGGATGGAAAAGAAAAATTGACAAGAGATTTCAACGCAAGATTGTGCGGATTTGGATAAAGAACCTCGACTAACATCCAAACAAGTTCAAGCTGCCCTGCAGTCCGAGGGTACAACAGTGTCAACCCATACTATCCGTCGGCGTCTGACTGAAAATGGACTGTATGGTAGGAGACCCAGGAAGACCCCAATTCTTACCCCGAGACATAAAAAAGCCAGGCTGGAGTTTGCCAAAACTTACCTGAAAAAGCCTAAAACATTTTGGAAGAATGTTCTCTGGTCAGATGAGACAAAAGTAGAGCTTTTGGGGCAAAGGCATCAACAAAGAGTTTACAGGAGAAAAAAAGAGGCATTCAAAGAAAAGAACACGGTCCCTACAGTCAAACATGGCGGAGGTTCCCTGATGTTTTGGGGTTGCTTTGCTATCTCTGGCACTGGACTGCTTGACTGTGTGCATGGCATTATGAAGTTTGAAGACTACAAACAAACCAACAAATGCAGCATAATGTAGGGCCCAGTGTGAGAAAGCGGGGTCTCCCTCGGAGGTCATGGGTCTTCCAGCAGGACAATTACCCAAAACACACTTCAAAAAGCACTAGAAAATGGTTTGAGAGAAAGCACTGGAGACTTCTAAGGTGGCCAGCAATGAGTCCAGACCTGAATCCCATAGAACACCTGTGGAGAGATCTAAAAATGGCAGTTTGGAGAAGGCACCCTTCAAATATCAGGGACCTGGAGCAGTTTGCCAAAGAAGAATGGTCTAAAGTTCCAGCAGAGCATTGTAAGAAACTAACTGATGGTTACCTTAAGCGGTTGGTCGCTGTTATTTTGGCTAAAGGTTGTGCAACCAAGTATTAGGCTGAGGGTGCCAATACTTTCGTCTGGCCCATTTTTGGAGTTTTGTGTGAAATGATCAATGTTTTGCTTTTTGCTTCATTCTCTTTGCTTTGCTTCAGACAAATTAAATGAAGATAATAATACCAAAGAATTTGTGATTGCAATCATTTATAGGAAGAAACTGAGTATTATCTGACAGAATTACAGGGGTGTCAATACTTTTGGCCACAACTGTATGACGTACTATTCCATCCATGGGAAGTAGGGCCCGGGTCACATGGACGGAACAGTACGTCTAATGGCAGAAAGGGGTTAAAGGGAACTTGTCACCCCCAGGCGGTTTTAACTAAAAGAGCCACCTTGTGCTGCATTAACCCCTTTCTGTCATTGGACATACTATTCCGTCCATGTGGGGTGGGCACTACTTCCCAAGGACGGAATAGTACATCCAGCTCGATCGGCCACGCTCACGGGGGGAGCACGGCTGATCGTGGCCGGGTGTCAGCTGCCTATCGCAGCTGACATCCGGCGCTATGTGCCAGGAGCGGTCAGGGACCGCCCCCGGCACATTAACCCCCGGCACACCGCGATCAAACATGATCGCAGTGTGCCGGCGGTATAGGGAAGCATCGCGCAGGGAGGGGGCTCCCTGCGGGCTTCCCTGAGACCCCCGCAGCAACGCGATGTGATCGCGTTGCTCCGAGGGTCTCCTACCTCCTTCCTCGCTGCAGGTCCCCGATCCAAGATGGCCGCGGCATCCGGGTCCTGCAGGGAGGAAGGTGGCTTACCGAGTGCCTGCTCAGAGCAGGCGCTGGTAAGCATGCAGTGCTCTAAGTCAGATCGGTGATCTGACAGAGTGCTGTGCAAACTGTCAGATCACCGATCTGTGATGTCCCCCCCCTGGGACAAAGTAAAAAGGTTTTAAAAAATTTTCCACATGTGTAAAAAAAAAAAAAAAAAATCCTAAATAAAGAAAAAAAAATATTATTCCCATAAATACATTTCTTTATCTAAATAAAAAAAAACAAACAATAAAAGTACACGTATTTAGTATCGCCGCGTCCGTAACGACCCCACCTATAAAACTGTCCCACTAGTTAACCCCTTCAGTAAACACCGTAAGAAAAAAAAAAAGAGCCAAAAAACAACGCTTTATTATCATACTGCCAAATAAAAAGTGGAATAAAACGCGATCAAAAAGACAGATATAAATAACCATGCTACCGCTGAAAGCGCCATTTTGTCCCGCAAAAAAAGAGCCACCATACAGCATCATCAGCAAAAAAATAAAAAAGTTATAGTCCTCAGAATAAAGCGATGCCAAAATAATTATTTTTTCTATAAAATAGTTTTTATCGTATAAAAGCGCTAAAACATAAAAAAATGATATAAATGAGATATCGCTGTAATCGTACTGACCCGAAGAATAAAACTGCTTTATGAATTTTACCAAACGCGGAACGGTATAAACGCCTCCCCCAAAACAAATTCATGAATAGCTGGTTTTTGGTCATTCTGCCTCACAAAAATCGGAATAAAAAGCGATCAAAAAAAGTCACGTGCTCGAAAATGTTACCAATAAAAACGTCAACTCGTCCCGCAAAAAACAAGACCTCACATGACTCTGTGGTCTCAAATATGGAAAAATTATAGCTCTCAAAATGTGGTAACGCAAAAAAAAATTTTTGCAATAAAAAGCGTCTTTGAGTGTGTTACAGCTGCCAATGATAAAAATCCGCTAAAAAACACGCTATAAAAGTAAATCAATCCCCCCTTCATCACCCCCTTAGTTAGGGAAAAATAAAAAAATAAAAAAAAAGTATTTATTTCCATTTTCCCATTAGGGTTAGGGCTAGGGTTAGGGCTAGGGTTAGGGTTGGGGCTAGGGTTAGGGCTAGGGTTAGGGTTAGGGTTGGGGCTAGGGTTAAGGCTACAGTTAGGGTTGGGGCTAAAGTTAGGGTTGGGGTTTGGATTACATTTACGGTTGGGAATAGGGCGGGGATTAGGGTTAGGGGTGTGTCTGGGTTAGAGGTGTGGTTAGGGTTACTGTTGGGATTAGGGTTAGGGGTGTGTTTGCATTAGGGTTTCAGTTATAATTGGGGGGTTTCCACTGTTTAGGCACATCAGGGGCTCTCCAAACGCGACATAGTGTCCGATCTCAATTCCAGCCAATTCTGCGTTGAAAAAGTAAAACAGTGCTCCTTCCCTTCCGAGCTCTCCCGTGTGCCCACACAGGGGTTTACCCCAACATATGGGGTATCAGCATACTCAGGACAAATTGGACAACAACTTTTGGGGTCCAATTTCTCCTGTTACCCTTGGGAAAATACAAAACTGGGGGCTAAAAAATAATTTTTGTGGGAAATAAAAAGATTTTTTATTTTCACGGCTCTGCGTTATAAACTGTAGTGAAACACTTAGGGGCTCAAAGTTCTCACAACACATCTAGATAAGTTCCTTGGGTGGTCTAGTTTCCAATATAGGGTCACTTGTGGGGGGTTTCTACTGTTTAGGTACATTAGGGGCTCTGCAAACGCAATGTGACGCCTGCAGACCAATCCATCTAAGTCTGCATTCCAAATGATGCTCCTTCCCTTCCGAGCTCTGCCATGCGCTCAAACGGTGGTTCCCCCCACATATCAGGTATCAGCGTACTCAGGACAAATTGGACAACAATATTTAGGGTCCAATTTCTCCTGTTACCCTTGGAAAAATACAACACTGGGGGCTAAAAAATAATTTTTGTGGAAAAAATATTTTTTTTTTATTCGCACGGCTCTGTGTTATAAACTGTAGTGAAACACTTGGGGGTTCAAAGCTCTCACAACACATCTAGATGAGTTCCTTAGGGGGTCTACTTTCCAAAATGGTGTCACTTGTGGGGGGTTTCTACTGTTTAGGTACATTAGGGACTCTGCAAACGCAATGTGACGCCTGCAGACCATTCCATCTAAGTCTGCATTCCAAATGGCGCTCCTTCCCTTCCAAGCCCTCCCATGTTCCCAAACGGTGGTTCCCCCCCACATATGGGGTATCAGCGCACTCAAGACAAAATGGACAACAACGTTGGGGGTCCAATTTCTCCTGATACCCTCGGAAAAATACAAAACTGGGGGCTAAAAAATAATTTTTGTCGGAAAAAATTTGTTTTATTTTTACGGCTCTGCATTATAAACTTCTGTGAAGCCCTTGGTGGGTCAGAGTGCTCACCACACATCTAGGTAAGTTCCTTAGGGGGTCTACTTTCCAAAATGGTGTCACTTGTGGGGGGTTTCAATGTTTAGGCACATCAGTGGCTCTCCAAACGCAAAATGGCGTCCCATCTCAATTCCTGTCAATTTTGCATTGAAAAGTCAAACGGCGCTCCTTCCCTTCCGAGCTCTCCCATGCGCCTAAACAGTGGTTTACCCCCACATTTGGGGTATCAGCGTACTCAGGACAAATTGTACAACAACTTTTGGGGTCCAATTTCTTCTCTTACCCTTGGGAAAATAAAAATTTGGGGCGAAAAGATAATTTTTGTGAAAAAAAATGATTTTTTATTTTTACGGTTCTGCATCATAAACTTCTGTGAAGCACTGGGTGGTTCAAAGTGCTCACCACACCTCTAGATAAGTTCCTTAGGGGGTCTAATTTCCAAAATGGTGTCACTTGTGGGGGGTTTCAATGTTTAGGCACATCAGTGGCTCTCCAAACGCAACATGGCGTCCCATCTCAATTCCTGTCAATTTTGCATTGAAAAGTCAAACGGCGCTCCTTCCCTTCCGAGCTCTGCCATGCGCCCAAACAGTGGTTTACCCCCACATATGGGGTTTCTGCGTACTCAGGACAAATTGTACAACAACGTTTGGGGTCCATTTTCTCCTGATACCCTTGGTAAAATAAAACAAATTGGAGCTGAAGTAAATTTTTTGTGAAACAAACTTAAATGTTCATCTTTATTTAAACATTCCAAAAATTCCTGTGAAACACCTGAAGGGTTAATAAACTTCTTGAATGTGGTTTTGAGCACCTTGTGGGGTGCAGTTTTTAGAATGGTGTCACACTTGGGCATTTTCTATCATATAGACCCCTCAAAATGACTTCAAATGAGATGTGGTCCCTAAAAAAAAATGGTGTTGTAAAAATGAGAAATTGCTGGTCAACTTTTAACCCTTATAACTCCCTAACAAAAAAAAATGTTGGTTCCAAAATTGGGCTGATGTAAAGTAGACATGTAGGAAATGTTACTTATTAAGTATTTTGTGTGACATATCTCTGTGATTTAATTGCATAAAAATTCAAATTTGGAAAATTGCGAAATTTTCAACATTTTCGCCAAATTTCCGTTTTTTTCACAAATAAACGCAGGTAATATCAAAGAAATTTTACCACTATCATGAAGTACAATATGTCACGTGAAAACAGTGTCAGAATCACCAGGATCCGTTGAAGCGTTCCAGAGTTATAACCTCATAAAGGGACAGTGGTCAGAATTGTAAAAATTGGCCCGGTCCATAACGTGCAAACCACCCTTGGGGGTAAAGGGGTTAATGCTGCATTCTGTCAAGGTGGCTCTTTAATTGGGGTCCCTGCCAATGCTGAACTATTCTGCTGCCCCTCATACCTGTTGTTTGTCCAGGGGGCATGTCTTTTCCCCCCGGACACAAATGCCTCCCAGCCTTCAATCAGGCCCTCCGCTCGCTGCCTCCACTTCCTTCATTAACGTACCTGGCGCTTGCGCTGTAAGTTTTTTTTTCGGGCATGCGCAGGTGCCGGTGACGTTAATGAAGTAAGTGGAGGCGGCGCCCAATTTGCGGAGGGGCTGAGTGATGGCTGAGAGGCGTTTGTGACCGGGGGGAAAAGACATGCCCCCCGGACAAACTACAGGTATGAGGGGCAAATTATAAAAACAAATATTTCAGCGTTGGCAGGGACCCTGTTGTGAATTCTGCTCTTGGGCTCCCTCCGGTGGTTATAAGTGGTAGCACTGCTGTCTCTGGATCGCAGCATTTATCAGGTGTGTTCACTTTTTGCAATTCTGACTGGGTTATTTAGTCTTGCTTGACCCTTTAGTCAGTGCCAGTTGTCCATTGTTCCTGGAGGATTCACATCCCTGCCTGGTCTCTCCTGCTTTGCTGTTCATTTCAACAAAGATAAGTTCTGGCCTTGATTTTTGCTGTCCACATGCTGTGGCCTTATTGTTCAGTTCTTTTCCATGTTTTTGTCTTGTCCAGCTTGGTCTGTATAAGGATTTGTTTAGCCAAGCTGGTATATCTGGAGATGCAGATATACCCTCCATATCTTTAGTTAGCTGTGGAGATTTTGTATTTTCTGTGGTGGATATTTTCTAGTGTTTTAATACTGACCGCATAGTACTCTGTCCTATCCTTTCTATTTAGCTAGAAGTGGCCTCCTTTGCTAAATTCTGATTTCAGTCTGTGTATGTTTTTTCCCTCTCCTCTCACAGTCAATATTTGTGGGGGGCTGTCTATCCTTTGGGGATTTTCTCTGAGGCAAGATAGTTTTCCCTTTTCTATCTCTAGGGGTAATTAGTCCTCCGGCTGTGTCGAGATGTCTAGGGAGTGATAGGTACATTCCACGGCTACTTCTAGTTGCGGTGTTAAGTTCAGGGTCTGCGGTCAGTACAGGTTCCACCTTCTCCAGAGTACGTCTCATGCTGCTCTTAGGCCACCAGATCATAACAGGACCCCAACTAAAAGAGCCACCTTGACAGAATGCAGCATTAGTGCTGCACAAGGTGGCTCTTTTAGTTAAAAACGCCGGAGGAGTGACAGGTTCCCTTTAAAAAGGCCATTCAAAAATTTGGGAGAGATTCACCAGGAGTTGACTGCTCCTGGAGTCATTGCTTCAAGAGCCACCACACACAGATATATCCAGGACATGGGCTACAAGTGTCACATTCCTTGTGTCAAGCCACTCATGACCAATAGACAATGCCAGAAGCGTCTTACCTGGGCCAAGGAGAAAAAAGAACTGGACTGTTGCTCAGTGGTCTAAGGTGTTGTTTTCAGCTGAAAGTAAATTTTGCATTTCATTTGGAAATCAAGGTCCCAGAGTCTGGAGGAAGAGTGGAGAGGCACACAATCCAAGATCCTTGAGGTCTATTGTGAAGTTTCCACAATCTGTGATGGTTTGGGGAGCCATGTCATCTGCTGGTGTAGGTCCACTGTGTTTTATCAAGACCAAAGTCAACGCAGCCGTCTACCAGGAAATTTTAGAGCACTTCATGCTTCCCTCTGCCGACAAGCTTTTTGAAGAATGAAATTTTATTTTCCAGCAGGACTTGGCATCTGTCTACACTGCCAAAAGTACCAATACGTGGTTTAAAACAACAATATCACTGTGCATGATTGGCCAGCAAAACTCGCCTGACCTTAACCCCATAGGGAATCTCTGGGGTATTGTCAAGAGAAAGATTAGAGACACCAGACCCAACAATGCAGATGAGCTGAAGGCTGCTATCAAAGCAACCTGGGCTTCCATAACACCTCAGCAGTGCCACAGGCTAATCGCCTCCATGCCTCACCACATTGATGCAGTAATTGATGCAGAAGGAGCCCCGACCAAGTATTGATTGCATTAACTGAACATACATTTCAGTAGGCAAACATTTTGGAATTTAAAATCATTTTTCAAGCTGGTGTTATAAAATATTCTAATTTACTGAGATAATGACTTTTGGGTTTTCATTGGCTGTAAGCCATAATCATCAACATTAACAGAAATAAACACTTGAAATAGATCACTGTTTGTAATGACTCTATATAATATATGAGTTTCACTTTGTTTTGATGAACTGAAATAAATTAACTTTTTGATGACATTCTAATTTTGTGAGAAGCATCTGTATATCATGTAAGAGGAGAGAGAAATCATTGAAACAGCAGGCACACCTTTTGTGATTGTCGTTATTCACTGAATAACGGCGATCTCGTGATCGGGCATCGGAAAAGCCAGTTGTGATCATGTTCTCCAACTCTGGGGGACGCTACAGCCTTATTCCCGATGGCCATTTTAAAACGGCGATGAGGCAATGAGCACCCTTAGCAGCCGCTGTTTTAATGCGTATTGGTGACATTAAGGAGTAAAAACCCTTTGAATGCTCCCAACTATGGTGAAGAAAAATAAATTAAATAATAAAACACAACTGTTCCAGCTGATGGGGCAAATTGTAATCAGTCAAATTTTTCCTTTGATCATTTTTAGAACAAATATAAAACCATTTTAACAATAAAAAAAACTGTATTTAACAATAATTTGTTTGCAGGAGCTCATATTTGGTTAAGAAAACATTTACACAGCACTGTTCATCAAAGACATCGCACAAGTGTCTTCGGAGACTCCTCTCAGCTGCTGCTTTCTTATGGAATTCAGTTCTTTATGAAATGCGAGACATTTGCATAAATATTTCTCTACATTTCTGCATTAAATTTTAAAGAGATTATAATACTTATATTTTTATACTTTATTCATCTAAGTAGGATTCTGAACATTTTCTTTCTAATTTTTCATTTTCTGATTGTAGATTATATTCTTAAAAATAAATAAATAAAATCTCTCCCTGTTTTGTGTGTATATATATATATATATACATACATATATATATATATATATATATATATATATATATATATATATATATAGTAATTAAATAATATTAAAAATATTGTTATTCAATGGCACTCATAGAGCTTCTTACCAAGTGTGGCATATCCTTGTTATGGATGATTCGATTAAAACTGCATTCTTCATAGAATGAGAGATATGTTCACAAATACAGATGTATGTCTATTTTTCAAGTCGCTTCAAGCATTCTTTAATTGCAGTATTATTGACTATCAGTAATACTGCAAGCACTGGGCACCCCGGTCACAAGCTCATAGATTTTTGTCTGGTGCCCTAAATCCCTGGACAAGCACCACTCACTGTAGGATGGTTGTTGATTACAATGGTGGAGCAGGAGGCCATCAAACCTCTGGCTTTGGCGAGACACACACTTGCATCACATCTGTGTGCAATGTTTTTCTGTTCAGTAGTATTGTAAGGGGCAGGCCTAAATTGCACAGTAGCAACACCATACCTGGACAAGGCACCAGTGCAGGCTGATAAATAGGCGGCAGGATGAAGGAGGGCTGTGAAAGAGGTCTACAGCCCCATCTGATTCATTTATAATCATAACAGGACTATGTTAGTATTAATTATTTATGAGGAAAACACAAAAGGGACACCATTCATGTGATTAAAGAAGCAATCCCACAAATTTTTCATTAACACTGTGTATATACTGTATGTATGATGTGTAGTGTGTGCATGTTAATATACTCACCTACCACCACTTTGTTCAGATTCCAGCGCTATGCTCCTCTTCTGAGTGACATCACCACTCGGCAGACTCCCTGGGCCATACTGCGCTCTACAAGACCCAGAAGTGTCTATAACAATTTAAGCCTGTGCAGCGTCAGTACTAGGCCCCACAGGCTTACACTATAGAAGACATTTACAGATCACACGCAGAGCACAGAGTGAGCAGGACAGTGTGAACTGCAGTGACTTCACTGAGAAGAGGAGCAGAAGGGTGCTGAATCCCAGAGAAATAGGTGTTGGGTGAGTATATTAACATACATACAATATACACCATACATATATACACAGATTTAATATTCATGGGATTGCTTCTTTATGGCACTAAATCTAACTTTATAGGAACACTAAGAAGACATCCCCACTGTGTGGGGGGCACTAAAGGGGAATCATTATGGTCTGAGGGACGCTAAGGAGCTATTGCTCCTATGTGGGGGGATCTAAGGGAGTATGGTCACTTTGTGATGGGATGGGATGCATTGTGTGGGGGACAAAGACGGACACTTACTATATGATGCACAAAAAGGGGTATTATTACTGTATGGGGAATAAAGTGGAGCACGCTTATAGTGTGGGGATCTATATGTTTGCCATTTATTTTTGGGCACACAATTTGTGTCACACTAGTTTTGCAGCAGGTCCGTGTTAAATATGGGAGCAGGATTAGACATTTCTAAGGAGAGAGTTTATAGATCCTGGAAAAGTTAAGAGTCAGTAAACTCTTCATAGATGTGTCATGGCTGAAAGTAGACCTATGACCTGACCTACGGGTCACAGGATTTAGTTGTAGTGTATTCACAGGATGTATACATGGCATGATTACACTCTGCAGATCACTATTGTAGAGCTGGTATGTCACCACTGCATGGTCAATGAATGGTGACATTGCCTTGGTCTCTATGGTAGCCATATGTCATTACCTTAAGGTGGTATTATTTGCTCCTTCTTTCCTAAAAGGTAAATCTATATGAATTCTCATCTTGACTGAAAAAAAAATTGAAATGCAGATTTTTTTTGCAAATTTATTAAAAAAGAAAAACTAAAATATCACATGGACATAAGTATTCAGACCCTTTGCTCAGTATTGAGTAGAAGCACCCTTTTGAGCTAGTACAGCCTTAAGTCTTCTTGGGAATGCTGAAAATAGTTTTTCACACCTGGATTTGGGGATCCTCTGCCATTCTTCCTTGCAGATCCTCTCCAGTTCCGTCAGGTTGAATGGCGAACATTGGTGGACAACAATTTTCAGGTCTCTCCAGAGGCTCAATTGGGTTTAGTTCAGGGCTCTGGCTGGGCCAGTCAAGAATGGTCACAGAGTTGATCTGAAGCCACTCATTTGTTATTTTAGCTGTGTGCTTAGGGTCATTGTCTTGTTGGAAGGTGAACCTTCGGCCAAGTCTGAGGTCCAAAGCACTCTGGAAGAGGTTTTCATCCAGGAGATCTCTGGGCTTGGCCGCATTGATGTGTCCTTCAATGACAACCAGTCATCCTGTCCCTGCAGCTGAAAAACACCCCCATATCATGATGCTGCCACCACATTTCACTGTTGGGATTGTATTGGGCAAGTGATGAGCAGTGTCTGGTTTTCTCCACACATACCACTTAGAATTACTTTGTCTCATCAGACCAGAGAATCTTATTTCTCATAGTCTAGGAGTCCTTCATGTGTTTTTTTAGCAAAGTCTATGTCTTGCACTGAGGAGAGGCTTCCGTTAGGTCACTCTGCCATAAAGGCCCGAAGGGCAGAGGGCTGCAGTGATAGTTGATTTTGTGGAACTTTCTCCCATCTCCCTACTGGATCTCTGTAGCTAAGCCACAGTGATTTTGGGGTTCTTCTTTACCTCTCTCACCAAGGCTCTTCTTCCACGTTTGCTCAGTTTGGCTGGACGGCCAGGTCTAGGAAGACTTCTGGTGGTCCCAAACTTCTTCCATTTTAAGATTATGGAGGCCACTGTGCTCTTAGGAACTTTGAGTACTGCAGAAATTCTGTTGCAACCTTGGCCAGATCTGTGCCTTGCCACAATCCTGTCGCTGAGCTCTTTGGCCAGTTTCTTTGACCTCATGATTCTCATTTGGTCTGACATGCACTGTGACCTGTGAGGTCTTATATAGAGAGGTGTGTCTTTCCAAATCAAGTCCTATCAGTTTAATTAAACACAGCTGGCCTCCATTGAAGGAGTAGAACCATCTCAAGGAGGATCACAAGGAAATGAACAGCATGTCACTTAAATATGAGTGTCTGAGCAATGGGTCTGAATACTTATGACCATGTGATATTTCAATTTTTCCTGTTTATTAAATTTGCAAAAAATTCAACATCTATGTTTTTTTTTTCAGTCAAGAAGAGGTGCAGAGTGTACATTAATGTGAAAGAAAAGAAATTGTTCAAATTTACCAAATGGCTAAATGGCTGCAATGAAACAAAGAGTGAAAAATGTAAAGGGGTCTGAATACTTTCCGTACTCACTATAGATATATCTCTCTACATATACAGTATACATGTATGTATATAGATATATATGTATCTAATATATATATATATATATATATATATACACTCACTGGCCACTTTATTAGGTACACCTGTCCAACTTCTTGTTAACACTTAATTTCTAATCAGCCAATCACATGGCGGCAACTCAGTGCATTTAGGCATGTAGACATGGTCAAGACAATCTCCTGCAGTTCAAACCGAGCATCAGTATGGGGAAGAAAGGTGATTTGAGTGCCTTTGAACGTGGCATGGTTGTTGGTGCCAGAAGGGCTGGTCTGAGTATTTCAGAAACTGCTGATCTACTGGGATTTTCACGCACAACCATCTCTAGGGTTTACAGAGAATGGTCCGAAAAAGAAAAAAAATCCAGTGAGCGGCAGTTCTGTGGGCGGAAATGCCTTGTTGATGCCAGAGGTCAGAGGAGAATGGGCAGACTGGTTCGAGCTGATAGAAAGGCAACAGTGACTCAAATCGCCACCCGTTACAACCAAGGTAGGCCTAAGAGCATCTCTGAACGCACAGTGCGTCGAACTTTGAGGCAGATGGGCTACAGCAGCAGAAGACCACACCGGGTACCACTCCTTTCAGCTAAGAACAGGAAACTGAGGCTACAATTTGTACAAGCTCATCGAAATTGGACAGTAGAAGATTGGAAAAACGTTGCTTGGTCTGATGAGTCTCGATTTCTGCTGCGACATTCGGATGGTAGGGTCAGAATTTGGCGTAAACAACATGAAAGCATGGATCCATCCTGCCTTGTATGGAGCATCTTTGGGATGTGCAGCCGACAAATCTGTGGCAACTGTGTGATGCCATCATGTCAATATGGACCAAAATCTCTGAGGAATGCTTCCAGCACCTTGTTGAATCTATGCCACGAAGAATTGAGGCAGTTCTGAAGGCAAAAGGGGGTCCAACCCGTTACTAGCATGGTGTACCTAATAAAGTGGCCGGTGAGTGTATATATATATATATATATATATATATATATATATATATATACACATACATAGATAGATAGATAGATAGATAGATAGATAGATAGATAGATAGATAGATAGATATTCATATGTGTATATAGGTATTTATATCAGTATGTATGTATATATATATATATATATATATATATATATATATATATATATATATATATATATATATATATATATATATATATATATGTGTCATGGCAGGAAAATATCTGAGAACAGGCATCTAATAATAATTTGTTTCTAGAAAATGCTTGGTAAAAATCACTTTAAAATACCCATAAGAAAATTTCAGGCACTTAATTCACATCTTCTCCAAGGTAAACGTTTCAAAGAGCAAGCACGATAACCTTGACACAAATACAAAGAGCTAACTATACACAGATTACATTGTAGAGTACCTTTAACAACCAATTCAGCGTAGTTCGAAACTCCAACTCCTCCTTCTGTACGAATCATACAACGATAATTGCCAGCATCTCTCTTTGTTGTATTCACCACATTAAATATGGCCACAAATCGACGATCATTATTCACTGTTATCTCTTTTAAAGGAGCATCTCTTCCATTTACGCCCTGACAAGAGAGACAAAAAAAATAAAAACATTATTACATTTTTGCATTTTCCATATCTTTACATTGAATATTCATTCCTCTGTTCCCTGAAACAGATGTTGCTGTAGGAAAGAATAGCTGATTGATTGCTTTGCTGTTATTATGTTTGCCCTGTTTTTTTAGACATCCAGCTGGCGATGTATTAAAAAAAGGGACATATTTATAAAAATTTCAAAGAAAAGACACATTTGCTGGCTATGCTACTTTCTGACTAACAGTATGAAAACTGGTTGTTACAAACACAACATTACTATAGACTGAGACCACTGTTGCCTTTTATGCATATCACAGATGATATCTGTAAGTATCATTATTCTTAAAGGAAACATATCAGCCGACGCTTCCTGCCCAAACCATGAGCAGTAAGTATCACAAACCTGTATGTTTCACTATGAAATGAAAAGACATAGTTTAAAACATCGGTATGAAGAAACTAGGAGGACTAGTCTAACATACAGATAGATTTCTGGTGGTTTCTCCCCACCCACTTCCTTTAATTGACAGGTCGCTCTCTATGTGTACGTATCAGGAGTCACTATAATGGAGTCACTCTCTGATTTATGCTGGTGATGGATACGGCAGCTTGAATTAACTGACAGGTTGCCTTTAACCCCTTCGCCCCAAAGCCTGTTTTCACCTTCCTGACCAGGCCAATTTTTACAATTCTGACCACTGTCACATTATGGGGTTATAACTCTGGAACGCTTCAATGGAGCCCACTGATTCTGAGACTGTTTTCTCGTGAAATATTCTACTTTATGATAGTGGTAAAATGTCTTTGATATGAAATGTGTTTAATTGTGAAAAAACGGAAATTTGGCAAAAATTTTGAAAATTTTGCAATTTTAAAACTTTGAATTTTATGCCCTTAAATCAGAGAGTCATATCACACAAAATAGTTAATAAATAACATTTACCTTTACATCACCACAATTGTTGAAACATAATTTTTTTTGTTAGGAAGTTATAAAGGTTAAAAGTTGACCGGCAATTTCTTATTTTTACAACAAAATTTGCAAAACCATTTTTTTAGGGACCACATCACATTTGAAATGACTTTGAGGGGCCTGTATGACAGAAAATACACAAATGTGACACCAATCTAAAAACTACACCCCTCATTGTACTCAAAACCACATTCTAAAAGTTTATTAACCCTTCAGGTGCGTCACAGAAATTTTTGGAATGTGGAAAGAAAAAATAAACATTTACTTTTCTTTCGCAAAAATGTTCCTTTATTTTTTTTTACTTTCGCAAAGGTAACAGGAAAAAATGGACCATACAATTTGTTGTGTAATTTATCCTGAACATGGCGATACCCCATATGTGGGAGAAATCTACTGTTTGGGTGCACGGCACGGCTTGGAAGGGAAGGAGCATCATTTCACTTTTTGAATGTAAAATATGCTGAAACAATTAGCGGACGCCATGTCACGTTTGGAGAGCGCCTGATTTTCCTAAACAGTGGAAACCCCCAACAAGTGACACCATTTTGGAAATTAGACCCCTTAAGGAACTTATCTAAATGTGTATTGAACACCTTGAACCCACAGGTGCGTCACAGAAGTTTATAACGTAGAGCTGTGAAAATAAAAAGAAACACATTTTTCTCAGATAAATCTTTTTTAGCTCCAAATTTTGCATTTTCATGACGGTAAAAGGAGAAATTGCTCCATACAATTTGTTGTGCAATTTCTCCTGAGTGAGCAGATACCCAATATATGGAGGAAATCAACTGTTTGGACGCACGGCAGGGCTTGAAAGGGAGGAGCGCCATTTGACTTTTTGAATGTAAAATTTACTGGAATAATTAGCAGATGCCATGTCAGGTTTGGAGAGCTCCTGACTTGCCTAAACAGTGGAAACTCCCCACAACTGACAACATTTTGGAAAATAGACCCATTTGGGAACTTACCTAAGTGTGTATTGAACACCTTAACACCCCCCCCCCCCCCCAGGTGCTTCAAAGAAGTTTATATTGTTAAGCTGTGAAAAAAAAATCAAATTTTTCCCACAAAAATCTATTTTAGCTCCAAATTATGTATTTTCACAAGGGTAACAGGAGAAAATGGACCCCAAAATTGTTTTGTAATTTCTACTGAGTTCACAGACACCCCATATATGGTCGATAACTACTTTTGAGGCACAATACAAAGCTCACAAGAGAAGAAGCGCCATATTACAGTGAAGATTTTGCTGCATTGATTTGAGGGCGCCATGTCACATTGGCAGAGCCCTTGAGGTGCAAGAACAGCAGAACCCCCATAAGTGACCCCACTTTACAAACTAAACCTCTCAATGAATTCATCTAGGGGTGCAGTGATTATATTGACACCACAGGTGTTCAAACTGTAAAGCGCTGCGGAATATGTTAGCGCTATATAAAAATAAAGATTATTATTATTATTATTATTATTATAAAGATTATTATTATTATAAAGATTATTATTATTATTATTATTAATACAGGTGTGTCACATAATTTTATACCACTGGCACTGAAGAAAGAGTACTTTACATTTTTAACACCAAAATTGTGTTAGCCCCAAATACTACATTCTGCCTCATTATAGGGAATCTTCCGCCAGAGGTTCAGTCTGAATCATATATTTCAGAGATTTAAACGGAAATCCCGATGGAAGCGCAGGATAAATGTGCTCCGAGCCTTACTGCAATCTTTGGGAGGCAGAATGAAAAAGACAAAACTATGTGAAGAATTGGTTTTATTGATTGTTTACGCCGTTCCTCATGTGGTATAAGTGATTAGGCGACTTTATCCTTCAGGTCGGTGCGATTACAGTGATACCAGATTTATATCGGGTTTGTATGTTTGGCTGCTGTCACACACTAAAAGACGCTTTTTATTGCAAAAACAACATCACCACATTTTGAGAGTTATAATTTTTCCATATTTCGGCAGACAGAGTCATGTTATGGCTTGCTTTTTTGCGGGATGAGCTGACATTTTTATTGGTACCACTTTTGGGCACATTACATTTTTTTTATCACTTTCTATTCCGATTTTTGGGAGACAGAATGAACAAAAACCAGCAATTCAGTAAATGATTTTTGTTTTCTGCTTTTTTATACCGTTCCACATGTAGTAAAATTGATAAGGCAGCTTTATTCTGCGGGTCAGTATGATTACAGCGATACCCAATTTATATATTGTTTATGTTTTGACACTTTTACACAATAAACACTATTTTATAGGAAAAAAAATATTTTGCAACGCTTCATTCTGAGAGCTATAACTTTTTGTTTTTCTGCTGATGGAGCTGTGTGATGGCTTGTTTTTTTGCGGGACAAGATTATGTTTTCAGCGGTACCATTTTTATTTACTTTTATCTTTTTGATTGCGTTTTATTGCACTTTTCGTTCGGCAGTATGATGATAAAGTATTGTTTTTTTGCCTCGCTTTTTATTTAGTTTTTTTTACTGTGTTCACTGATGGGGTTAACTAGTGGGACAGTTTTATAGGTCGGGTCATTATGGACACGGCGATACCAAATATGTGTACTTTTATTACTGTTTTATTTTACATAAATAAATGTATTTATTGGAAAATATTTGTTTCTTTTTTTTTTCTTATTATAACATCTACCTGCATTCACTATGATCAGCGATTATGCTTTTGTAGTTCTGGAATAAGAGCATACAGACACAGAACATTGGCACATCGTACTCTAAGGGTATGTGCACACGTTGCGGATTCTCTGCGGATCCGCAGCGTTTTTTGAGGTGCAGAAACGCTGCAGATCCGCAACTGATTTACAGTACAATGTAAATCAATGAGAAAAAAAAAATGCTATGCACACTTTGCGGAAAATCCGCAGCGGAAACGCTGCGGTTTAAAAGAAGTAGCATGTCACTTCTTTTTTGTGAATCTGCAGCGTTTTTGTACCCATTCCATTATAGAAAACCGCAGGGGTAAAAAACGCAGCAAATTCGCAAGAAAACCACAGCAAAAACGCACAAAAAAACGCTGCAGAACCGCACAAAAAAACGCAGGTGCGTTTTCTGCCAGGAGAGGCAGAATCCGCAGCAGAAATTCCTAAGCCTAATCCGCAACGTGTGCACATAGCCTTAGGGCCTATGAATATATCAAGTATTTTTCACTGATGGTCTGCATGAAATAAATAGAAATGTCCTTTTTTGGTTCAACTTGCAGACTAAAGTCACCCAGTCCAATAAATGAGTCTGTATACAAGAGGACAGAACATGGGAAGTCATTCACGTGCTGTAAGTTTTTCACCAACTGTTATCGACTTATTAAAAACATGCAAAGCACACTTTTTAACAGGACTTTTTTTCCCAACGAGAATGCCATATGTGGATTTCAGCCTAAGGCCAGTTTCACACGTCAGTGGCTCCGGTACGTGTGGTGTCAGTTTCCTCACGTACCGGTGACACTGACTCACATAGACACATTAAAATCAATGTGTCTCTGCACATGTCAGCGTGTTTTCACGGACCGTGTGTCCGTTTGAAAAACACGGAGACATGTCAGTGTTCTTGGGAGCATTAAAGTCAATGGGTCCGTGTAAAACATGTACCGCACATGGATGCTGTCCGTGTGCCGTCCGTGTGCCGTGCTGGAGACAGCGCTACAGTAAGCGCTGTCCCCAGCATGGTGCTGAAGCCGCCATTCATCCCTTCTCTCCAGCATCGTTTGCTCGGGAGAAGGAATGAAAAATCATTGTTTTTTTTTTTATTGTGGTTAAAATAAACTTCCCGGCAACCTCCCCCCTCCCACCCCCTGTGCCCCCGGCCGCTGTTATTAAAATACTCACCCGACTCCCTCGACGCGTGAAAAGGCTATAAACACTAGGCACAGCTCCTAATAGCCAGTTTCCTACTCCACACTGATGAGGGGCAAATATCTCGAAACAGCTGTCTGTGGATGGATACCATGTTTTGGCATAGGTGGTTTTCCTTTATTGGATGCTGCCCTTCCCGTGGTTGTTCCTTCCCAGTGAAAGACCTGGCTATTCATTGCTTGCGTTGAGAAACACGTG
Source organism: Ranitomeya variabilis (assembly GCF_051348905.1). Classification (NCBI taxonomy): domain Eukaryota; kingdom Metazoa; phylum Chordata; class Amphibia; order Anura; family Dendrobatidae; genus Ranitomeya; species Ranitomeya variabilis. The sequence continues at coordinate 409,141,361 of NC_135237.1, forward strand.
ATGGTGTCTCCGCGGCTTTTCTACATGCATTTGCATATTTCCCATAAGGGATGGGGGCTGTTGTGGATTCTGTTTGTGGGCTCCCTCTGGTGGTTACTGCTGGTACTGGGTGACTTTGGTGGGTTGCGGCCTTTGGTTTCTACCTGTCCATCAGAGGCTGGGTGTTTCCTATTTTACCTGGCCTTTCTGTCATTCCCTTGCCGGCTATCAATGTATTCAGATGTGCTCTGTTTGGTTCCTGCCTACCTGCTCCCAGATCTTTCAGGATAAGCTAAGTGCTGATTTTCAGTTGTTTGGTTTTTTGTCCAGCTTGCTTATTATGTCTCTATGCTAGCTGGTAGCTCTAGTGGACTGAGGTTCTCCCCATGTGCCATGAGTTGGCACATGGGTTCTTGTAATCTCAGGATGGTTTTTTGATTAGGGTTTTTTGCTGACCGCTCAGACCCCTTTTGTATCGTTCTGCTTTCTAGTTTACAGCGGGCCTCATTTTGCTGAACCTATATATATCATCTCTATGTGTGTGCCTTCCTCTCATTTCACCGTCAATACATGTGGGGGGCAACTATACCTTTTGGGGTTCATTCCTCTGGAGGCAAGTGAGGTCTTATTTTCTCTGCAGTACTAGTTAGCTCTTAGGCTGGTGCGTGGCGTCTAGAACCAACGTAGGCACGCTCCCTGGCTATCTCTAGTTGCGTTTGTCAGGCGTAGGGCAGCGGTCAGCCCAGGTTCCATCACCCTAGAGCTCGTCCGATATTTTGTATTACTTTGCTTGTCCCTTGCTATCCCTAGCCATTGGGATTCATGACAGGGGGCAGTGTTCTGGATCACTGCGTTGAGAAACACGTGATGGTGTCTCAGCGGTGTTGGATGTTTTGATCTCCCCGAGGTCATTCATCCTTATGTTTATAACCATCTTTGTGCAGACAGATAGCGGTGGTCACATTAAAACTGCGAATGCGATCCTCCTGTACAAAGATGGCGGCGGTCAGTGAAACAATAAGCTGATCCCGGCGGCATGTTTGCGACGGTGTTCCGCTGGTTGTACTGCGCAAGAGGCTGCTACGGCGTATACAGTGTGTGTGTGGTGAGTACACCGTATACAGTGTGTGTGTGGTGCATACAGTGAATACAGTGTGTGTGTGGTGTGTATGATGTATACAGTGTGTGTGGTGCGTACAGCATATACAGTGTGTGTGTGTGGTGCGTACGGTGTATACAGTGTAAGTGAGTGGTGCGACGGTGTTCCGCTGGGGGTACCGCGCAAGAGGCTGGTACCACCAGCAGCTTCCATATTGAGACACCCATCACTTGGGTGTCCCAATATGGAGGTCGGTGAACTTCCGCGGCTTGGAATTCTGGGATCCGGACACATCTGAACAGAACAGGATGTGAAGACATTACAAGGTAAGTATATATTAAGATATAAATTATCATCAATGAGTTCATCAATCCCGATAGTGTTCAAATGATCCTTTTCTCCCTTCCCTGTTAATGTGCCTGATCTCATGCCAAACATCCAACAAATACATTTTCCTTGCTTGTTCACACTGATGTTCGCAGCTTATGTGAATACTCCCCCCATTTCCTTGTAGATTGTAAGCTTGCGAGCAGGGACCTCACCCCTAATATCACTGTTTAAATTGTCTTAACTTGTATTGAATTTATTGTCTGTACATGTCCCCGCTTAATTGTAAAGTGCTGCGGAATATGTTGTCGCTACAGTTATATGAAAAAGTTTGGGCACCCCTATTAATCTTAAGCTTAATGTTTTATAAAAATTGCTTTTTTTGAAACAGCTATTTCAGTTTCATATATCTAATAACTGTTGGACACAGTAATGTTTCTGCCTTGAAATGAGGTTTATTGTACTAACAGAAAATGTGCAATCTGCATTCAAACAAAATTTGACAGGTGCATAAGTATGGGCACCCTTATCATTTCGTGTTTTAAATACTCCTACCTACTTTTTACTGACTTACTAAAGCACTTTTTTTGGTTTTCTAACCTCATTGAGCTTTGAACTTCATAGCCAGGTGTATGCAATCATGAGAAAAGCTACTTAAAGTGGCCACTTGCAGGTTGTTCTCCTGTTTGAGTCTCCTCTGAAGAGTGGCATCATGGGCTCCTCAAAACAACTGTCAAATAATCTGAAAACAAAGATTATTCAACATAGTTGTTCAGGGGAAGGATACAAAAAGCTGTCTCAGAGATTTAACCTGTCAATTTCCACTGTGAGGAACATAGTAAGGAAATGGAAGAACACAGGTACAGTTCTTGTTAAGGCCAGAAGTGGCAGGCCAAGAAAAACATCAGAAAGGCAGGGAAGAAGAATGGTGAGATCAGTCAAGGACAATCCTCAGACCACCTCCAGAGAGCTGCAGCATCAGCTTGCTGCAGATGGTGTCACTGTGCATCGGTCAACTATACAACACACTTTGCACAAGGAGAAGCTGTATGGGAGAGTGATGCGAAAGAAGCCGTTTCGGCAAGCATGCCACAAACAGAATCGGCTGAGGTATGCAAAAGCACATTTGGAGAAGCCAATTTCTTTTTGGAAGAAGGTCCTGTGGACTGATGAAACCAAGATTGAGTTGTTTGGTCATACAAAAAGGCGTTATGCATGGCGGCCAAAAAACACAGCATTCCAAGAAAAACACTTGCTACCCACAGTAAAATTTGGTGGAGGTTCCATCATGCTTTGGGGCTGTGTGGCCAATGCCGGCATCGGGAATCTTGTTAAAGTTGAGGGACGCATGGATTCCTCTCAGTATTAGCAGATTCTTGACAATAATGATCATGAATCAGTGACAAAGTTAAAGTTACGCAGGGGATGGATCTTTCAGCAAGACAATGATCCAAAACACCGCTCCAAATCTACTCAGGCATTCATGCAGAGGAACAATTACACTGTTCTGGAATGGCCATCCCAGTCCCCAGACCTGAATATCATTGAACATCTGTGAAGAGGGCTGTCCATGCTCGGCGACCATCAAACTTAACTGAACTGGAATTGTTTTGTAAAGAGGAATGGTCAAAAATAACTTCATCCAGGAACCAGGAACTCATTAAAAGCTACAGGAAGTGACTAGAGGCTGTTATTTTTGCAAAAGGAGGATCTACTAAATTTTAATGTCACTTTTCTGGTGAGGTGCCCATACTTATGCACCTGTCAAATTTTGTTTGAATGCAGATTGCACATTTTCTGTTAGTACAATAAACCTCATTTCAATGCAGAAACATTACTGTGTCCAACAGTTATTAGATATATGAAACTGAAATAGCTGTTGCAAAAATTTTTTTTTATAAAACATTAAGCTTAAGATTAATAGGGGTGCCCAAACTTTTTCATATAACTGTATATAAACAAAAATTATTATTAAATTATTACTGGTATTATAAACCAAGAGCAACTGCGCTTGACTCCTTCCATATAAGTGACATTACATCAAGTAACTGGGCTAAGCTGCCAAAGACATGGGGGAAGACAGCTATGTTATGTTATGCTGTACTGGGCAGGTTATAGAACGAAGTTTACCAAGTGGGCAGACGACCATTGTGGACTACCAATTAATTGCATTCTAAGATATGCAGTTAAGGGATAAATTCAGAAATAGAGAAAGACTCAAACTGGGAGTGCCATGAACCTGGAAATTCAGGTTAGCGAGAAAAAGTGAAAAACAAAAAGTTTAGTTTATCATTATGACATATTTCTACATGGTTAGGCAGTGTGCAAAGTGATTTTCAACTCCTCAAGAGCCCCCTTTGAGATACATTAACTTTTACTTCTGCCCTAGTAGGGGAGGCTTAATGGATGGCCTTCATACAGCACAGAAATGTTATCAAAACCAGCCAGGCAGCAGACCTGTTGAGAGCAGACAAGCTAAGATTGGAGATAGATCATAAGACTGAAGTGACAGCTTAAGGACTGGATAAAAACTGGCATTGCAAAAATGGAAGCGACCATGTGAGTTTGATTGTCCTGTCCCCAGCTGTGATATTGCTCCTTTTATTCATGGCACGGCAAAAAGTCACTCACAAGGATAAATCTGTATAATGCTGCCATTCCTATGTATAATTTGTGTTTACAGTATTAAAAGATACAACAATTGATGTTTACATTATAACTATTATATATAGGAGGCCTATAATGACATTCAAGTGGTCTTCAGTATCGCAAAAAGTAATGTACTATCCCACTGTCATTTGGGATCTTACCTAGAAGTAGATGAAGCAGGGCCAGGTTTGTGTTTTATGATACCAAACCTATGTTACGCCTAGTACAGGGCCTTTGGGATTGGTACATGACACAAGAGCTACATTTAAGATTAACTCAATGAGCATTATCTGATGTGCCTGAATTTTTTTTGTTAAAGATGCTGTCCAGTCAAAAACGAAAAGTCTGCAGTCACTCTATGTGACTGCAGACTTGTAAATGCTTATAGCGCATCAACTGTACGCTGTGATGATTCTCCAATGTCATCGCTGGGAACGGTAGTCATGTAATTGCAGGCATGCAATATACATACTCCTGGCCAGAACCCGACTACACTGTTTCCGGCTTCGCACAATACACTTGCATTGAGTACAAGATCGAGACCGCACTGTAGACTAATCAGACAGATGGATCCCCGGCGGGCTCACCCAGCCCACTGCCCTGGATTGACAGCTCTCGGGCTACAAGCGCATGTAGGAAGAGATCTGACTCTCCAGGTCAGCAGGCAGGCAGAAGCCGCTAAGGACCCGCCTTTCAGACTAGTCTCCAGGGTGGCTCAGTTCCAAGCGGCCTTCAAAGTATGATTTTCTTTGACACACGGCAGAGTTTCAGAGTCAAACATAACTGGCAGTGTTCATACAGCCAGTGCCTGATACATACTGCCCAATAGTGGCAATGGACTGTATAAGTAAATTGTATTGATGAGTTCACTGCTTTCCTATTGAAATAAGATCTGCTATTAGCCAGGAGACTGAATGTTATTGAACGATATCCATGAGATGTGTTTGTAGTACGAAAAACATGTAATTTTCTGGCCTTGGTTAACACAGGAAGGCTGGATAAGTCTAATAACATGTAAAGCTATGAATAACCGAGCAATAACAAGAACAATAGCTTGATTTGTACAGGCTGTAAAACTAATGAGACTATTGTTATGGAAATAAATCTCAGCTTTCTGAATATAATTCTCTGAAAAAGAAAAAATATATATCGGGCAAGAGTTCTCAGCACAAGAATTGGAAAGCATATTGTATCATATACTGTTACTCTTTACCTATTGGGGAAGTACAAAGTAAAATAGATTGCTGGGACCAAGGAGGAGGATACAGGCCTGAATCCAACTGTTGCACTACAGTTAGGACCTTATCACAACACATCAAGGAGTTGTTCACTTTATCTTTACTTTTATTAAATACGTTTTGGATATTAATTTTGTCACTAATATGTCAGTATCACAAGTTGAAAACTTTAAAAAACGCTTTCCTACGTGAAGTGTTTTTCAATCAGAAATATATATATTAGATATACCGCATATATACATACAATCCTCAACATTAAAATTGCAACACCAACAAGGAATAGTTATGGAGCTAGAGAAATCACAGGATTGATAGACATGTTAACAACATGCAAATGATAAAAGAATTGGAAACAAAATTTTCAAAACATCATGATTTATTCAGTAGAGAGTATGAGCACCACACAGTGAGACACTCACTTACACGTTTTGGTTGCTATTAAGTGAGGTTATTTATGGTTGTCTGAGGACTGTTCTGCCATGTTAATTATATTTGGATAAGCAAGTCATCAAGATCCGCTGTTGGCAGCTCCCTTTACAATTGTCGACCAATGACATCCTAGATATGCACAATGGGAGACAAGTCCAGAGATGCTGCAGGCCACAATAAAGCGGTGAAGGCTGCTCACAGTAGCATGGGCAACATTAGGACTGGGGCTGTTGTATTGAAAATCAGCTCCTGGGACACTTTTGAAAAATTACTGTAGCACTAGTTTTACGATCAAATCAGGGTAACATTGAGCTGTTTGTGTAACCTGGAATGAAGACTAGATAGGTCCAGCAACCGTGCAATATGCCACCTTACAACATAATCATGGGAATAGGACTGTTGTGACCACGTGGTCTTCAGCTTAATTGTGTGCAAAACAAAATTATTGCTGCGTTCAATGCTGTATGACAGCCTTTGAAAGCGAGCAATGAAACATCTGCAGTTGTATGCCTGGCTCATAGAATAATGTCATGCAAATACCTTATGATGGTTTGTGTAGACACTGTTTGATGTCTTAATCTTGGTAGGTGATGTCCAATTTGATTTGCAGTACAGAATGGATCAATCGTGGAACTAGTGGTTTCTTCAAACTGTCCCAGGAGCCATTTTTCTACACAATAATGCAAGACTGTATGTTGATCATGCTACTTTGAGCTTACATAGGCTAAACATGCTCCCATTGCCTGCAGAGTCTCTGGAGTTGTCTCAAATTGAGCACATCTAGGACATAATTGGTCGGCTATTGCAAAGGGAGCTGATAGCAGCAGATCTTGATGATTTCGGACCAGTGCCTTCAATGGCAGCCAATTCCTGCAAGTGCATGTATTTCTGCACATGGCGCTCATACTTGATACTGCATAAATCAAGATATTTTGAAAAACTGGTTTCCATTTTTTTCATCATTTGTATATCATTAACATATCTATTGATCCTGTGATTTCCAGAATTCTACAACTTTTCCTTCTTGGTGTTGCAATTTTATTGTTTAGGAGCTTCCATATTCATCAACCTAAATATATCCAATAATAAACATGTAACATATCAACGTACATGGGATTGATTATGTATTAGCATTCTCATGTAATAAATACAAATAGGTAAGTATACCCCCTAATTGTGACAACAACCTGAGAAAACATAAGTTCTCTAACTGGAGAGTGAAGTTTTATAATATATAGAAAAGTTCAACTTCAGAGGAGACAAGATTTCTTCATTAGAAGACCTGTGAATTTGTGGAGAAGTCACTGTAGGAGCTGCTTACGGCAGGAACAGTTGGTGGCATTATACAATAACATTAAAGATGTTTTCCATGATATTTCTTCTCCCCATTGTGTTTCATATGCTGAAAACAACAAACGGACAGTACTCCCCCTCCTCAGGTCCAGCAATCCCTTTCTGCTGCTGCTCCAATGTTGGTTTAATGACTGATGGGGTCAACTCCCGCATACAGCTCATGTGACCACTGCAGCCAATCACTGAGTTCAGCAATCACTTTACTCCTTTTTAGCCATAATAATGTAACTATTTACATGACTTCTACTTCATCAGCATCTTTAAGTACTTTGTGTAAAGATAGACACTGGCAATGTAGTTAGTACTAGGCCTCCTACTGTAGTTCACCATCTTCATTCTTCAACTTGATCAGCTATAGAAATCCTACCTTAGGACTGAAATGGTTTTTTTGTGAGCTAAAGTGGAAAATAATCTTCATTAAACCATTATTGTCAAGTGATAAAATAACATGTTGTATTAGAGTCTGATAGAGAGTTCTGGATCTCACATGTAATGGTCTTAGATGATCAGTCTTCAGGCATTCTGTAAATCGAAATCCCATTTTCTAATCCACTATTGAGATTATGACGTAAGCACTTGCCATATTTCCCTAAACTTAATCCTTGGGTTACAATTGATAACCAGCTTTTACTTAAAACTCAGCAGCAATTGGGAGAATCTGATCTTTTAATATTTGCAATTTTCAAAATGGCAAGCTAAACTCCGAGGAGGCATTCGGCCAAGACATTAAATTACAGCATGATTCCAATACAATGTATTATACAAAATTACTTCTGAGAACAGATGACATAATTAAATTTTTCAGTGGCATAAACTATGTAATAATTTAAGAAACAGTCACTTTCTAAGTGAGGTAATGCAGGGTAATAGTAAAGTGAAGAGATCCTTAATCTAGCGAGATGGACAGTAACTGACAATTGACCTGGACTTCCCATAAACCAGCAGTCGTGAAGCTGATGGGTTGCTGGTACAGTGCGCTAAGATTGATTTACTTATTGAAATGCTCCTTCTGGAGCTTCAATTTATTTAAATTATGAGTCTGATCATTGCTGCAACTATTGCTGAAACTGCATAATAAGTATTTTTTCTAGCAAATTACTACTCATGTGTTAAGATCTTAGGAGCTAGCACATTGCACAAAAGTAGCTATAAGTCTAATTTGCATGAGAATAACCTCATTCCAGAGCAGGCTTAATAAATTAATAGAATATAATGCTTTAAGTCTACACAATAACTTGCACAGCAAAATTTACTTAACCCGATATTTGTAGAGTAAGACATTTTTCTCCAAATTACTTCATATACGGGATATATTAAATATGGAAAATCGCATATATAGTGTAAAAATGAACTCTGAAGTCTGACACATGTACTGACCACCAGAGAGGTTCTGGTTTGGCAATACAACTCTTTGGGAACAATACAACAAAGTGCTATTGCCAAAAAACTTTGAGTAATCAATAATCTTTAATTTTTTTTTTAACATGTAGTTGAGCAAAACATTTTGAGACTTATACCGTTTTCAAGTCAGTTTGCAGTAGGTTTTCCAAAATGGGCAAAACTAACAGGAGCCGGGAAGAGATGAGGATTGACTACACATACCCGGAAAATTCAGCAAACCTAGCAGTGTTTCTTACAACAAAAATGTTACCCCAGTCATTGACTAGAGTAATATTTCTTGTAAGGTGCATAGCACTGATAAGATGCAATAAGTGGAGTGTACTTGTTACTGAATTCAGCATATCTCATTCCTGCACACCCATTATTAAGACTAGCCTAGAAAACATCAGTATTTATAAATAGGGACCTATATCTTTTATCAAGATAAATGTCTAATGGCTGGACTATGTAAATAGTGGAAGAAAAAAAGTTTCAGTACAAAAGTGTATTTTTATGACAGTATCTATAAACTGGCATTTCAAGATGGATGAGAAGTTTGTGCCAAACTGTAGTTTGTGATGTGTCAGTCAGTGATTTGCCATGTGTCCTACTGACTTGCTATCAAAGATTTTCATTCATCGTCAAGCCTTATAAATAAACATGTATAAACTGCGTGCACAATTATTAAGCAATTTGTATTTTTTAAGATTCAGTTTATTATTGAACATCTACAGAGCTGTCAGTCACGCTAAAAGGTTAATGAACCTGAATTTATGAAAGTAATAGTAAGGCTTTGTCTTTCTTATGAGAATACCTATTTGTGCAGAATTATTGGACAACTAAATTAAAGAACATACCTACTCCCACCTCAGTTGTGTAGTTTCACCTCATAAAATAATAACCAAGCAACCGAAAATGTGCAAAAATACATATCTGACATTAAAAATAAAAATAATAATTATATATATATATATATATATATATATATATATATATATATATATATATATATATATATATATATATATATATATATATATAGACAAAAAATTGGAACAGCACAATGCTCACCAGTGGGTGCCCGGCCTCCTGGGTATGACGGTCCACACATCAACCCAAATAGCATACAAGTTTGAAGAAAAGAAGGCAGCACTCCAAATCCTTTTCAAAAGTGCAAAATGTGCAGTTTATTCAAGCCCACATCTTTCTTGTGCGACGTTTCGGCTCGCAATGAGCCTTTCTCAAGCAGTGGGTGTGACTTACTTTTGTGCTTATATAGGTATAATCTACCCCCATTTACATATACAGCCTTTGATTTTCATTTACATACTCGTTTACAATTCATCCTTAATAATATTAATGCTCAGTGTGCTTCCCTTATACATAAAGTGCGATCTATACATAAAGTGCAATGTGCTAAGGTGCTATTGTTTATCACGTGTCTTCACAATTACATTTCCAATGCATTAGATACTGTTTCATTACGTTGACATATTCATATCTCATATTTATATACATAATTATCGTTTTTTCTTACCCTGCTGCGCCTGGGTAAATGCACATGGAGGACGCTGTGTTCACCATTACTGGCGTTCTACTTTGCCTACTGCGCATGTCTTAGTCTCCCTCCTCTCTGTCACGGACTCTCAGCCAATCACAATATGTTCCAGTGCCCTTCCCCTTGCGCTTGCGCACTGATGTTTTGTCTTCAGTTAAGCGCCATCTTTAGTGGGGCTACCATGCCGAGGGCAACGGACCGCACCTCTCAGTGCTCATTCACTATTAATTAGATACTTTTGATACTGTGGCGATTTATTACAACTTCTGTCATTCTCATTAATTTTCACAGTATTTTGTTTCCACTCTGACATACCGGACGGCACCTTATTCAGGCTGTCTCCGATTGTCAATGGGTCTCCACACAGATGTGTAGCCCCTCCGGACCACAACATCATCATACAGAGAATCCATAAAAGTGGATAATTTCAATAAATTTAACCATACACATATAATTTTCATATGCTCACTTTATTATATTGTATACATTATTGTGACCGGCTGGCTGTCAATCATGACATAAAAATTGACAAAAAATATTAAACATATATAATGAGAAGGAGGGGGGAAAATAAAGAGAGAAGAAAAAACTTTTTATCCTCCATGTGTTTCCATCCCATTTTTCGCAGGTTGATGATACATTGTGAAGACACCACTAAAATTAAAAACATAAAATGTACAGGTTAAAAATTGAGGCAACGTAACAAATTATATTATGTACTATGCCCCAACACTTCAAACCGGAGTCCATACACATCTGATTCACAAGTGTATCCCTATAGGGGCTAATACATATTGGGCTGAATTTTAAATTCTGCATTAAGTCCTTTTGGTCTTAAAGTATTCAACTCATAGATCCATTTGAGTTCTTGTTTTTTAAGTAGGCATTCTCTATCCCCCCCTCTCCTCTGTACAGGTATTCTGTCTATTATTCTGAACTTGAGATCTTTTTCTGTATGTTTGAATTCTGTGAAATGTTTGGAGACCGGGAGGTCTAATCTTTTCTTCCTAATGGAGTGGCGATGGTTATTCATCCGAACTTTCAACTCGCAAGTTGTTTCTCCTATGTACCATAGTTTGCACGGACATTCTAACAGATATATCACATGATCTGAACTGCAGGTTAGGTACTGTCTTATCCTATACTCCTTACCCGTATCTGGATGTTTAAAAGTGGACCCTTTTATTATATGGGTACAATTGACGCACGAGAGGCATGGGAAACAGCCTTTTGGACTCGTTCCCTTGATTGTAGTTTGACAAGAATTTTTTAGGGAGCCTATATCTGATTTTACTACATAGTCTTTAATGTTTTTACCTCTACAATAAGAGAATAATGGGGGTTCTCTAAGTTCCCTGATAGTTGGTAGGCAATTTTTTAACATGCCCCAATGTTTTCTAATAACTCCTACTATACTTTTACTTTCTTCTGTGTATGTCATAACACACGGTATTCTTGTTAATACTTTTTTCTTGTCACTCCTGACTAGTAGTCCCCTTCTATCTTTTTTTATGGCCACAGATTTGGCTACATTTAATATTTTCCTTGGATATCCTCTTTCCAAAAATTTATTTACCAGTGTGTCCACAACTCCTTTTACTTCTTTCTCTTCTTTCACAATCCTGAGAACTCTAAGTAACTGGCTGAGGGGTATCGATCTCACCATATTACGGGGATGTTGGCTATCATATGTTAGTAAATTATTTTTATCCGTTTTTCTTTTACAAACAAAGTGGTTACCAATTCTCCATTCTCTTGTCTAATCAACACGTCCAAAAATTGGACATGGGTTTTAGAGGAGGTCAATGTAAATTTAATGGTCTCATCTATCTCGTTCAAATATTGGTGGAACTCCTCCAATTCTTTCTCTGTACCCTTCCATAGGAGGAAGACATCATCTATGTACCGCCACCATGCCTCCACATGCTTAAAGTGGTGGGATACATAGATGAGGTCCTCCTCCAGAATACTCATGACAATATTTGCATACGCGGGGGCCATATTGGCCACAGTATCAAAAGTATCTAATTAATAGTGAATGAGCACTCAGAGGTGCGGTCCGTTGCCCTCGGCATGGTAGCCCCACTAAAGATGGCGCTTAACTGAAGACAAAACATCAGTGCGCAAGCGCAAGGGGAAGGGCACTGGAACATATTGTGATTGGCTGAGAGTCCGTGACAGAGAGGAGGGAGACTAAGACATGCGCAGTAGGCAAAGTAGAACGCCAGTAATGGTGAACACAGCGTCCTCCATGTGCATTTACCCAGGCGCAGCAGGGTAAGAAAAAAACGATAATTATGTATATAAATATGAGATATGAATATGTCAACGTAATGAAACAGTATCTAATGCATTGGAAATGTAATTGTGAAGACACGTGATAAACAATAGCACCTTAGCACATTGCACTTTATGTATAGATCGCACTTTATGTATAAGGGAAGCACACTGAGCATTAATATTATTAAGGATGAATTGTAAACGAGTATGTAAATGAAAATCAAAGGCTGTATATGTAAATGGGGGTAGATTATACCTATATAAGCACAAAAGTAAGTCACACCCACTGCTTGAGAAAGGCTCATTGCGAGCCGAAACGTCGCACAAGAAAGATGTGGGCTTGAATAAACTGCACACTTTGCACTTTTGAAAAGGATTTGGAGTGCTGCCTTCTTTTCTTCAAACTTATATATATATATATACACACACACACACATATATATATATATATATATATATATATATATATATATATATATATATATATATATATATATATATATATATATATATATATATATATATATATATATATATATATATATATATACATATATATACAGGTCCTTCTCAAAAAATTAGCATATAGTGTTAAATTTCATTATTTACCATAATGTAATGATTACAATTAAACTTTCATATATTATAGATTCATTATCCACCAACTGAAATTTGTCAGGTCTTTTATTGTTTTAATACTGATGATTTTGGCATACAACTCCTGATAACCCAAAAAACCTGTCTCAATAAATTAGCATATTTCACCCGTCCAATCAAATAAAAGTGTTTTTTAATAACAAACAAAAAAACCATCAAATAATAATGTTCAGTTATGCACTCAATACTTGGTCGGGAATCCTTTGGCAGAAATGACTGCTTCAATGCGGCGTGGCATGGAGGCAATCAGCCTGTGACACTGCTGAGATGTTATGGAGGCCCAGGATGCTTCAATAGCGGCCTTAAGCTCATCCAGAGTGTTGGGTCTTGCGTCTCTCAACTTTCTCTTCACAATATCCCACAGATTCTCTATGGGGTTCAGGTCAGGAGAGTTGGCAGGCCAATTGAGCACAGTAATACCATGGTCAGTAAACCATTTACCAGTGGTTTTGGCACTGTGAGCAGGTGCCAGGTCGTGCTGAAAAATGAAATCTTCATCTCCATAAAGCATTTCAGCTGATGGAAGCATGAAGTGCTCCAAAATCTCCTGATAGCTAGCTGCATTGACCCTGCCCTTGATGAAACACAGTGGACCAACACCAGCAGCTGACATGGCACCCCACACCATCACTGACTGTGGGTACTTGACACTGGACTTCAGGCATTTTGGCATTTCCTTCTCCCCAGTCTTCCTCCAGACTCTGGCACCTTGATTTCCGAATGACATGCAAAATTTGCTTTTATCCGAAAAAAGTACTTGGGACCACTTAGCAACAGTCCAGTGCTGCTTCTCTGTAGCTCAGGTCAGGCGCTTCTGCCGCTGTTTATGGTTCAAAAGTGGCTTTACCTGGGGAATGCGGCACCTGTAGCCCATTTCCTGCACACGCCTGTGCACGGTGGCTCTGGATGTTTCCACACCACACTCAGTCCACTGCTTCCTCAGGTTCCGCAAGGTCTGGAATCGGTCCTTCTCCACAATCTTCCTCAGGGTCCGGTCACCTCTTCTCGTTGTACAGCGTTTTCTGCCACATTGTTTCCTTCCAACAGACTTACCATTGAGGTGCCTTGATACAGCACTCTGGGAACAGCCTATTTGTTGAGAAATTTATTTCTGGGTCTTACCCTCTTGCTTGAGGGTGTCAATGATGGCCTTCTTGACATCTGTCAGGTCGCTAGTCTTACCCATGATGGGGGTTTTGAGTAATGAACCAGCCAGGGAGTTTTTAAAAGCCTCAGGTATCTTTTGCATGTGTTTAGAGTTAATTAGTTGATTCAGAAGATTAGGGTAATAGGTCGTTTAGAGAACCTTTTCTTGATATGCTAATTTATTGAGACAGGTTTTTTGGGTTATCAGGAGTTGTATGCCAAAATCATCAGTATTAAAACAATAAAAGACCTGACAAATTTCAGTTGGTGGATAATGAATCTATAATATATGAAAGTTTAATTGTAATCATTACATTATGGTAAATAATGAAATTTAACACTATATGCTAATTTTTTGAGAAGGACCTGTATATATATATATCAGTGACGCATATAGATCCCCTTCTTTCCAATAAATCATAAGCCTTCCATCCATGGAGTATGCCAGTTTCTTAATATAATAGACAAACTCCAGTAGCGCTTCTAACTAAACCGCAGCAGGTAATGATACAAACCACCCTGTATCTTGTATCGTAGTCTATAAAAATATAATAAATCATAAAATACCCGCGCTGAGTGAAAGACCTCTTGGAATTGGTCCACTGCGCTTTCCCTAGCCTAGTCACGTGTTCATCCACGTGACCGTGACATCATGGAAGGTCCTGCTTCGGCAGAGAACCTAACGGCTACACTAGCGTTCATTCCATGTGGTAGGTGAGCTTGGAGCGTTCTGCTACCGGCCGGGGCAGCGCCCACAGTCTCCCTACCTGAAGATCTTCATCGTATATTTGGCTAAAGCTTATCTGCTATAAAAGCTGCTCGGAAGACTCTACATCACCGCTGTGCAACATTGAGGTAAAGTCTCTATTCTCCTCGGTCTATATACACTGGTTTTATGGATCATAGCTTTGCAATCTTTTTTCTTAAAACAACGTCCGGATATTTGTAAAAGTTTTAGTGGATGTCTTTCACTCAGCGCGGGTATTTTATTATTTATTACAGTTTCTTAATATGTTGAAGATCAAATTTTTGGGCAGTACCAATGACAGCCTTCCAGACACTATTCAGAGAGATGTACTGCTTTCTGTCACCATAACCCCTTTACGACATGTGTCGTACTAGTACTGCATGTCGTGTCTCCCCCTTTGATGTGGGCTCCGGCGGTGACCCCACATCAAAGCTGCGACATGTCAGCTGTTTTGAACAGCTGACATGTGGCGCAATAGCGGTGGGTAAAATCGCGATCCACCCTCTGCTATTAACTAGTTAAATGCGGCATTTAACTACCGCTTCCGGCTATCGGGCCGGAAATGAGCGCATCACTGACCCCCGTCATGTGATCGGGGGTCAGCGATGTGTCGGTATGACAACCAGAGGTCTCCTTGAGACCTCTATGGTTATTGATGCCAGATTGCTGTGAGCGCCACCCTGTGGACAGCGCTCATGGCAATGTAGGAATTCAGCTACATAGGAGCGATCTGAGCATCGCTCCTATGTAGCTGAGCCGATTGAGTTGCGCCAGCTTCTAGACTCCCATGGAGGCTATTGAAGCATGGCAAAAGTTAAAAAAAAAAGTTTTAAAAAATATGAAAAAAAAATATACCGTATATACTCGAGTATAAGCCGACCCGAGTATAAGCCGACCCCCCTAATTTTGCCACAAAAAAACTGGGAAGACTTAATGACTCGAGTATAAGCCTAGGGTGGAAAATGCAGCAGCTACTGATAAATTTCAAAAATAAAAATAGATACCAATAAAAGTAAAATTAATTGAGACATCCGTAGTTTAAGTGTTTTTGAATATCCATATTGAATCAGGAGCCCCATATAATGCTCCATACAGTTCATGATGGCCCCATAAGATGCTCCATACAAAATATGCCCCATATAATACTCCATACAGTTTATGATGGGCTCCATAAGATGCTCCATATTAAAATATGCCCCATATAATGCTGAACAAATGTTGATTATGACCCCATAAGATGCTCCATACAGACATTTGCCCCATACAATGCTGCACAAATGCTGATTATGGCCCCATAAGATGCTCCATAGACACATTTGCCCCGTATAATGCTCCACAAATGTGGATTATGGCCCCATAAGATGCTCCATAGAGATATTTGCCCCATATAATGCTGCACATGGCCCCATAAGATGCTCCATACAGATATTTGCCCCATATAATGCTGCACATGGCCCCATAAGATGCCCCATACAGATATTTGCCCCATATAATGCTGCATATGGCCCCATAAGATGCTTCATACAGATAATTGCCCCATATAATGCTTCACATGGCCCCATACAGATGTTTGTCCCATATAATGCTGCACATGGCCCCATAACATGCTCCATACAGATATTTGCCCAATATAATGCTGCACAACGCCCCATAAGATGCCCCATACAGATAATTGCCCCATATAATGCTGCACATGGCCCCATAAGATGCTCCATACAGATATTTGCCCCATATAATGCTGCACATGGCCCCATAAGATGCCCCATACAGATATTTGCCCCATATAATGCTGCATATGGCCCCATAAGATGCTTCATACAGATAATTGCCCCATATAATGCTTCACATGGCCCCATACAGATGTTTGTCCCATATAATGCTGCACATGGCCCCATAACATGCTCCATACAGATATTTGCCCCATATAATGCTGCACAACGCCCCATAAGATGCCCCATACAGATAATTGCCCCATATAATGCTGCACATGGCCCCATAAGATGCTCCATACAGATATTTGCCCCATGTAATGTTGCACATGGCCCCATAAGATGCTCCATACAGATATTTGCCACATATGCTGTTGCTGCAATTAAAAAAATAAAAAAATCACATACTCACCTCTCAGGCCCCCGGCACTTACTATATTCACCTGCTCCTCGTTCCACCACCGACCGCTGCTGTTTCTTCCCGTCCTCTGCACCGAAGTTCAGGCAGAGGGCAGCGAGCACTAATCGCGTCATCACGCCCTCTGACCTGAGCGTCACTGCAGAGGATGCGGACGACGCAGCGGCACCGACGGTGGAACGGGAAGCAGGTGAATATCGCGCACTGCATTATACTCACCTGCTCCTGGCGCGGTCCCTGCACATCTGTTCCCCCGGCGCCGGCAGCTTCTTCCTGTAATGAGCGGTCACATGGTACCGCTCATTACAGTAATGAATATGCGGCTCCACCCCTATGGAAGTGGAGTGGGGTCCATATTCATTACTGTAATGAGCGATACCATGTGACTGCTCAGTACAGGAAGCTGCGGCGCCAGGGAAAAGATGTGCAGGGACCGTGCCAGGAGCGGGTGAGTTATTACACAGCTCCACTCCCCCTCCCCTGCCGACCCCTGGATATGACTTGAGTATAAGCCGAGAGGGTTACTTTCAGCCCAAAAAAGTGGGCTGAAAATCTTATACTGGAGTATATACAGTATATAAAATTTTAAATCACCCCCCTTTCGCCCCATTCAAAATAAAACAATAAAAAAAAAAATCAAACATACACATATTTGGTATTGCTGGGTTCAGAATCGCCCGATCTATCAATAAAAGGAAAGGATTAACCTGATCGCTAAACCATGTAGCGAGAAAAAAATTTGAAACGCCAGAATGATGTTTTTTTGGTTGCTGTGACATTGCATTAAAATGCAATAACGGGCGATCAAAAGAACGTATCTGCACAAAAGTGGTATCATTAAAAACGTCAGTTCGGCACGCAAAACAATACGCCCTCTCGTGACCCCAGATCACAAAAAATGGAGACGCTACGGGTATTGGAAAATTTAGCAATTGTTTGGGGGTTTTTTTAAGCAAAGTTTGGATTTTTTTTTCACCACTTAGAGAAAAAATAACCTAGACATGTTTGGTGTCTTTGAACTCGTAAAGACCTGTAGAATCACAATGGCAGGTCAGTTTTAGCATTTAGTGAACCTAGCAAAAAAAGAAAACAAAAAACAAGTGTGGGATTGCACTTTTTTTCAATTTCACCACACTTGGAATTTTCTCCCTGTTTTCTAGTACAAGACATGGTAAAACCAATGGGGTCTTTCAAAAGTACAACTCGTCCCGCAAAAAACAAGCCCTCACATGGCCATATCAACAGAAAAAAGTTATGGCTCTGGGAAGGAGAAGAGCAAAAAACAAAAACGCAACAACGAAAAAGGGCTGCCTCTTAAGGGATGCACGAGTTATCAACAGAAGTTAGGTGAATAAGGTGGCCATGCCATTGTTCTTTTATCTTTAAGGCCTTTACTTGCAAGGAAAAGCAGTGGAGATCTTGATGCATGCAATGGAGCCATGTTCTCCATAAAAATCTTGGTTTCTTGAAAGATGCAGACTTTTTCCTGCATGACTGCTTGAAGAAAATGTCTTCTGGAACTTGGCAGTAGGTTTTGGAACTGATTTTCAGTCAATGTTCAACTCGAAAAGGTTCAACTAGCTCATGTTTAATAATTCCTGCTTATAGCAGTACCCCACCACCACCTTGCTGGCATCTGATTCTATGTGGAGGTCTATACCTGCTACTGATCCAGCCAAGAGTGCATCAGGTTCACCAAGAATGACTCACCTTATCAGTCCATAAAACCTATGAAAAAACTGTCTTAATTTTATTTTTGGCCACGTTTTGATGTTTCAACTTCTTTGTCTTGTTCAGTGGTGGTTGGGTTTCAGCCTTCCTTACCTTGGTCGTGTCTCTGAGCACTGAACACCTTGTACTTCTCAGCCCTCCAGGGAGGTTGCAATTCTGGAATATGGCAGCACTAGAGGATAATGGGTTTCTGGTCACTTAATGTTGATTCTTCTCAAATGCAGGTAATGTGCATCTTTTTTCTAAACAAATTTTTTGCGACCGTGTTGATTATTTGCAACACAAATGTTCATGGTTCTGTGATCACACCCCAATATGTTAGCGTCTTCTTGAGTGTTCATACTTTTTTAACACTTTTAACAATTTTTGAGTTTTAAGATCCAGTTAAATCTCCTTTTGGCCCATTTTGCCTGGGCAAAACAAGCTGCCTAATAATTTTGCACACCTTGATACAGGTGTTGTATACTTAGGCCGCATCCTTCCTTATTACATAAATTCACATCACCTGATATGCTTTATAAGCATTCAAGTGTATACAGGTTGGAGTTGGAAAATTTGCATAAAATTTTTAATATGGTCAAATTACTCACTTGTATAATAATTGTGCACACAGTATGTATAATATAGCATACATATTTATTTATATGTGCACCTAATTCATCACTTTATTAAATTTGTGGCCACACACGAAGATCAATCTGACATATTCTGGTAGACCTTGCTGTATTGGGATTTGTTTATGGATTCCCCGACATGCACATTTGGTTGCTTTTTGACATGTGCCATATATACTATGCTTTTAGATATTTCTGACAAGGAGGAAACCTAAGTCTAAATTCTCATTTCCTCTTTTCCTTAGTGTGGGATTATGATTTTCACCTCTGCATGTGTAAATTTTAACTATTTTGTTATTTTTGAATGACAATATACGTGAAATCATTTTTTCACAATTAATCTATTGTTGCCAATTTTCTCTGATCACACGTTGTCATTCTGTTATTGACAAAATCAATATAGTGATTTACCAATAATTATTTTAATTGACAAAGTGTATCCAAATTAGCTCTTTATTTAAGATGAATATGTTTTCCATTATTTACATAGCACTGACATATACTGTGCACACACTCTTCTAACAATCTTATTATGCCATATAACAAGGCCAAGGTTCCTGGGAAGCCAATTAATAACCAGCCATACAAAACAGATTCTAGATGCCCATAACAGCAGCTTTAGATCAATTTCTGCCAACTGCTTGTGACATGAAAAAGCCGGACAGATGCCGACCGCAAACAGATTTCTCTGGAAAAGTCAGTCCGCTGTGTTGGATTTATTTGGTTGCTGTTGGGTGCAGTCCTTTTCATACCTGGAAATGTATTCATGACAAACGACACATGGGCAGCACAAAGCTCAGGTGACAGTGCGAAGCAAAGATCGATTTGCCTAAAGTCTGCAATTTATCAACATAGTCATCCAGAACGTCAACAACCACAGACCTACGTCTACTTCAACTTCAATTTATCTGAAAAAATGCAGTCTAAAATCTCTTGAATATGACTACTTTGTTAAGGAGTATGCCTTTAAATGGTTCAAACCCAAGATCTCACACTTCACACTTTTGCGAGGCCCCATGATATAAGCTTAAAGTGCTATTCCATCTCAGACATTATGGCACATACACAGCATGTGTCCTATATGTCTCATAGAGGCACACCCATACCTCTCTAAAAATGAGACTCAACTGAGAACCAAGAGGTTCCACATGTGGACGTCTCTAGGTATGCCGAAATGTAGCAAACAGGCTGGTTTGGTATTTTTTCGATGTGTATGTGAATAACTGACCTTGCACGAGTAGGTGTTTACCAATTTTAAGCATTTCTGCTTTGAGACATAAGTCATAGGCTATACATTACTACAACCTAAATTCCCGACTCCTTTCCTTTACCAGATGGGAGACTTTTCTCTACAAAACCAAGGAGCGGCAGATTACATAGCATCAATACGATTGTCAAGCAATGTTCTATGCATCACTATGATTGGGAGATGAAAATATTTCTATATCTTTTTTGTTTTGACACTTTTTGACAGGTAACATACAGTCTGATGGAAAAAAGAATCCTATTAAGGATGCTGACAATTTAACAAAAGTTGACTAAAGATGCCTTCAAAAGTAGAAGGCAAAATAAACTGACATGTAATCCTCTTCAACTCTTTATTAATTACTTTTTGGCTTGCCAATGACATTGTCTGATCTTATGCGCTGCAGTGGATTTTCCACGATGACAAGCCTCAGCTAATACCGGCACTTTTATTTTTGCCCACAGCATAATTGCTCACTACAAGTGAGATATAAACACCTCTATCAACATATGCATTATAATTATTTTCCTTGTTTAGTGAGTCAATACAGAAGAAATAGTATGCCCATTTTAGTGCTAGCTTGTGTTGTCAGCAGATGTGACAAAGAAAATCTAAGCAGATGGGCTACATCTGTTAATCATAAACATGCTTTCATTAGTGCCATCGTCACATTTATTTGGTTGCAAGTTTATTTTTTAGTGTATCAGCTAATGAGAACATTGGATTTCCACCACATTCTGCATCGCTAATACCAATGCTTTACAATATGCTTGTTTATTCATCGCAGAGAAAACTGTGAAACTAGTTTCCGATATGGATACACCAGGGATATATATAGTGCCTTACAAAATTATTCGGCTCCCTGGAACTTTTCAACCTTTTCCCACATATCATGCTTCAAACATAAAGATACAAAATGTAAATTTTTGGTGAAGAATCAACAACAAGTGGAACACAATTGTGAAGTTGATCGAAATTTATTGGTTATTTAAAATTTGTGTGTAAAATCAATAACTGAAAAGTGGGGCATGCAATATTATTCAGCCCCTTTAACTTAATACTTTGTTGTGCCACCTTTTGCTGCGATTACAGCTTCAAGTCGCTTGAGGTATGTCTATCAGTTTTTGACTTTCCACAAAAATTTAAAATGACCAATAAATTTCGTTCAACTTCACAATTGTGTTCCACTTGTTGTTGATTCTTCACCAAAAATTTACATTTGGAATCTTTATGTTTGAATAATAATCCATCTAAAATGGAAAATCATTCCAAAATTTCTACTGTATCAATATCTTCAGTCTAGAGAGATTACATGTCTCCAAGGTAAAAGACAATAAACCATTATAGTCTGACCTGTGGTCATAATCTTTTCAATATGCCCCCCTTCTACCCAATATTCTTGATTACACACAATCAAGTTTTCAAGAAGTACATGCACACTCCTCACATAGGGCAGAAGCCAGCAAACAAGAGCACGAGACAATGAGAACCCCTTCTTGAACTAAATGTTTGGCCCCCGATAAAATAAAAAATCTATACTCGCCTGCCGTGCCGGCGCCGTTCCAGTGGTGTCAGCACTCGCGGTTTTGGAGTCCTGGTGCAGTGGAATGGCACATGGTGCATGGCACCCAATCTTTGCTGGCATCACTGTCTCCACCTTTGTGAAAGAGAATAATGCCACTCCTAGAAATAGGTGCACAAGTAGGGTCCCAACCCTTGTAATACAAAGATGAACTTGGCACTCAAGCGGTAGATGTGAAAAGTAGACTTTAATGCAGGTTTAACAGTACAGGTGTTTACAGACGTTTCAGTCCACAAGGACCTTTATCAGAGTACACACTAGTAATTTTACATGGAGCGGACACAGTGTCCAAAGAAGCAAAAATTGTGAGATTGGTGATCCTGGAGAGCACAGTGCAGTGCTACCGGCACAAACCAACACTAGTTTTGAGAACATTCAGAGACCCGTTTTTCAGATACTTATTCTTTCTGCGATTTTCATGTGTACAACTTACCCATTATAGCCTGTGATGCTGTTCACATGTCTGTGATGGTAACAGAACTTTAAACAAGACACAAAATGTGGCGACAGTCTGCAGGAGCGCAAATAAAACTTATGCCTCATTCAGATGTCTGCTGCGTTCTGTCTGTGCTTTTTATGGATGGTACGCATACCAATCACAGTCTACAGGAATGTTCACATGCCCATATTTTTAGCCGGACTGATTGTGCGAGAAAAAAAAATGTTGGTTGTTGATTCGAGTCATAGATCAAACTCGCCCATTGAAATCAATGGGTCCATAGAAGAAAGGACAGCACAACAGGCCATCTATGTGTCATACCAGTGCTGTTTATTTTTTTAATCTTTAATTTAAGAGGATTTTTTTTCTGCATACAGGAAATAGGGATTTCAAGCTAATGATAAGAACTGATATATGAATAAGAAAGAGATGAAAATCGGATCAAGCGCACTGATAAAAAGACAGATTTCTCTTGGAATCAAAAAATAAACAAATGTTTTAATTAAGTCTAAAGCATACACACGACAGACAGAAGCGTTTCACATAATGAGATTTGGCAGTGTTGTGGGATGACATATGCACACATTAGGAGCAGATAAACCTAAAAGGTGAGCACAGTTGAAATCAATAGGATTGGCTGGGGCTGGCATTAAATTAATTAAGGTATGAGGTCAATATAAGGTAAGTGTCTAAGATTATTACTGACATCTGTTGTGCTTTGTGTGTTGGGATAATATGGATTTAATTATTATATTTAATTGTTATAATCTCCTTGGCTAAAGCCAAACACTAGGAAGAAACCTATAGAATATTACAGGTAAAATGGCAGGATAACAATATATGGGTCATTCTAATGGTTACATGGCAGAGTTGGTCACTAATTTATGCGATTTTCAAATATGTCATGTAAAAGAGGACAATTAAATCCAAAGATTAGGAAGGTGGACAATAAGATGTAAGAGTGTAGGAGCACAACACAATCTATATTTACGGTATATGGAATTAGATCTATTATTTGCATTGAACAATAATTAGCAATAAGCAGAGGTTAGGTTCATGTACTATCATAGTACAATGTTATACAAGTCTATAATATGAGATATGAGTTACACAATAAACAAATGTTACAGAAAGTTCAAATTTACATAGAAGCCATAATCCTTTAAAACTATGAGTTTCCCTTGCTTCGTTGTACCTCAGTGAGTGCACCTCAGTGAGCAATTAAAAACACAAGTTGTAACACTTGAGAGTTAGTGATTTTCTTAACTAATAAAATCAATCAGAGGTATTCAGTTTTCTAGGTTGCTACACCAACATTACTTGCTACCGTTTTGTACTAACTACTGATTGTTATATAAATATTCACCAATAAAAGTTGTTATGTTGTGTAAATTATCTACGCTGCGTACGTAGATCATATTTGTCTTCTTACCTTGTTCTTGTCCCTTCCCCTACGTCCTCATGTGCCACCCCTTTTCGTAGACCCTTGACCCTCACCACCTCCTCCCCTTTCGTGTTATGTCTCGTGTTATGTCTTGTTGACATGTTTGAGAAAATTTTCAATAAAAATTAATTGAATGAAAAACACAAGTTGTCACGGCCAGAAAGGACCAACAACCACAATAAGCCAATTTTTATTTTACTTTCATGTATTAATCTATAGAGTTTACCCACTGAGTCTAGCGTGCAGCGTCCACACTGGTGTGACTGATTTGAGTGCCCCAATGTTCTCTATCTTGGGGATCGTGAGAATAGCTAACTGCCTTCCTTTTGGACCTCACCTTCCCCTGAAATATTCTCCTGAAGAACCTCCACATTAATGAAGGAGAAACTTGTTGAGGTAGACGAGTATTTCTCTGACCTATTTACTGTATGCGATCAGAGATGAAATAAGCCCATTTGATTGCATAGTATTTTTCTGACTGTTCACAATATAAAGGGAGAGAAAGCT
The DNA here is from genome assembly GCF_051348905.1 of Ranitomeya variabilis. Lineage (NCBI taxonomy): Eukaryota > Metazoa > Chordata > Amphibia > Anura > Dendrobatidae > Ranitomeya > Ranitomeya variabilis. The sequence goes on from NC_135237.1 coordinate 409,165,894, forward strand.
GCTAACCAGTGTTCTGGGGGTGTGGTTGGACTAGGATGCACGGGGACAGTTGTTGTGTATTGAAACAAAAAACACAGTCTAGTAAGTGACACATTGCTGTAATCTGGGTATCTGCCACTACATTATGGTGCTCTCAGAGTACATAGCAAAAACCTGGTGACAGATTCCCTTTAGGTCTATCAGTGCTCATCTTATTTTCCATTTAGAGTAGCTACCACAATAATATTTAACCTCATAGAGAAGGGATTTACTATTATTTATATAGTTCCTCTTTTGATGGGATAGGGCGCAACAGTGAATAATAGGGAGTGCCTAAAAGGAGTGGGGGCGCCTTATGTTGTCTATCCTTTAGGGTGCCAACCTCGGCCATTAGGTAGTGGTCAGCAATGATGGGACAATAGGGATTTTTTATAGGGCCTTGCTCATGGTGTCCTCTTTATTTATTATTATTATTCGTGTTTTGGTGCTTTAATCACACTCGTTTTTCAATATTTCCTCTGTATTGCTATGTGCAATTACATTGCATTTGATTCCTTTTAGATTTGTGGTATATTTTTCTATACATGAAGTATCGTTTCACCTTGCGGAGATCGACATGCTAAGCATGCCGAGATGAGGAGACATTACGGTCTGACGCCTCTCATACAGCCAAACCAGATCTCCGCTTTGCACTGACGAGGGGCAGTACCCCGAAACACAGTATCTGCAAATTGAGATTCTGGTTTGGCTATTTTCCTAAGTCATGTGACAAGGCTCGTTAAAGGGTCAACATTGACTGGAAGGATTGCTACCTTCCAATAGGTGGCACTAGAGTTCTAGCTATTTTCCTCTCTGAAGAGACAATTTGCATAATGTACATCCCTAATAAACTTCACGTTTTATATTTGGGGTATTTTTCTGTGAATTACCTCACTGACCTATTAAAAACATGAGTGATCAGCACCAGAAAAGCCCATCAACCATAATAGTTACATATATAGTTACATAGTTATTGAGGTTGAAGGAAGACTTTAAGTCCATCTAGTTCAACCCATAGCCTAACCTAACATGCCCTAACATGCTGATCCAGAGGAAGGCAAAAAAAACCCATGTGGCAAAGAGTAACTCCACCATGGGGAAAAAAATTCCTTCCCGACTCCACATACGGCAATCAGACTAGTTCCCTGGATCAACGCCTTATCAAGGAATCTAGTGTATATACCCTGTAATATTATACTTTTCCAGAAAGGTATCCAGTACCCTCTTAAATTTAATTAATGAATCACTCATTACAACATCATACGGCAGAGAGTTCCATAGTCTCACTGCTCTTACAGTAAAGAATCCGCGTCTGTTATTATGCTTAAACCTTCTTTCCTCCAGACGTAGAGGATGCCCCCTTGTCCCTGTCTCAGGTCTATGATTAAAAAGATCATCAGAAAGGTCTTTGTACTGTCCCCTCATATATTTATACATTAAAATAAGATCACCCCTTAGTCTTCGTTTTTCCAAACTAAATAGCCCCAAGTGTAATAACCTATCTTGGTATTGCAGACCCCCCAGTCCTCTAATAACCTTGGTCGCTCTTCTCTGCACCAGCTCTAGTTCAGCTATGTCTTTCTTATACACCGGAGACCAGAACTGTGCACAGTATTCTAAGTGTGGTCGAACTAGTGACTTGTATAGAGGTAAAATTATGTTCTCCTCATGAGCATCTATGCCTCTTTTAATACATCCCATTATTTTATTTGCCTTTGTAGCAGCTGCCTGACACTGGCCACTGAATATGAGTCTGTCATCCACCCATACACCCAGGTCTTTTTCATTGATGGTTTTGCCCAGAGTTTTAGAATTAAGCACATAGTTATACATCTTATTACTTCTACCCAAGTGCATGACCTTACATTTATCCCCATTAAAGCTCATTTGCCATTTATCAGCCCAAGCTTCTAGTTTACATAAATCATCCTGTAATATAAAATTGTCCTCCCCTGTATTGATTACCCTACAGAGTTTAGTGTCATCTGCAAATATTGAAATTCTACTCTGAATGCCCTCTACAAGGTCATTAATAAATATGTTAAAAAGAAGAGGGCCCAATACTGACCCCTGTGGTACCCCACTGCTAACCGCGACCCAGTCCGAGTGTGCTTCATTAATAACCACCCTTTGTTTCCTATCCCTGAGCCAGCTCTCAACCCACTTACACATATTTTCCCCTATCCCCATTACTCTCATTTTATGTATCAACCTTTTGTGTGGCACCGTATCAAAAGCTTTGGAAAAGTCCATATACACTACGTCCACTGGGTTCCCTTGGTCCAGTCCGGAACTTACCTCTTCATAGAAGCTGATCAAATTAGTCTGACATGAGCGGTCCCTAGTAAACCCGTGCTGATACTGGGTCATGAGGTTATTCCTCTTCAGATACTCCAGTATAGCATCCCTTAGAATGCCCTCCAGGATTTTACCCACAGTAGAGGTTAAACTTACTGGCCTATAATTACCGAGTTCAGTTTTTGCCCCTTTTTTGAATATTGGCACCACATTTGCTATACGCCAGTCCTGTGGTACAGACCCTGTTATTATGGACTCTTTAAAGATTAAAAATAATGGTCTATCAATGACTGTACTTAGTTCCTGCAGTACTCGGGGGTGTATCCCATCCGGGCCCGGAGATTTGTCAATTTTAGTGATTTTTAGACGCCGCTGTACTTCCTGCTGGGTTAAGCAGGTGACATTTAATGGGGAATTTTTATCACTAGTCATATTGGCTGCCATGGGATTTTCTTTTGTAAATACTGATGAAAAAAAGTCATTTAGCAGATTGGCTTTTTCCTCATCCTCATCCACCATTTCCCCCAGATTATTTTTAAGGGGGCCAACACTGTCATTTTTTAGTTTCTTACTATTTATATAGTTAAAGAATATTTTGGGATTATTTTTACTCTCTCTGGCAATGAGTCTCTCTGTCTCAATCTTTGCTGCCTTGATTTGCTTTTTACAGAATTTATTTAATTTTCTGTATTTATTTAATGCCTCATCACTACCTACTTCCTTTAATTCTCTAAATGCTTTCTTTTTGTTCCTTATTGCGCCCCTAACAGCTCTATTTAGCCATATTGGTTTCCTCCTATTTCTAGTATGTTTATTCCCATACGGTATATACTGTGCACAGGTCCTATCCAGGATGCTAATGAACGTCTCCCATTTTCTTTGTGTATTTTTGTGTCTCAGGATATCGTCCCAGTTAATTGCACCAAGATCCTCTCTCATCCGTTGGAAATTTGCCCTCCTGAAGTTTAGTGTCCTTGTCACCCCCCTACTACCCATCTTATTAAAGGTTACATGAAAACTTATTATTTTATGATCACTATTCCCCAAGTGACCCCCCACCCTTATATTTGATATGCGGTCTGGCCTGTTGGTTAATATTAGGTCTAGCAGTGCCCCCCTCCTTGTTGGGTCCTGAACCAGCTGTGAAAGGTAATTGTCTCTCATAGTTGTCAAAAACCGATTACCTTTGCTGGAACTGCAGGTTTCTGTTCCCCAATCTATTTCAGGGTAGTTGAAGTCCCCCATAATAATGACTTCTCCTTGAGTTGCAGCTTCATGTATTTGCTTTACGAGGATATTCTCCATTGCTTCCATTATTTTTGGAGATTTATAACAAACCCCTATCAGTAATTTATTATTTTTTCCCCCTCCCCTTATCTCCACCCACAGGGACTCCACATTTTCATTAAATTCACCTATATTATCACGCAGGATGGGTTTTAAGGAAGATTTTACATATAGACACACCCCTCCCCCTCGCTTATCTGTACGGTCATTTCTGAACAGGCTATAGCCCTGCAAGTTAACAGCCCAGTCATGGCTCTCATCCAGCCACGTCTCAGATATCCCCACCATGTCATAATTATGCTCCAACAACATTAGTTCTAATTCGTCCATTTTGTTGGCGAGGCTTCTGGCATTAGTATACATGCACTTGATGTTACTCTCTGTACCTCTATTCTTTCTTAAATTATTAACTGTTCTAACCCCACCCCCCATGCCACCGCCACCCCCAACTTCCTTATTTGTGCCCAGCTCTCTATCTGCACTATCTTCCCCTCCTATAAAATGAATACCCTCCCCCCCATTCCCTAGTTTAAACACTCCTCCAACCTTCTAACCATTTTCTCCCCCAGCACAGCTGCCCCTTCCCCATTGAGGTGCAGCCCGTCCCTAGCGTAGAGCCTGTAGCCCACTGAGAAGTCGGCCCAGTTCTGCAGGAACCCAAACCCCTCCTTCCTACACCAATTCTTGAGCCACTTATTAACCTCCCTAATCTCCCGTTGCCTCTCTGGCGTGGCACGTGGTACAGGCAGTATTTCGGAAAATACCACGTTGGAGGTCCTTGCTTTCAGCTTGCAGCCTAATTCCCTGAAATCATCTTTAAGGACCTTCCACCTACCTCTAACTGTCATTTGTGCCAATGTGCACCATGACTGCTGGGTCCTCACCAGCCCCTCCCAGTAATCTGTCCACCCGATCAGCGATGTGTCGGACTTGAGCGCCAGGTAGGCAGCACACCGTCCGACGATCCCTGTCTTTGTGACAGATTGCCCTATCTGTTCCCCTAATAATTGAGTCCCCCACTACCAGCACCTGTCTGGCCTGCCCTGCTCTCCTATTTCCCTCCTTACTGGAGCAGTCACTCCTCCGGCTTTCAGAGGACATGCCTGGCTGCAGCAGTGCTACCCCTGTACTGGCACCCCCCTCATCTGCCAACTTAGCAAACTTATTGGGGTGTGCCAGATCAGGACTAGCCTCCCTGGCACTCTTCCCTCTACCCCGCCTTCTATCTGTCACCCAGCTAACTGCCACACTGTCCTGCAGCTCCATCCTACCATCCCCCTCCTCATCTATCCCATTGAGCGTCTGCTCTGTGAGCAGAAGACTCCTCTCCATATTGTCTATGGATCTCAGTGTTGCCAGCTGCACATTTAGATCCAAAATCTGGGCTTCCAAATGCACAATGTGCTCACATCTCGCACAGCAGTATGCACCCTCGACCAGCTGGTCAAGGACTGCATACATGTGGCAAGATGTGCACTGGATGGCATTAACAATTGTGGAGCACATTTCCTAATGGGGATTGCACCAGACAGAAACTTTAATTAAAAATAAATACAAAGTATTAATTTAAAAAAAAAAAAAAAAAAAAAACAGAAGCAATTCCTCCCTTGGAAACTCCCTGATTCCAAAGTCACTGAATCACAAGTCACACACTTACCGCCGTTCACACTTACACTCAGGTCACACTCAGCTCGCTCACACTCGCTGTGCTGAAGATTTATAGATTTTTTTTTTTTCTCTCTATCTCCCCTCAACAGCAATCCACCTTGCTGTTCAGATGCACTTCCAAAAAGGGCTTGAGCCCCAAACAGCTGCCCCTTATAAACCCTTGATTATGACCGCCCACCCTAAGTTAACACCTTGTGAATATAGCTACTCCCAATTCAGCAATTCACACAGGTATTTGTTAAAGGCCTTCCAAATACCTCTTCACTGAATCACAAGTCACACACTTACCGCCGTTCACACTTACGCTCAGGTCACACTCAGCTCGCTCACACTCGCTGTGCTGAAGATTTATAGATTTTTTTTTTTTTTCTCTCTATCTCCCCTCAACAGCAATCCACCTTGCTGTTCAGATGCACTTCCAAAAAAAAAAAGGATAATTCAATTTTTTTTCTTGCATATATTAACCTGGAAGGTTCATATCTGGCACAGGATATTTTCTACTTAAAGGGAGTTTGTAAAACTAAAAAAATTACCTGCAGCCAAAGCCTGTCGCTTGGGGTTGTCTTTCCATTTGCCACACAGGTGAATGTTGCAAACTTGCCTGCATTAACATCCTCATTCTTTACCCGTATAAAATGAGGTGTTTTCGCTGAAAAAACAAACAAACACATTAACACGATAACAGTAAACCAATGAAAAAGCCTCTACATCTAGTACAGGTCCTTCTCAAAAAATTAGCATATAGTGTTAAATTTCATTATTTACCATAATGTAATGATTACAATTAAACTTTCATATACTATAGATTCATTATCCACCAACTGAAATTTGTCAGGTCTTTTATTGTTTTAATACTGATAATTTTGGCCTACAACTCCTGATAACCCAAAAAACCTGTCTCAATAAATTAGCATATTTCACCCGTCCAATCAAATAAAAGTGTTTTTTAATAACAAACAAAAAAACCATCAAATAATAATGTTCAGTTATGCACTCAATACTTGGTCGGGAATCCTTTGGCAGAAATGACTGCTTCAATGCGGCGTGGCATGGAGGCAATCAGCCTGTGACACTGCTGAGATGTTATGGAGGCCCAGGATGCTTCAATAGCGGCCTTAAGCTCATCCAGAGTGTTGGGTCTTGCGTCTCTCAACTTTCTCTTCACAATATCCCACAGATTCTCTATGGGGTTCAGGTCAGGAGAGTTGGCAGGCCAATTGAGCACAGTAATACCATGGTCAGTAAACCATTTACCAGTGGTTTTGGCACTGTGAGCAGGTGCCAGGTCGTGCTGAAAAATGAAATCTTCATCTCCATAAAGCATTTCAGCCGATGGAAGCATGAAGTGCTCCAAAATCTCCTGATATCTAGCTGCATTGACCCTGCCCTTGATGAAACACAGTGGACCAACACCAGCAGCTGACATGGCACCCCACACCATCACTGACTGTGGGTACTTGACACTGGACTTCAGGCATTTTGGCATTTCCTTCTCCCCAGTCTTCCTCCAGACTCTGGCACCTTGATTTCCGAATGACATGCAAAATTTGCTTTCATCAGAAAAAAGTACTTGGGACCACTTAGCAACAGTCCAGTGCTGCTTCTCTGTAGCCCAGGTCAGGCGCTTCTGCCGCTGTTTATGGTTCAAAAGTGGCTTTACCTGGGGAATGCGGCACCTGTAGCCCATTTCCTGCACACAACCTTTTCTTGATATGCTAGTGAACGCTTTCTCATCATTTGCTGCGGCTTCTACTGATCTTGTGGCGCTCACTGCTCTATCTGCTATGGCGTGCTGGATGAGATCAATAGAAGTGGCAGCAGCAGGTGATGAGAAAGCGCTCACCTCACATCACTTGTTGCTGAGCAGTGCAGACGGCCGGCACCGGGTGTGGAATAACACACCACGCACAGCACAGAGCCACAGGCTGTAAGACTGCACTGCACACAGCCTCTAGAGCGGAGTTGATTTTTTGAGGGCAATGGCATGATGTCACTGGAAGGGGCGGGGCCTCCATCAGACCAGTGACCAGGAAACAGCGTTGTTCTGAGGCTGCTTGAGAGGAATGAAATGAGAGGCTGCACCATGGAGCCCTGTGAGGAGAGGACCGAGGGGCTGCACAATGGACCCTTGCACAAATAGGAATGAAGACCCAGGATTCAGTGAGAGAGATGAGAGGATGTATTTTGGAAAGGGTTGATGTAACTTCAGTGGGGCTTGTAAAGGGAAGATGATGAGGGGCTGTGTGCAGAAGGGGAGATGATAATGACGGGCTGTATGGAAAAAGGGTCATGATGAGGGGCTGTGTGAAAAGCGGGATGATGAGGGGGCTGTATGGAGAAGGAGGGATGATGAGGGGCTGTGTGGAAAAAGGGATGATGAGGCTGTGTGGAGAAGGAGAGATGATGAGGGGCTGTGTGGAGAAGGGGGGATGAGCTGTATGGAGAAGGAGGGATGAGATGATGAGGGGCTGTGTGGAAAAGGGGGGGTTGATGAGGCTGTGTGGAGAAGGAGGGATGATGAGGGGCTGTGTGGAAAAGGGGGGATGATGAGGCTGTGTGGAGAAGGAGGGATGATGAGGAGCTGTGTGGAGAAGGGGGATGATGAGCTGTGTGGAGAAGGAGGGATGATGAGGCTGTGTGGCGAAGGAGGGATGATGAGGCTGTGTAGAGAAAGAGGGATGATGAGGGGCTGTGTGGAGAAGGGGGATGATGAGCTGTATGGAGAAGGAGGGATGATGAGGCTGTGTGGCGAAGGAGGGATGATGAGGCTGTGTGGAGAAGGGGGGATGATGAGCTGTGTGGAGAAGGAGGGATGATGAGGCTGTGTGGTGAAGGAGGTATGATGAGGCTGTGTGGAGAAGGAGGGATGATGAGGGGCTGTGTGGAGAAGGGGGGATGATGAGGAGCTGTGTGGAGAAGGAGGGATGATGAGGCTGTGTGGAGAAGGAAGGATGATGAGGCTGTGTGGCGAAGGAGGGATGATGAGGCTGTGTGGAGAAGGAGGGATGATGAGGGGCTGTGTGGAAAAGGAGAGATGATGAGGCTGTGTGGAGAAGGGGGGATGATGAGGCTGTGTGGCGAAGGAGGGATGATGTGGCTGTGTGGAAGAGGGATGATGAGGCTGTGTGGAGAAGGGGGGGTGATGAGGAGCTGTGTGGAGAAGGAGGGATGATGAGGCTGTGGAGAAGGGGGGATGATGAGGAGCTGTGTGGAGAAGGAGGGATGATGAGGCTGTGTGGAGAAGGGGGATGATGAGGAGCTGTGTGGAGAAGGAGGGATGATGAGGCTGTGTGGAGAAGGAGGGATGATGAGGCTGTGTAGCAAAGGAGGGATGATGAGGCTGTGTGGAGAAGGAGGGATGATGAGGGGCTGTGTGGAAAAGGAGGGATGATGAGGCTGTGTGGCGAAGGAGGGATGATGAGGCTGTGTGGAGAAGGAGGGATGATGAGGGGCTGTGTGGAGAAGGGGGGATGATGAGGAGCTGTGTGGGGAAGGAGGGATGATGAGGGGCTGTGTGGAGAAGGGGGGATGATGAGGAGCTGTGTGGAGAAGGAGGGATGATGAGGCTGTGTGGAGAAGGGGAGATGATGAGGAGCTGTGTGGAGAAGGAGGGATGATGAGGCTGTGTGGAGAAGGAGGGATGATGAGGCTGTGTGGAGAAGGAGGGATGATGAGGGGCTGTGTGGAGAAGGGGGATGAGGAGCTGTGGGCAGAAGGGGAGATGATGAGGGGGCTATGTGGAGAAAGAGTGTTTGCCGCGCTGTCTTGCACCTCACAGAGTGGTAAACACTGGATGATCGGGCCCCCCATTCAAGTGAATGGGTCCGGGTACTGTTCTGTACCCGAACCTGGACTTTTTTTTAACTGTTCGGCTGGACCCGAACATCCAAGGGTTTGCTCATCTCTAATCCTGTGTCTAGTGTGTGACTGGTGTTTGTATGCTGTGTGAGTGTATCCTGTGTCTAGCTTGTGACTGGTGTGTGTCACGTGTATGTATCCTGTGTCTAGCGTGTGACTGGTGTGTGTCACGTGTATGTATCCTGTGTCTAGCGTGTGACTGGTGTGTGTCACGTGTATGTATCCTATGTCTAGCGTGTGACTGATGTGTGTGTCACGTGTATGTATCCTGTGTCTAGCATGTGACTGGTGTGTGTCACGTGTATGTATCCTGTGCCTAGCGTGCTTGACCAGATGGAAGCTAAGGGAAGACTCTGCAGCTAGTACCCCTTAAGCATGGTGGGCCCTTAGAATGATTTTCTCTGGTGGGCCCAAGCTACTCCAGTCCGACTCTGCTGCCATGGTTCTCAGCAGTGCGAGTCCTGTTTACACAGGTCGATGCACCGGCGAGAATAATGACTGAATTTAAAGGGAACCTGCCACCCCCCCAGGCGTTTGTAACTAAAAGAGCCACCTTGTGCAGCACTAATTCTGCATTCTGACAAGGTGGCTCTTTTAGTTCGGGTTCCTGGCACTGCTGAAAGAATCGTTTTTGAAATTTGTCCCTCATACTGTGAAATCGCCATGGGGGCAGGTCTTTCCCCCTAATCCAGATGCACGACAGCCGTCAATCATGGCCTCGGCGCGCCGGGTGCCACCTCCTCTTCCTTCATTAGCGTCCCCGGCGCCTGCGCAGTTTTTTTTTTTTCGGGCATGCGCAGTTGCGCTGCCCTTCGGACTTACAGCACAGGCGCCGGGGACGCTACTGAAGGAAGAGGAGGCGGCGCCCGGCGTGCAGAAGCCATGAGTGACGGCTGTGGTGCATCTGGATTAGGGGGGAAAGACCTGCCCCCCTGCGATTTCACGGTATGAGGGACACATTTCAAAAACGATTCTTTCAGCAGTGCCAGGAACAAGAACTAAAAGAGCTACCTTGTCAGAATGCAGAATTACTGCTGCACAAGGTGGCTCTTTTAGTTACAAACGCCTGGGGGGGTGACAAGTTCCCTTTAAGAACGCTTGTTCACGATTATCTTTCAGTGTAAATGCAAGTTTAGTTGGTATTTAGATGAACTAAAAAATCAGAAAAAGTAAAGGATGATTACAACTGTCGTCTTTAAAGGTAACCTGTTACCCATATACCTGCAGACACAGTGGTAATCTGATAGTAAATATTATGTTAGGCTGCGTAACTGGAAAAGCAGCTACAGAGAGAAAATTAACTTATATTCTCATTGCAGCCGCTCACTTCCAATTATCGGGGATGTGCAGGGGGCAGTAACAGTCACAGCTCAATACACAATGAGTGCACTGTTATCACTTCCCTGTGACTGACATCACAGCATATGAGAACAAAGCAGGTTGTCATTCAAGGTGTTGGGGAGTGATTACAGTGCTCTTACTGTGTACTGAATGGGGACTATAACAGCCCCTGAACCACCGAATGATTGGAAGTGAGCAGCTGAAGGGGGAATATAACCTCATTTTAGTCTATAGTAGCTATTCCAGTTTAACTACGTAAGATGATTTAAACACTATTTACCTGCAGATTACTTCTATATCTTCATGTAAACATCAGGTTCCTTTCAACAATGATGTCTGGAAATGAGGATTCTATCCTGTTACATCTCAACGGGGTTGTAGAAGCCCCTTCAATTTACAGTGAAGTTGGAGTTGATGCTGATTTGGACATAGAATGTGTGCCAAAATCTATGTCAAATTCAGAATATGTGAATTAATTTACCGTTATATCAGTTTCTCAGTACATTTTATATATTTATATATAGAAGTAGAAGCATGGCTATAAACTTGTCCTCCAGGAAAACTGATATCTGACTACACAAAAAGGGGGAATAACCACAGATAGATAAATATATCATAAAATATATAACTTTATTGATACATGAAAATCAATAATACTGAATTCATTAAAAATATGTCGGGTAAAATACTAAGAAAGTACAAGTAAAACGTATCAGAAATGGATATTATATAAATAATGGAGTTGTGTTCTCAAAAATAATGGTCTGCGTTTGAAGAATATGGCAAAAGTGTACAGTATAAATATACGGTATATAGCGAAATATACCATGTGAATTAATAAATACCCCTTTCGGAGTTCCTACTCATGTATGTGTTGATCTCTTTCATGGTATGTATGTTTTGTGTATATGCAGTGTATTTAGATTGTACTAACTATTCATTCACTTGGTATATTTATCTACAGTATGTATATATTTATATACCTTTATACTATACACTTTTGCTATATCCTTCATATACAGACCATTATGTTTGTGAACACGACACCATTATTTATACAGCTATGGCAAAAATTACGAGACCACCACATCAAAACCCTGTCATGGGCAGCCCAATCTCCAGACCTGAACCCCATTGAAAACCTCTGGAATGTAATCAAGAGGATGATAGATAGTCACAAGCCATCAAACAAAGAAGAACTTCTGAAATTTTTGTGCCAGATACAGTGTGAAAGACTGCTGGAAAGCATGCCAAGACACATGAAAACTGTGATTAAAAATCATGATTATTCCACAAAATATTGATTTCTGAACTCTTCCTGAGTTATAACATTAGTGTTGTTGTTTCTAAATAATTATGAACTTGTTTTCTTTGCATTATTTGAGGTCTGAGAGCACTGAGTTATTTTTTTTATTTTGACCATTTTTCTTTTGTCAGAAAAAAAATACAAAATTTATTGCTTGGAACTTCAGAGACATGTTGTCAGAAGTTTATAGAATAAAATAACAATTTTCATTTTACTCAAAAGTATACCCATAAAGAGAAAAATCAGACAAACTGAACATTTGCAGTCATCTCTTAATTTTTGCCAGAGCTGTATAATACCCATTTCTGATAAATTATTCTTGTATTTTGCCCCTACATTTTTAATTACTGTATATACTCGAGCGAGTATAAGCAGAGAATTTCAGCCCATTTTTTTAGGCTGAAATTGCCCCTCTCGCCTTATACTCGAGTCATACTCAGGGGTCGGCGGGGGAGGGGGAGCGGCAGCTGCGTAATAATACTCACCTGCTCCTGGCACGGTCCCTGGACGTCCCTCATTCTCCAGGCGCTGACAGCTTCCTATGGAGCATCTTATGGGGCCATGTGCAGCGTTATATGGGGGCAAATATCTCTATGGAGCGTCATATGGGGCCATATGCAGCATTATATGGGGCAAATATCTCTATGGAGCATCTTATGGGGCCATGTGCAGCGTTATATGGGGGCAAATATCTCTATGAAGGATCTTATGGGGCCATGTGCAGAGTTATATGGGGCAAATATCTCTATGGAGCATCTTATGGGGCCATAATCAGCATTTGTGCAGCATTACATGGGGCAAATGTGTCTATGGAGCATCTTATGGGGCCATAATCAGCATTTGTGCAGGCATGGGGCATATTGGAGGATCTTATGGGGCCCATCATAAACGGTATGGAGCATTATATGGGGTGTATTTTGTATGGAGCATCTTATGGGGCCCATCATGAACTGTATGGAGCATTATATGGGGCTCCTGATTCAATATGAATATTCAAAAACACTTAACCTACTGATGTCTCAATTAAATTTACTTTTATTGGTATCTATTTTTATTTTTGACATTTACCGGTAGCTGCTGCATTTTCCAACCCTAGGCTTATACTCGAGTCATTAAGTATTCCCAGTTTTTTGTGGCAAAATTAGGGGTCTCGGCTTATGCTCGGGTCGGCTTATAGTCGAGTATATACGGTAATTTAATTTATTTATTTTGGTGTATTAAAATTATATATTTGTATGCTATATTTATCTATATGTGGTTATTCCCTCCTCCTTATTGTGAAGTCATCTTATTATTGTGAATATCCACCTCTACCAATAATTTATTATTTATTTTGGGGTGTATCTGATTTGCTAGTTTTGAGAAAAGTAGTGAAAATTTCATTAGCAAATCAAGCTGGAAGTGCACTTGGGCATAGCAATGCATTTGGAAGAAGCCCATCAAGTGCACTGCCACACCCCAATGCACTTTCAGTCTGATTTGCATATGACTTCGACACTGGATTTCTGAATGGGACATCAGATCTCTGCAAATGCCTACACAGTATTGCGGGGGAAATGCCTATGCAGCTTTACAATTACTTCTATATGTAAAGTAATGTAATAACAGGTTTCTTTTGAGAATACCTGGGCAGTTATAGCTATCAAACAGGTCTGCACACCACTATGCTGGGTATTATGATAATGCTTCTGAACAAAAATATATACAATGATGTTTTGTGTTATGGTAACTGTTAGTTAGAAGTCTTTGTTTGGAGATATTGTCAAGTGTCTGTTCAGCATTTACACCGATTAATAACAAAGATGGTGCAAGTCATCCGAGCCCAACGAAGGGCAAGGAACAAATGCTGAATGTTTATCAGGACAAAACTGAAGCTTTCACTAAAGCTAATTTACAAAAGATTATTCACATGCTGGAATAAAAGAAGACCTTGGTAATGCCAGCTCTAATGGAATAATTCAATTGTAGTTCTGCGTTTGTGATTTTAACATCATCGTTTACTGTATTCATCAATACAAACTCAACTCTTCCTTTCGTTTGATGGGTATACCAGTCTGTTACCGGTATGATATTGCTTTTTCATGGTCTAAAACATCATTATTCCTCTCGGGAATGGTCGTTGTGGAACAAAAGGCCTCAAGAGTTTCTCAACTCATTTTAATGCCATTTTAATGTATATTGTCAAGATCTCAATAGAATACAAACATAACTCACCACAAGGATGTCTTAGGACTTTCACTTCATCTATTGCTATGTATCCATGTTGATCAAATGCAATCACTTCAAAATAGACCTGTAAAATGAAAATGTGGTTAAATACTTTTAGATGCCTATGTGACTATCGTGAGATAATTAGCAATAATACTTAGATTACAAACATGTAAACAATGGACTTATAATACGCTGCACAACATAGAGGGTTGTTTTCCAGAGATATCTTACTGAAGACTTTATCAGACAGACAACGTGTGAAAAAAAAACAGATTTAGCCCAAATTATAAGTGACATTCCAATGGGGGGACAATAGTTCCACAAACTATTAATATTGTCCAAATAATATGGGTTTGCTCTGAGAGCAGCCAATAAATTCTAAATATATTATAGGACTCATCAATGGAAACCATGGCACACAGAAAATGTCCTTGTTACCTATATCAAGCAAACTTCAGCTTTAATATCTAGAATTATTACACTTGGAAAATGCATGCTGAAATGTGATTACCTGTTTTTTTATTAACCTTAACCTTATTTTCGTATATATGGAATTAAATGACAGTGCTGTCGGTTTAAACCTTTTTAATTGGCCTTGACAAGATTTTATTACTGGAATACAAAAAGTGTCGTTCCTTAATTATGTAGGGTATGCGGTATGCTGTCGGACAGAAAAGAGACCCTAAATACGAGTCCAAGATGATGACTTCATACATACATTTTCTCTAGATTGGTGAAAAATATTGAACTTTAATGACACTAAACTAAGGAGTATTCCTATTTTACAATGTTACGTCAAATTGCTAAGGTTCGCGAACAACGTTATCAACGATGGGTCGTCCAATCACCGGAACACCATTAATCCTTGAGATGGCTTTCTACATTAGATAAAAGGAGTTTGATGGATAAATAATTATATTTATATTATTAATAATTCTGATTATAATCTTTAAATAAATGATCAACTTGTGAACGCCATTACGCAAATCGTGCCATACACTTTTAAGCGCATACTGACTGTTACAGTAGTTCTATCTGGCCATAAATGATCAATGGCAATGGGAGAAGGAAAAGCAATCTTTCAGAGAATAGTCTTAATATGAAAGATCCTTTGTCCACTATCATATGAAAAATTCTAACAAAGAAAACTTAGTTTCAGATGATGACAGCGTGTTATTGGTCATCTAAATGGATAAATCATTGGTGAATTCCATCACTTTCAACTTCCTGAATGCCTTATGTATGAACTTCATTAAAGACTATAAGAAAAGCCATGGTCAACAAGCAAAGAAGCCTTTACTAGTATTTCAAATAACCATCAAAGACAGTGATCGGAAAGAATTTAGCGACCAAAAGGTCATCCAACAGACATGGATAAACAGAAAAACTATAAACCAGCGCCAGCACCTTGTCAGCGGTCATCATGGAAGGTCCTGCAGCAATTGCAGACTGGGAGAGTCTGCACTACATGACTACACGCTAGCGCAACATGGGAACCAGGAGCGGTGGAGCGTCTGCCACCGGCCGGGGCAGTGCTCAGGAAGATTTACTTACAGAAGCCTGCTATAACCGGACGGCTTTCTTTTCTCATCACAACTGCCAGTCCACTCAGTGAGCCACTTCAGAGCTACGGATACCTATTCACCAGTAAGGTAAATTACCTGACTTTTATCCAGTATTAGGCCGGCGTCACACTCAGCATATGAAAATACGGTCAGTTTTTTACGGCCGTAATACGAAGAAATGTTCCCAAAATAGTGATCCGTATGTCATCCGTAAGCAGGGTGTGGCAGCGTATTTTGCACATGGCATCCTCCGTATGTAATCCGTATGGCATCCGTACTGCGATATTTTCTCGCAGGCTTGCAAAACCGACATCTAATGGATTTTTGTGCTCAAATGTTCGTTAAAACATATATGCAGTATATATATATATATACAGTTAGGTCCATATATATTTGGACAGAGACAACATTTTTCTAATTTTGATTATAGATATTACCACAATGAATTTTAGACAAAACAATTCAGATGCAGTTGAAGTTCAGACTTTCAGCTTTCATTTGAGGGTATCCACATTAAAATTGGATGAAGGGTTTAGGAGTTTCAGCTCCTTAACATGTGCCACCCTGTTTTTAAAGGGACCAAAAGTAATTGGACAGATTAAATAATTTTAAATAAAATGCCCATTTTTAGTACTTGGTTGAAAACCCTTTGTTGGCAATGACTGCCTGAAGTCTTGAACTCATGGACATCACCAGACGCTGTGTTTCCTCCTTTTTGATGCTCTGTCAGGCCTTCACTGCGGTGGTTTTCAGTTGCTGTTTGTTTGTGGGCCTTTCTGTCTGAAGTTTAGTCTTTAACAGGTGAAATGCATGCTCAATTAGGTTGAGATCAGGTAACTGTCTTGGCCATTCAAGAATATTCCACTTCTTTGCTTTAATAAACTCCAGGGTTGCTTTGGCTTTATGTTTTGGGTCATTGTCCATCTGTAGTATGAAACGATGACCAATCAGTTTGGCTGCATTTGGCTGGATCTGAGCACACAGTATGGCTCTGAATACCTCAGAATTCATTCGGGTGCTTCTGTCCTGTGTCACATCATCAATAAACACTAGTGACCCAGTGCCACTGGCAGCCATGCATGCCCAAGCCATCACACTGCCTCTGCCGTGTTTTACAGATGATGTGGTATGCTTTGGATCATGAGCTGTACCACGCCTTCGCCATACTTTTCTCTTTCCATCATTCTGGTAGAGGTTGATCTTGGTTTCATCTGTCCAAAGAATGTTCTTCCAGAACTGTGCTGGCTTTTTTAGATGTTTTTTAGCAAAGTCCAGTCTAGCCTTTTTATTCTTGATGCTTATGAGTGGCTTGCACCGTGCAGTGAACCCTCTGTATTTACTGTCATGCAGTCTTCTCTTTATGGTAGATTTGGATATTGATACGCCGACCTCCGGGAGAGTGTTGGTCACTTGGTTGGCTGTTGTGAAGGGGTTTCTCTTCACCATGGAGATTATTCTGCGATCAGCTGAAACTCCTAAACCCTTCATCCAATTTTAATGTGGATACCCTCAAATGGAAGCTGAAAGTCTGAACTTCAACTGCATCTGAATTGTTTTGTTTAAAATTCATTGTGGTAATGTCTATAACCAAAATTAGAAAAATGTTGTCTCTGTCCAAATATATATATGGACCTAACTTTATATATATATATATATATATATATATATATATATATATATATATATATATATATATATATATGTCATTGAGACACACACACACACACACATATATATATATATATATATATATATATATATATATATATATATATATACTGTATTTATATTTAATTCAGCGCGGGATATGTGAAAAGCCGGTAATTCAATTGCCGGCTTTTTCTTTCTCCTTCACAAACCCGACAGGATATGAGACATGGTTTACATGGGAGAGTGGCCAAGTGCCAGAATAGGCGCATCTTCCAGATGTGCCTTTTCTGGGGTGGCTGGGGGCAGATGTTTGTAGCCAGGGGGGGGGGCAATAACCATGGACCCTCTCTAGGCTATTAATATCTGCTCTCAGTCACTGGCTTTACCACTCTGGCGGAGAAAATTGCGCGGGAGCCCACGCTATTTTTTTCCGCGATTTAACCCTTTATTTTACAAGCTACAGCGCCCCAATTTTGCACATACACACTACTAGCATTAAAATACCGCCCCCCGAAGAAGCCTACGCGAAACGCGCGTAGGGCTGGTGCTGGGCCTGGTGCTTCCACATCCACACTACGACCATTATGGGTGAGGTTCAATCCTGCAACTATCTTTATGCTTTTTAGTGTTAGCAAGAGTAATGGTGGCTATTTTGCATATTAGTACATACAGTTTTGTGAACTTGAACCTCTGGTCGGACATACCACATTAGTGTGGATGTTGGGAGATTTTACTTGGATCCTTTGCATATAGAGAGTGACCCCCCCCCCCTTTTTTTGTAACTGCATGCAATCTTTTGTATCAATTTATTCAGACTGTGGTATTGTTATAAGATGTATATTTAATAAATATTATACCCTTTTACTTATAAACAGTTATTCTGACTCCAGTTATCTGATTATATATATACACTACTAGCATTAGTAGTGTGGAATATGCAAAACAAAGGGATATGAGATGGTTTACTGTATGTAAACCATGTCTCATATCATGTCGGGTTTGTGAAGGAGAAAGAAAAAGCCGGCAATTGAATTACCGGCTTTTCTATAGAACACCGCTGCGTATTTCTCGCAGGTCACACTGCTGGTCCTTGTGTAATCCATATTTTTCTCGCCCCCATAGACTTTCATTGGCGATTTTTTTGCGCAATACGGTGACAAACGCAGCATGCTGCGATTTTCTATGGCCGTACAAGACCGTATAATACGGATCAGTAAAATACGGCAGATAGGAGCTGGGACATAGAGAATCATTGTACCGTAGCAATAAGTATTTTCTGCACCTCTCATACGTCCGTAAAACTCGCTAGTGTGATGCCGGCCTTAAGGTGTATTTTTTGGTATGATCTTGAAGCATTGCACATTGAGTGGCTATATATTTGAAACGTTGGGATTTTTTGACACTAAATGGATATTGCTTGCGTAAATAACTACACATTCATTAAAATATTATTTTATGTAAAGTAGTTAAAAATTATATACATTTCTCTGCATGTTTTGAATTAGAAAATCGTGTGCAATGTTTCCAGTCCATGGAAATAAAAATTACTATAAAGATTTTGTGGTTAACACATGTTTATGAACACAATGCTATTGTTTTGAACACTATTGTACATGCAGTGATGGGAGCGCTACAGGCAATGGTTTTGTGTGTGCACAAGGCAGATGCTGCTGGAGTTGGCTTCAGAGATGCGGTTCCTTCTGAAATTTTTCCTTTAAAAATAAAAGGCTTTGTATGATAGAATGTGAGAGTTGGAAGGAACCTCCAGGGTCATTGCATCCAACCCCCTGTTCAATACACGATTCACTAAACCATCTCAGATAGATGTCTATCCAGCCTCCTTTTAAAGGCTTCCATTGAAGGAGAACTCACCACCTCTTGTGGCAGCTCGCTCCACTCATTGATCACCCTGACTATCATCTGTATCAAATGTATCTCAATATTATAATGAAACTCTATAGATGTTTATAAATGTGTAGATCTTTAAACTAGCAGGTTTCCTGCCCAGCAAGGGCTACATTTCATAATCACCTTTATTTTGGCTTCCAAAGACAGGAATCGGCATATTTAATTCGGAACAGATACAACATCTCATATAAACAAAAGAGAACTATAATGTCTCCAAAAACAAGTCTTACTATCATTTTATAGTCCCTGGTTTTAGGACCAGGGACTGTCCTAGTTAACTACGAAAGCATTGACACTAATCAGCTGTCACAACAGGGGCATTACCAGCATGTCAGTGACAGTCTATTGGGGGCAGATCTAGCAGACTAGATATTAGTGTTTTCTGCTTGGTTTGTCTTTAAAATAAAAAAACGCAATAAAAAATCTCCATGTGTTTGCCAAGAATCTATTAATGAAAGTCCGGGGACAACTGAAGAGTGATTAGGGACTTCACTGTAAGGAGAAACTGTTGGTACAGATGCTTTAATATAATAAATGTACAGTTGTGCACAAAATTAAATCCCCCCCAGCGCTCAAGGCCTCCTGTCGTTCAGTTAGTTTATCAATATCTGGAATATTTAATGCTCCATCTGCTTGATACAGAACAAGTCAGATATGAAAATATGAATGTCTCTGCTGTCAAAAGGAAGTCAATAGCATGGGGTTTGGCTGGGTTGTGATTTTCTATCATAGCGAATATCAACAGCATAGATTACCCTGCATGACTAGCATCTGGTCTTCAATCCCCGGGTGTCTAATGGAGCAGCTCAATAAATGGTATGGTTTCAGCAAGGTTGTGCTCAATTAAGTTCACAAAAACTACAGCACACGAGCACACAGGAGTTATATGGCTAAAACTACATTGTAACTCTTTGTAATAAGACTCTTTTTCTATAGAGTAATAACAATATCAATGGTGCAACTTCAAGAACTTTGTAAAAAATGTAAAAAAAAAACCCAATTACTACTTCTTGTACTCACTAATAAATCCAAGCATTGAGGGGTTGAAAAAAAAGATTGATAGTGACTGCAGAGATGCTGGAGAGATTTTCAAGCTACTTGTAGAGGTTTTCTTAGCCTCAGATATTTATGACCTATCACCTAGGATAAGTCATCAATATTAGATGGGTGACAGTTAAAAAAAATGAGTGGACCTTTTGAAATTCAAATTCACAGAATTTCCCAACAAATATTGGATTAGCAACTAATAAATTTGTGTGAATCTCAATACTGCAAAGAATGGAATTGCATGAAAAATACACATTGGGGAGAGGAAAAAGAACCTAATTGAATATAAGATCCTACAATTTACAGCCAAAAGAGAGTGAGGGGATCACGCTGAGCATAAGAGATTACACTGTTACACAGAGTCAGTATTTTCAAGACACCCATACTGTTAAGAGTTGTGATGGAGCACAAAGTCGCTGACTCCATCACTTACCCCAGCAGGCCACAGGTATCATTACAAATATTGGTCTTGTAGCAAATCTTGATTTCCTCCATCCAGGGTAATATTAGTAATATATCTCATCGGGTGCTTGGGGATGGAGATGGCATGGGCCTGTGTGATTTCAAAAGCCAAGGCTGAATTTCTGTCCCAGTCCATACCTGCTGTGATGGCCCAGATACTGACCACCAGCTGTACAAGGTGTGATAATCTGTAAAAGGTCACATCTGCAGGGTATTATGGTGAGGCCTGCGCGGCAACACAATTCGATGTTAGTCCACTCTCTGGTACTTCATCAGTGTGGGAATGGTGCTGGAAAAGTTTTGTTTTCTTTGTGAACCGCAAATCTAATCTCAAAATGTTTGAATTTCAGGAAATTCAGCTCAAACTCGATCCTCCATGGATCCATCTGCTCATATCTAGTGGCGGTCTGATAATTAGCACCTCCACTCACCAGCTGTTTTCAGCACTGGCTGCCGCAGGATGTAAACAGTGAACAGAACTGAAAGCACAGGTCGGTTCACAGTGTAGTGGCTATTTCCAGGCTCTTCAGATCAGCCCTACTCACCTAAAGATAGGTCAGATCAGTGTCTTAAGTCCAGAAGAAGCCTTTAATATATTCCCTATGGAAAGCAATATCAGACACCTAGACATCTACAACAAATGGCCAGGTAAAAAGTAGTAAAGATTACAGAAACTGCAAAAAAAGAGAAGATTGACCACATATACCGTAAATGCTTGGATTTATTATGCGTATTTCCTGAAGGAACTGATATTTGGAAAAAGAACTGCACTTCACCTTTGCTTCCATCTTAGCTTTGCATTAGTATATTTATGGTCCAAGAATTTCAGTCCCGATTGGTCCAGTCAAGAATTTTCTGTACATGAATAAGCACCAGGATGTAGAGAAAGTGAGGAGCCTATGCTAATGCTGAGTAGGAGGTCATGCCGGAGGGAAACAAACTGTACTCTCTTCACCTGTTCTACACACCTAAAGCAAGAAGCCTCTTTCTCCAAATTTGCTCACCCCAAGTACAGTTCATTTTCCCTGCCACTATTATAGTTGATCTACTAGCAATTTATGGGAAGCTCTGTCACAGTCTATGGGAAGATGACATCAGTAAGGAAGTCATGTTACACCTTGATGGCTCATACTCAATTTTCCAATTCTTAAATACAACCCCGTTTATAGACAGACAACACCTCACAGTTTGGTGCTAGCATCCATGTCATGTCATATCAGGCACCTCCCACATACAGTGACAGTAGCCTCCAGCAACATGGCATGGGGGCCGATTCTCCCAGGTACCACTTAACAGGAAAATCAGCAATTTTGCCTATGCAAACAAATTGCCCAAGGACTATAAATTTGCGACTAAGCCTCTGGCACTGCCAATTAGTTAAGTTGTAACATACTTTATCACAATGGATAACATACATGATTTTACCCTGAAGCTGAAATGGATTCCTATATAATTGATATATTTTGTAATTTTATCTAATTTAACGAGGGAAAAAACATTCATCAATGAGTAAATAAAATGTGAAATGTCACAGCAGAAT
Source organism: Ranitomeya variabilis (assembly GCF_051348905.1). Classification (NCBI taxonomy): domain Eukaryota; kingdom Metazoa; phylum Chordata; class Amphibia; order Anura; family Dendrobatidae; genus Ranitomeya; species Ranitomeya variabilis. Next base: position 409,188,053 of record NC_135237.1, read on the forward strand.
AAACAGTCCTTTGTACAGGAGTGTATTAAATGAATGCATGCTTGAAAATGTCTGCAGTACCCCAACTTAGATGCCATTTTCATTGCTTACACACTTAAGAAATCGGGAAAGAAAAATGACAGTCATTAGAATGACATTCTGAGGCCGTTATACTAAAACAACGCTGACACTTCCAATATATCTCCAGAGAGAAAATGTGTGACTAAAACACTGCTGCGTTTTCCATCATTTATGCTCGGTGTCTTTTCAGCTTGCCAAATGATATTTTTATTCTATCCTCATTCCTGCATCTTTTATCATCCTAGACTTGTCTTCACCAGGTACAAGAAGAATTAAGAGACAGAAATATTTATTGCGGGTAATTTAAGTAAATAGAACTTTTTTTGCTCAAGAAGAAGCATTTATTTTCAGAGAGATATGCAGAGTTTAGTAAAACTGAAGACCCCTCAGAAAACTGGGATCAACATCCTATTTTCTGGATTATTACCGTAATTCAATCAAATGTGTTTCTGGTTTCCAATTCTTATGTTCCAAATAATTAATAATTCTAGAAAATGAAACTAGTTATACTACAACACTTTCCATAATATGATGGTTAGAAGCTTCTATATAAAGTACAACCAATTACTCCATCTTTACATATTATGAGGAGTGCTGCAGTCATACAATCCAGATCTTTAGAAAGTAAAGTAAAAACAGCAGAACTCCACAGGAAGGGTTAACTGTGGATCTTTATTCATCCAGCAGCATAGTGAATAAAGACTAAGAATTAACTATTCCTTTGGAATACTACCATTATACCTTTAAATGAAAGCATTCAGTAGCATGTAAAAGTTTCAGCACCCCTGGTTAAAATTACTGGTATTGTGAACAGTTAAGCAAATTGAAGATGAAACAACTATAAAAGGCCTAAAGTTAAAGATGACACATTTCCTTTGTATTTTAGGCAGGAAAAACAATCATCTTTTACATTTTAAAATCACAAAAAGGAAAATGGGCAGATGCAAAAGTTTGGGCACCTTGCATCGTTAGTACCTACAATATTATCATTTGCCCTTAAATAGTGTTGTGCACACCTCAAAAATTGCATATTAAATCCCATTACCCATAAGAAAATATCTATGGGAAAAAGGAGGCCTGAGCACTAATGTGACATAAAATAAATTTTATTACAAAATATCATTAAAAAACAAATAAATATTCAGCAGGAAAAGTTCTTTAAAACAATATACGCTGAGAACAATTACTTGGCAGGACATAAATAAACATAGTATTATAGCACATGAGATCACAATAGATGAATACACTACAAGAATAAATAATGCTCAAATGAGATAAGTATAAGACACAAAGCTGATGCCCTATAATCATGTGAGTAAAGTCCTGTAAAAATATGTGTTGAATGCTTATCTGGCTCAACAAATAATCAAGACCACAAATGTGGACCAGAAGCTATTGAAAAATATAACTGTCCAATCAACTATCTGTACCAGAAGAAAATGTTATTCAAACATCATGGAAACTCATTTCCTATGTGTAAAGGTAAACAAAGTGCCTCAGTCAATCTATATGGTAGTACAATAGTGGATGAAAATGGGCAGCAATAGTCCCAGGAACTTAGTTTCACATGGGGCTTAGAAAAACATTAGGGCTTAGAAAAGCATATGACACGCTGATGTGAAGTCAGCATACAAAGCTTAAATGTAACATGTGCCAATAAAGTGAGCCGTGCTATATAAAGTAAAAAACTTACATGGTGAATGTCCAGACAACTAAAGTGTTCCACAGCGACCCCGACAGCGCCGTTTCGCCAAACTGGCTTCCTCAAATAGGGGGCGAGAGTCTCATTTGAGCATTATTTATTCTTGTAGTGTATTCATCTATTGTGATCTCATGTGCTATAATACTATGTTTATTTATGTCCTGCCAAGTAATTGTTCTCAGCGTATATTGTTTTAAAGAACTTTTCCTGCTGAATATTTATTTGTTTTTTAATGATATTTTGTAATAAAATTTATTTTATGTCACATTAGTGCTCAGGCCTCCTTTTTCCCATAGATATTTTCTTATGGGTAATGGGATTTAATATCGTTAGTACCTAGTAGCACCCTCTTTACCACAGCTTGTAAATGCTTTTTGTAGCCAGCCAAGAGTCTTTCATTTCTTGCTTGAGGGATTTTTATCTATTCTTCCTTGGAAAATTCTTCCAGTTCTGTGAGATTCCTAGATCATCTTGCATGCGCTGCTATTTGAGGTCTTGAACCAGATTTTCAATGATGTTCTGATCAGGAGACTGTGAGGGCCATTGTAAAACCTTCAGGTTGTGCCTTTTGATGCAGTCTATTGTGGATTTTGACATGTGTTTTGGATTATTATTCATATGTAGAAGACATCCTCTTTTCAACTTCAGCTTTTTTACAGATGATGTTTTTTGCCTCAAGAATTTGTTGAAATTTCAATTAATCCATTCTCCCTCTACCCAATAAATGTTCCCCGTGCCATTGGCTGCAACATAACCCCATAGCATGATTGATCTACCCCAATGCTTATTAGATTAGCGTGATGTTCTTTTCCTGAAATTCTGTACTCTGTTTTCTCCATACATACCTTTGATCATTGTGGCCAAAGAATTCTATTTCAACCTCAACAGTCCACAGGACTTGTTTCCAAAATCATCGTGTTTGTTTAGATGTTCTTTCGCATACTTCTGAACTTGAATTTTATGGTGAAAATGCAGGAGAGGTTTTCTTCTGATGACTCTTCCATGAAGGCCATCTTTGTGCAGGTGTCTCTGAACAGTAAAACAATGTACCACAATTCCAGAGTCTGCTAAATCTTTGTGAAGGTATTTTGCAGTCAAGCAGGGGATCTGATTTGCCTCTTTAGCAATCCTAAGAATAGATGTCACTGAAATTTTGCTTTGTCTTCCAGACCTTATCTTGACCTCCACTGTTCTTGTTAACTGCCATTTCTTAATTACATTTCGAACTGAGGAAAAGGCAGCTTGAAAATGCTTTGCTATCTTTTTACAGCCTTCTCCTGCTTTGTGGGCCTTTACTATTTTCATTTTGAGACTGCTAGGCAACTGATTTTTTGGCACAAGTTTAGAGGAGGCTGGATTTTTATGAAGCTGGGAAACTTGCATTACCTGGCCTTTCCTAACGATGACAGTGAACAAGCCATAACCATAACAGGCTAATTAGTCTGGAACCTTGGTCAAAGTTATTTGGTCATCACACAAATCTCCAAGGCTGAACAAACTTTTGCATCAGCTCATTTTCCTTTTTCTAATTTTTAAAATGAAAAAAAAAAAAAAAGACTATATATATATATATATATATATATATATATATATATATATATATATATATATATATTGCCTAAAATACCAAGGAAATGTGTCATCTATAGCTTTAGGCCTTTTAGACATCATTTCATCTTCAACTTCCTTAACCGTTCACAATAACAGTAATTTTGATGAGAGGTGCCCAAAATTTGACATGCACTACCTAGGTTAATACGATTAATCCCCAATCCCCACAGTTTTAAGCGTGCCCTAAAAACTCATTTGTTCAGACTGGCCTACCGCCTCAATGCATTAACCTAACTATCCCTGTGTGGCCAATTTAAAAAAAACAAAAACAAAAAAAAACATAATCAGGTTCCTCGCATCATGTTCTCATACACTTTATGCAGTTAATAGCACTATGTGTCTGTACTGCTACATACTTAGGCAGTTAACTGGTTCATGCAGCTTTACATGAACACCCGAGCCTTACACTATGGCTGGTCCAAATAACTAAAGCAATTGTTACCATCCACCTCTCGTGTCTCCCCTTTTCCTCATAGTTTGTAATCTTGCGAGCAGGGCCCTCATTCCTCCTGGTATCTGTTTTGAACTGTGATTTCTGTTATGCTGTAATGTCTATTGTCTGTACAAGTCCCCTCTATTAGTTGTAAAGCGCTGCGGAATATGTTGGCGCTATATAAATAAAAATTATTATTATTATATGTACAAATTCTACTTTCCAAATTGGACCCGGTGGTCTAGTCATGTGACCATGCTGATGAGTCGATACCTAGACCTTTTACAGTTCTAACTGTGATAGTTGCCACATCAGGCTTTGTTTTTACCCATGTTTTTAGGAAGCTCTGACGCGGTTTTGTTATTTTAACAGGAAGAAAAACCTAATGGTTTCTGTTTAGCGCCATTTGTTTTTTTTTTGTTTTGAATCTGTTTTCAATATTTTTAAAGAGGTTTTACACTACTTTATCCACTACTTTGACATTGATGACCTGTTTATGTGATCAGTCATCAATATCGGAGTGATGGGGTCCAATGATAAGCATCCCCACCAATCAGCTGACATCAAAGCCAGCCGAGCACCCGGATGTTAACCGTGAACACGGCTAAACACTGTAGCATCATACATTGTTTTGTGACTGCTCCCAGGCACTGTAGTTCAGTTTTGTATTCACCTGAAAAAGAAACTTAGCTACAGTACCCAGGAATGGCCACTACATAGTGAATGAAGATGTGCTGTTTGGGTCTGTTCACTGTTTACATTCAGCTGCCGCCAAAACAGCAGGGTGGGGTGGTGGAGGGAGGGTGTTGTGCCCCACCGATTTGATCTTGATGATCTAACCCAGACTAGGGCAAGGCCTCTGGCTCAACCAGTCTGGTCTGCAGACCGAGACAGCTGAAGGGCTAAAAACAGTGGCCCATGGACTACACTTCAGGATGCAGATAGCAGTGAATGCAATGGTGGGAAAGAGAGCCGCCATTTGCTTCTTCCACCAATCAGCATGTGTGACAGAAACAGTAAAAGTGTCCATCACTATAACGCATCTGCTGTGCTGAGCATTAGCGCACACAACAACAAACGGAGCAGAGTGTCGGGGGAACGGAAGCAAGGTGAGTGTTTTCTTTCTTTTAAACAGTGGGTTAAATGAGTAATGAACACGTAACCAATTTGCTAAGTCTACATATTTCTAAAGGTGCTATTGATATGAAATTCTCACCAGATGTTGGTAACAACCCATCCAATTCACAAAGGCAAAGAAATCATCCATAGATGTCCATAAATTAAGTTATGTGTAATAATAATAAATGACACAGGGAAAAAGTATTGAACACATGAGGAAAGAGAAGTGCAAAAAGCCATGGAAAGTCATGACACTAGCTGAATTCTATCAGTAATTAGAATGCAATCCTGCCACTCAGTGAAAAAAATATCAGCTGGTTCAACTGATGGCATGTCAAAATGGTGTCTCATTACCAAGGTGCCAGACAAGAAAGTTCTCATGATGGGTAAAACCAGTGAGCTGTCTCAAGACATTCGCAACCTATGTTGCAAAACATACTTATGGCATTAGTTACAGAAGAATTTATAATCTACTTAAGGTTCCAGTGAGCACTGTTGGGGTCATAATCCGGAAGTGGAAAGAACATAATTTCACCATAAATGGGCCAAGACCAGATGCTCCCTGCAGAATTTGGACAAGGGAGTGAAAAGAATTATCAGAAGAGTTGTCCAAAACCTCAGGGTCACCTGTGGAGAGCTACAGAAAGACCAGGTATCAGCAGGTACAATTGTTTCAAAGGAAACTATAAGTAGTGCACTCGACCTCCATGGCCTGTATGAACGCTCACCACGCAAGACTCCATTTGTGAACTAAAAGCATGTTCAAGTGCGTTTAAAGTTAGCTCAACAACATTTAGACAAGCCTGTGAAATACTAGGAGAGTACTGACTGGTTAGATGAGACCAAAATTGAACTCTTTAGATGCCATAATACACACCACGTTTGGAGTCCAAAAGGCACTGCATATCACCCCCAAAAAAACACCATACCAACAGTGAAGTTTATAGATGGGAACATCATGGTGTAGGACTGTTTTTCAACATACGGAACTGGAAAACTTAATATAATTGAAAGAAAGATGAATGGACAAATGTATCAAGACATTCTTGATAAAAATCTGCTGCCATCTACCAGGATAAACAAGATGAAACTAGTATGGACATTTCAGCAAGACAATGATCCCAAACACACAGTCATGGAAACTCTGAATTGGTTTCAGAGAAAGAACATAAATCTGCTAGAATGGCCCAGCCAATCACCTGACTTGAATCCAATAAAAAATATAGAGAAGGAACTAAAGCTCAAAGTTCATAGAAGGAGCCACAGAACCTGCAGGATATGAAAAGTGTTTGTTTGGCAGAATGGGCAAAATCACACCTCAGCAACGCAAGCGACTAGTTTCTCCATGCAGAAGGCGTCATGAAGCTGTCATCATCAACAAAAGAAGTATGAAGTATTAAATAAATTCCAGTAAGCATGTTCAATACTTTTTCCCTGTATCATTTCTTATTATTACACATAACTTAATTTATGGACATTTATGGTTTGATTTCTTTGCCTGTGTGGATTGGATGAGTTGTCATCGACATCTGGTGAGAATTTCTTGTCAATAACACCTTTATAAAATATTTACTTAGAAAATCGTTGACGTGTTCAATACCAATTTCACCCGCTTTATGTGTGTGAGATGTGTGCCTGTTTATAGGGGGCTATATGAGGGCTCATACTTCATATTGCAGAACTGTGTGGGAGGTGCTCATTCTGTATATAGGGAACTGTGGGTGGGCTCATACTGTATATGTGGGGGGTTGTGTGGAGGCTTATACTGTATATAGAGTCATGGCCGGACTTTGTGTGGGGTGCCAGCATACTTAAAGCACCACTAGAGCACTTTCTTTACTGCATCGCTGGAGTGGTGCTTTAAATGTAATTTCACTGAGGCCACCTTCATCGCTTTTCAGCATCACTCCAGTCGATCACTGGTGAAAGTGACCTGTCTGCAGCTCTATTATTTCATGGAGGTACGGGGAGGTAACTTTTTAATACAAGTGTATCAGAGCCTTGCTCTCACTTGCATAGACTTGCATTGAGAGCTTGTGCCGTAGCTTCTGACTTTCGGCCAGTCACAAGCTGCCCTCACAAGATGGCGTCGCGGGACTGAAAAGAAGTGAAGACACAGGAAGATGAGTATATGACAGGGGACTAATGTTTAAAGCGCCACTCCAGCGCTGTAAAGAAAAAGAAATGCTGGAGTGGTGCTTACAATTTTGCTCATTATTAAGTGAATAATATGCACAATATTAAGTGATGCAATTAAATATTTATATAAAATAAAAATTGGAATTAATTTGTTAATATTAATATTGAGCAGAATTAATGTCTGCCTATTGGTTCAGCTCTCCACAATAGTCATGATGTCCTATGTGGCCCTTGGGAAAAAAGGATTCTAATGCTGCACCATAAAATAATAAAATACAAATCAACATACATTAAAAATAAAGCTATGGTAAGTTTCTCAATGTCACTCAACCTTAAACCTGGCTCTGTCTGTGCTCAAGTAATACTTATGACATTATTTATCACAAACACACATATAATATCAGCTCAACAACTGTGTGAAAGGTGCTTGGTTTCCTCGGCAGTTGGTTAGGCTCAGCGCCTCTTTGCAGAGATACATGAGGTTATTCATCAGATAAGTGACAAATGGGAATCCGTGAATCAACGTACCACAGCAATGATCCTCCCTGCATCACTGAAGAGCAAAATTAGCTTTCATCCTCACAACTTTCCCCAGCTGCTTGTGCTGGACATGCTGAACGTTATCATAACCCATCCAACCAGGAGCCCAAAGACAACTTGTCACTGTTCAAGAGTAACGGAAATATTTCTCCCTCTCTAAAAGGAGCACTGCATTTATTGTCCTAAGAAAAAAAATACTTGGAGCAAAGTATGGAGTTCCATCAAAAATGCATATATGCATCCAATAGGAGAGTGGCTGGGGTTAACGCTAACCATAAAGCTTTGGTTTCAGTTCACAACTTTCTTTTCTAGAATATATTCTAGAAAACACAAAAATGTATGAAAAGTCACTCATCATGGGTCCGACCAGCAATCGGAATGACTATTGATGTCCCTGATTATGATGGTATGATATATGCTTCATTCTAGCACTTTACTAGATATTTGAGGGCGAGATAGGGGCAGACTCCGCTGAGCGCGGGGCAAAAGTTGCATTTCTCTTTAGGGTGCCACCCGCCACAGTCAGGTATTGCTCTGGCAAGGACAGGCAGAGTTTATCTTAATTATCTGGTTGCCTTATAGTTCCTTGCATATACAGATAACACAGGAGATCTTTACATTATGTATATTACTGTTTTTTGCTAAAACGTATTTTTCGTCAGTAATTGTTTTTTTTATTTCTTTTGGGGTTTAAAATTGTATTTAATAAACAGTAATAGTGTAGGGGATTTGCTTGTTAGCGTTATATTTGAGTGATCCTCTTCTTGATATCTACTTTGCAAATTGTCTCTTCAGAGAGGAAGAGGACTAGAACTCTAGTGCCACCTATTTGAAGTATCAATCCTAACAGTTGATGTTGACCCTTTAACGAGCCTTGTCACATGACTTAAGATAATAGCAAACCAGAATCTCAATTTGCAGACACTGTGTTTCGGGGTACTGCAAAGAGGAGATCTGGTTTGGCTGATTGAGAGGCATCTGACCGGGATCCAAGAAGTATCATTTCTCCTCGTGGAGAGTGACATGTTAAAGGGCCACTGTCACCCCCCTCCAGCCGTTATAAACTAAATGCCACCTTGTGCAGCAGTAATGCTGCATTCTAACAAGGTGGCTCTTTTAGTTTTTGGTTCAAGTATTCCGAAAATAAAGCGTTTTGATACTTAGCCACAATACCTGTCTTTAGACAGGGAGGCGGGTCCTCACTCCCCAGCTTGAACCGCTCCTCTGCCGTCACTCCAATCTTCAGTCGCTTTCGGCGCCGCCCCCTCAGCGCTGTTTACGCTTCAAAACCGGCGCCTGCGCTGTGTACTACTGTGCTGCGCAGGCGCAGTAAGCTCTGGCCGTCTGACGTCCCAGCCAGGTTTGCAGAATGCGCCTGCGCGGGCAGTGCGGCCACCCACCTTTGGAATCCCAGCCCCGCACTGTGTGTTATGCATTATGCACAGTGCGGGGCTGGGATTCCAAAGGTGGGTGGCCGCACTGCCTGCGCAGGCGCAGTCTGCAAGCCTGGCTGGGACGTCAGACGGCCAGAGCTTACTGCGCCTGCGCACCACAGTAGTACACAGCGCAGGCGCCGGTTTTGAAGCGTAAACAGCGCTGAGGGGGCGGCGCCGAAAGCAACTGAAGATTGGAGTGACGGCAGAGGAGCGGTTCAAGCTGGGGAGTGAGGACCCGCCTCCCTGGCTAAAGACCGGTATTTTGACTAAGTTTCAAAATGCTTTATTTTCGGAATACTTGAACCAAAAACTAAAAGAGCCACCTTGTTAGAATGCAGCATTACTGCTGCACAAGGTGGCTCTTTTAGTTTATAACGGCTGGAGGGGGGTGACAGTGGCCCTTTAAGCATGTCGAGGTGAGGAGACTTAAAGCCGCAATGCTCCGCCTAATGTCCTAGTTGGCCTGGGACCACATTTATATGTTTTGTCCAAAAAACTTTTATTTCTCCAATCACCATGTGCAAATGACTGAAGACTAGTCTGTGGTCAGAATCTGTAATCACGCCCCCTACACAGCGTCTATTCCTAAGCATCACTACGGCCTCCTAAGCACACATACTACACTGATGAAGTCAGGGAGAGTACCCCCAGCTTCACTGCACATGGGAACGGACGCTGGGAGAACACTGATTTACATTGGTACAAGAATTACTTGGAGAGAAGGGAAGGACCCCAATCATAACCAGCGGGTGTGATTACAGGTACTGAATTCGGACTAGTCTGGGGGAAACAGTGGTAGCCCTAGGTTATTTGCATATGGTGAGTGAAGAAAGAAAAGGTATTTTAGAAAACATAGGAAGAACAACTAGGTCATTACTAAATGCAGAAAGTATCCATTAAAGTGATATGTTGGGCCCTGATTAGGCTTGGGGGACCTGAAAGGTCCGTTTGAAACAGAGATTGGTTATCACTTCCAATGTTCAAAAGCAAAGGGTTTAATAAAATCATAGGATAATTGACAGATAAGAGCAAAAAAATAAATTATATTCTGGGGCTTACTATATAGTAATTTATTCCAACATCTATACAGCTGCTTTGGACTTATTGGCAATGTTGTACCTGAGTATATGCTATTAGGTTCATTTTCACCATACCAATCTGTATATACTTTTACTGGATGCCCCATAGTGGGAGACCCGAAACTTCATCAAGTCCCAGTTAATTCTATTTATAATTATACATGTGAGTTTTCTCCTATCATATTTATTTTGCTTTCTAGCTTTATATGACTAATTAGCTTTGTATATCTTTATCAGCCATACCTCAATCCATCCCTCCATCATTCATCCAACCCTCCCTCATTTATCCATCCATCCCTGCCTCATCCCTCCCTCCCTTTTTCATCCATCCATCCCTCCCTTATCCATCCATCCCTACCTCATCCATCCCTCCCTCCCTTTTTCATCCATCCATCATCCATCCATCCCTCCCTCCCTGCCTCATCCATCATCCATCCATCCCTCCCTCATCCATCCATCATCCTTCCCTCCCTCATCCATCCATCCCTCCCGCATCCATCCATCCATCCCTCATTCATACCATCCCTCCCCCATCCATCCATCATCCATCACTGCCTCATCCATCCATCCCTCCCTCATTCATCCATCATCCATCCATCCATCCCTCATCCATCCATAATCCATCCCTCTCTCATCCATCCATCCCTCCCTCATTCATCCATCCATCCATCTCTCCCTCATCCATCCATAATCCATCCCTCTCTTATCCATCCATCCATCCCTCTTTATAGTTATTATCATCAAAACATTTTAAGTAGTATGAATAGAATTATTATTTTTTCCAAACAAAGAAAAGGATGTGCTAGAACCCTGATACCAATGTGACACTCCCAAGGTCAACTGCTAGTTTGTCTTTTCTAGTCCCTCTCGAACACATGAAAAATTAATTTTAAGCCAATCTCTGGCTGCAGTGGTAGCAAATAATGGTAAACTGACTGAACAGAGAACTAGTCTGAACTGGTGCATAACCAGGGACCCATCTGGTTCATGAGATTACCTTGACGTTGGTGGATGGGCTCACATTTTTTGGCCAAATTTTGTGATAAGCATCTCATGTGTTTTTCTCATAGATTTCACAAGCCAGTATGCTATTCACATTTCATGTATCACACATTCATTTGCTTTAGTACAATTGAGTGCAGCCATTTATCTATTTGCAGTGGTAGCAAGCCTAAGCCAGTGATTGGCTGATGCTGGTCACATGTCACTGTGTCAGGACATCACTGTTGCAGCAGGAACCAGAGACTAGAAGAGATCAAGCAGCATTGGAGAGGCGGTGACGTATTTCTTCTTATAATTCCTTTCAGACTCTTTCCCACCCTTGTTATAAATGTAATATTGTAATTATGACTGACAATGTTTACCTTTAATATCTATGTTGCATTAATTATTTTACCATCTTAACATTTACATTAAACTCCAGCTTGTGGATCTTGTTATGTTTAAAAGAAAAAAAAAACTATGAAAATTTGCAAAAGAACATTCCCTTTAGTGTGAACTGTAAAAAGAAAACTGTTTTAACAGCAACTAACTCAGATCAGGTAGAAATTACTGTTTGCAATATTTAATTTAGAAAAGCAACAAATATTTACCACCAGCTCAATTATGTTTATATGATTTATAATCACCATCATGAAAAACATAAACTCGTCTCATATAACTCCTGCATTACGGCTGCCGCACACTACATCTAACAGTGAAGCACTTGATGGTTCTCTTTCTCTTTGATGTAAAATTAAATAATATGCAGTCATGAAATAAAAGTTGGCATTAATTAGATACTGAGCTTGCACCTAATCAATGGATAATTTCATTCTTAAATTGCTGCGGATGATAATTATCCGGCAGTTTGTTGTGCTCTCAGAATGGTCTTGTATACGGTGTCTGCAGGAGAAGCTCAAGTGATTAGTGTGATGGTGACGGCCGTCTAAAGTTCACAACGGCTTCTAGTTTAATTATATGTTCAAGAGCATTTAAATGTATGCGACATTCATCAACTCCCACTCCTAGAATATTTAATGTGAATATAACATCAGAAACTTACTAAAAGGGCAATCTGTATTCAAATATGTGATATAGGTAGATTACATACAAGCTACATTTCTGTGAGGGGTGGGGAGGGCGTCCTGACATACTGATAACCCTTTTTGAGCATGATGGAACTAGTGTAAAAGATTTAAAGGGTATTTTTTTATATGAAACTAAAAACTAACAGCTAGGTAGTTGCTAACTACTTTCCTGTTCTACACCTCACCAGCACTGAGTGATCACTGACCGCTGCTGCTGGTGATTCAGCTGTTCCATGTCAACATAACAGCTCTTCCTCTTCCGGGCTGCTTTGTCGAAGGGGCGTGACTGCCGACATCTTTATGATTGACAGTCGACGTTGGCAGTCACACCTTGCAAACAGAGCAGAGCAGAAGAGAATCCATGGCTCTGTTGGAATGTCAATGGAAGGCACTGAACTGCCATCATGCACAGTCTTTGACCACTGTGTGCCGGCAGAGATCGGAACCTGGCACAACTACCTGCCTGTTAGATCTTAGGCCCATAGTAAAATATATAAATAATTCCAGATAAGCCCTTTAATGGTATTGTGCTTTTACTCTATAGCATGTTATTTCTGGGTATCCAACAAAAAGTTTCATGCAAATATGTATTATTGTCTTATAAGCCAATATCTCAACTCACAAAAAGACATTCATCATTATTCCAATTTAGTAACATGCATTGTGATAGCAATCTGTAGAAACAGGAGACTGGTACTTGTATACTAATCCATCATTGACGCTATCCAGTCATGCTATAGATATGCTGTTCATAAAATGTAAGGCACTGCATTGTGCTAACCGTAAGCGTTTCTAATACCATGTTTATTTTATTTTTTTAACATTAGTACTTCTCAATCTAAGGGTTTGCTTAGCCATTATTGTTTGCTCACATAAGTAGATTATCCTACCTGGTAGAAATTGGGCCAGAAGGTGCTTATTGCCAGTTCTGCTCGATTCCATGTGCCTGATGCTGGTCCTGAAACATTCCAGATTGAGCTCCCTTTTTCCCCATTGTTAACTGTCACATAAATGTTCATGGATCCAGGAAGAACCCCACTCTTGCTGGACACAAAGTAATGAAAGTCAATGCAGTGCGTGTCATTCTCTTTCAGCTGAGGTAAGAGCAGGACAGCCTTCTGCCCAACACGTCTTCCAGTTGTATTCACCATCATAAAAGACCCTGAAATGTAAAGCATCACACAGTTAGTACAAAGCAAGAGAAAAAAATTGTAAATATATGTATATATATATATACATAATGTGACAAAGCCACTGGCAAGGTGTTGGAGGGGAGATACGTTTCACTGTGGATATTATCGGAAATCCAGAAGTTTGCTCCAGCACACTATGTGTTAATAGGGGTTAAGCGGCCATTTTAAGGACTGGGTAACTTTTGTAGACAACCATAGAGCAGGTGGGAGGTTGTCCTTATCTCCACCTCAGGGTGTGGTCTGGGGTTTAGATAGTCAGCCTCCTGAGGCATTCAACGTTCAGTGTGTCTGGAGAGGCTAACTCCAGGGAAGTGTTGGTATTTGTGATAACCTGAACCGTGTGCTTTTGCTAACCCGGAGCGGGTGCATCCTCACTAGCACTAGGACTATGCTTTGTGTTACCAGTTTGTTTTGTTTTCCTGTTTTTGGCCAAAGGGCCGTGTTTATTTTTACTTCATCATGGTTTATGCCGCATATATAATAAACTAGTGAAGATATTAGAGACAGTGTTCCCGTGTCTACCTCTACAGCTGAGTGAGCCGGTCTATCACAATATCTACACACACATTGTGTACAATTATTAGGCAAGTATGTTGTCTATATCATAACTTTTATGCAGATTTTCCAACTCCAAACTGTATAAATTTAAATGCTGATTAGATGAAGCAGATCAGGTGATGTCTATTGGTGTAATGAGGGAATTGTGGCCTTAGGATATTAAGACCCTTTATCAAGGTGTGCAGAATTATAAGGCAACTTGTTTTCCTCCACAGGTAAAATGGGCCAAAAAAGAGATTTAACTGACTTAAAACAATCAAAAATTGTTAAACAGATGCAGCACTCTTGAAATTGCTAAAATACTAGGGGGCGATCACAGAACCATCAAAAGTTTTGTTGCAAAGTCAACATGGTTGCAAAGAAACAAGCATATTAAGTGCCAAAAATTTGAGAAGAATAAAATGTGAAGTGACAAGGAACCCATTATCCTCCAATACTGTCATATTCCAGAACTGCAACCTGAATCTGATTAACTGAAAATTTCTAACACTAATTACACAAGAACCACAAGATGGATTTCTTTACCCAAGGTATCATTTTAATCAGGTTAACACTGCCAACCTAATAATGCCTATAGTTTACTTAGCAAAATCCTGTTGACAGGTTCACTGAAGCAGAAGAAAATAAACAATTGCGATGGGAAAATTTACATTTTTCATTTACTGTAGTTGCATAATAATTCTGCACACATAAGATATTCTCCTCACTTCAAATTTCGTAGATATTCTGGTTTCAGGTCCATTAACCTTTTGGAGTTTCTGACACTACTGTTGTTGTTAAATCATAAAATGAATCATCAAAGATAGAAATTACCTAATAATTGTGCACAGTGTATGGTGATTAAAAATATAGCCTGGATATTCAAAATCATCAGTAGAGCATACTTAACATGATTACGTTTTGGTGATGCGTTGTCTCAGGTCAATTAATTGATTGTAAAACCTTGCAACTTCTTTCTTTAGGAATACATGAAGGACTTGGTGTATCTGCCCATCTCTTCATCCAGCCAAAAACCTGAATGACCTCAAGCAATGCATTACTAAAACAGTGGAGTTGAGCAGCTAGAATCCCATAACAGACAAGAGTGGGACAATTTTCTTTCACAAAAATTGGTCTCCGCACCTTCTAGACATTTATAGACTGTTGTAAAGAGAAGGAGAGATGCTACACAATTATAGATATGGCAATGGCCCAAATCTTTTTAGATGTGCTGTCATCAATTTCTAAATTGTATAATTTTTTCAAATGCAATGGAAAATGTCTAATGTTCACCCTCAGATCTGTGTTATACGTTCTGTTGTGAAATATGGCTACAAGAGATTTCCAAATCATTGCATTCTTTTCTTTTTACATTTTACACAGCATATATACGGTATATATACAGCACAGACCAAAAGTTTGGACACACCTTCTCATTTAAAGATTTTTCTGTATTTTCATGACTATGAAAATTGTACATTCACACTGAAGGCATCAAAACTATGAATTAACACATGTGGAATTATATACTTAACAAAAAAGTGTGAAACAACTGAAAATATGCCTTATATTCTAGGTTCTTCAAAGTAGCCATCTTTTGCTTTGATGAGTGCTTTGCACACTCTTGGCATTCTCTTGATGAGCTTCAAGAGGTAGTCACCGGGAATGGTTTTCACTTCACAGGTGTGCCCCGTCAGGTTTAATAAGTGGGATTTGTTGCCTTATAATTAGGGTTGGGACCATCAGTTGTGTTGTGCAGAAGTCTGGTGGATACAAAGCTGATAGTCCTACTCAATAGACTATTAGAATTTGTATTATGGCAAGAAAAAAACAGCTAAGTAAAGAAAAATGAGTAGCCATCATTACTTTAAGAAATGAAGGTCAGTCAGTCCAAAAAATTGGGAAAACTTTGAAAGTGTCCCCAAGTGCAGTGGCAAAAACCATCAAGCACTACAAAGAAACTGGCTCACATGAGGACTGCCCCAGGAAAGGAAGACCAGGAGTCACCTCTGCTTCTGAGGAAAAGTTTATCCGAGTCACCAGCCTCAGAAATCGCAAGTTAACAGCAGCTCAGATTAGAGACCATGTAAATGTCACACAGAGTTCTAGCAGCATATACATCTCTACAACAACTGTTAAGAGGAGACTTTGTGCAGCAGGCCTTCATGGTAAAATAGCTGCAAGGAAACCACAGCTAAGGAAAGGCAACAAGCAGAAGAGACTTGTTTGGGCTAAAGAGCAGAAGGAATGGACATTAGACCAGTGGAAATCTGTGCTTTGGTCTGATGAGTCCAAATTTTAGCTTCTTGGTTCCAACCACCGTCTCTTTGTGCGATGAAGAAAAGGTGAACGGATGGACTCTACATGCCTGGTTCCCACCGTGAAGCATGGAGGAGGAGGTGTGTTGGTGTGGGGGTGCTTTACTGGTGACACTGTTGGGAATTTATTCAAAGCTGAAGGCATACTGAACCAGCATGGCTACCACAGCATCTTGCAGCGGCATGCAATTCCGGTTTGCGTTTAGTTGAATCATTTTTCAACAGGACAATGACCCCAATCACATCTGCAGCCTGTGTAAGGGCTATTTGACCAAGAAGGAGAGTGATGGGGTGCTACTCCAGATGACCTGGCCTCCACAGTCACCAGACCTGAACCAAATCAATAACGTATGTATGTATATATATCTGCGCTGCAGATCTTGGTCTGTGGTGCGCTCCGTGCCTTCTTTGAAAGCCGATCACGTGATACATCACGTGCTTGTGACGTCACGCGAGGTCCTGCAGTTTTACTGCACCTCGCCGGTAAGCTATTACAGCAAGCATGTGCTGCTTCTAACTAAAGCTAGTGGATTATCTATAATGGAATAGGGGACTGTCACCGGCCGGGACAGGTTAATACCCCACTTCCTGTGTCTTGGAAATATCGTGGATCGATGGACATTTTTATGTAACCATCTGAAAACCAACAGGACCTTCGGACAAGTGCTTCTATTAATAACGCTGTGACTACACCAGAAAGGTAAACATACGGCACCCTTCTATTACTATTTGGTGAATTGTGTCCTGGACTATACCTGCAGCGCAGATATATATACATACATACGTTATATATTTGGCAATTGGCCTAACACTAGGACCAATTGGTAGTTGGGTCCTTATATTTGCTGCAGCAGGTTAATCCGTATACATGTTATGCAGCGCCCTTAATTTCATATAATTTTCTGAACCAAATCAAGATGGTTTGGGGTGAGCTGGACTGCAGAGTGAAGGCAAAGGGCCAACAAGTGCTAAGCATCTATGGGAACTCCTTCAAGATTGTTGGAAGACCATTCCCGGTGATTACCTCTTGAAGCTCATCAAGAGAATGCCAAGAGTGTGTAAAGCAGTCATCAAAGCAAAAGATGGTGTAAAGCTGCAGTAGCATCATACGCAGTGAAGAAGCAGTGACTCACAAATTCAAACACAAAAGTCTCTTTTAATGTGTTTCTTCACAGCATTAAAGTCCAATTCACATAAATGCATATAACTTCAGTGGATATTATCAGTGACCAGTTTACACCAGTTCAAAGCAATACATATCACATGGCTTTAGATTTGCGGTCCCTAAACAGGCCAGACTTGCCTTGTCCAGTTTCCCTGGGCGACTGCACGCCATCTCACAGTCTCTATACGTCTCCAAACACACAGCCTCATATGTTGCAGACACTACACACGCCAGCCCTCCTTTGACTAGTTCCTGTGGGTGTCCTGCATCACTGTATCACAGTCTCTTACAGTCTCTTTACTCACACAGCCATACACAGCCCAGGATATCCTCCGGCTAGCAGCCGGGCACCATATCCACCTGTTTGCAATCGTTGCACATGCTAGTCCTCTTTCGGGCACAGGACATCCACCTCCGGGCGCAGGACTGACCACATCCACACCTGGCCTGACCTGACCAGACACCTGACACACCCATACCTCTAACTGCAGGGTTTTTAAACACACACAAACCTGTGGCCTTCAGCCACCTGGAAAACCCGGACCGGAAATCCGTGACTCTCATGCACACCTATGGACTTCATCCGTCTGCATGCACATTCTGGGGAGAACAAACAGAGCAGATTGCTGTATCAGAGGCCACAGCCTCACAGTGGCTACTTTGAAGAACCTAGAATATAAGACATATTTTCAGTTGTTTCACACTTTTTTGTTAAGTATATAATTCCACATGTGTTAGTTCATAGTTTTGATGCCTTCAGTGTGAATGTACAATTTTCATAGGCATGAAAATACAGAAAAATCTTTAAATGAGGTGTGTCCAAACTTTTGGCTGTTGAACCTGTTCACATTTGCTTTAAGCCCTTCATGACCTTGGGATTTTCCGTTTTTCCGTGTTCGTTTTTCGCTCCCCTCCTTCCCAGAGCCATAACTTTTTTATTTTTCAGTCAATTTGGCCATGTGAGGGCTTATTTTTTGCGGGACGAGTTGTACTTTTGAACGACATAATTGGTTTTACCACGTCGTGTACTAGAAAACAGGAAAAAAATTACAAGTGTGGTGAAATTGCAAAAAAAGTGCAGTCCCACACTTGTTTTTTGTTTGGCTTTATTGCTAGGTTCACTAAATGCTAAAACTGACCTGCCATTATGATTCTCCAGGTCAGTACGAGTTTATAGACACCTAACATGACTAGGTTATTTTTTATCTAAGTGGTGAAAAAAAATTCCAAACTTTGCTAAAAAAAAAAAAAAAATGTGCCATTTTCCGATACTCGTAGCGTCTCCATTTTTCATGATCTGGGATCAGTTGAGGGCTTATTTTTTGCGTGCTGAGCTGGCGTTTTTAATGATACCATTTTGGTGCAGATACGTTCTTTTGATCGCCCGTTATTGCATTTTAATGCAATGTCGCGGCGACCAAAAAAACGTAATTCTGGCGTTTCAAATTTTTTTCTCGCTGCAGGTTAATGCTTTCTTTTTATTGATAGATTGGGCGATTCTGAACGCGGCGATACCAAATATGTGTAGGTTTGATTTTTTTTTTATTGATTTATTTTGAATGGGGCGAAAGGGGGGTGATTTAAACTTTTATATTTTTTTATTTTTTTCACATTTTTTTTTACTTTTTTTTTTTACTTTGCCATGTTTTAATAGCCTCCATAGGAGGCTAGAAGCTGGCACAACGCGATCGGCACTGCTACATAGCAGCGGTCATCAGATCGCTGCTATGCAGCAGAAATGCAGGTGTGCTGTGAGCGCCGACCACAGGGTGGCCCTCACAGCTACCGGTGATCAGTAACCATAGAGGTCTCAAGGACCTCTATGGTTACTATTCAGAAGCATTGCTGACCCCCAATCATGTGACGGGGGTTAGCGATGCGCTCATTTCCTGCCGCCCAGCCGGAAGCGCCGGTTAAATGCCGCTGTCTGCGTTTGACAGCGGCATTTAACTAGTTAATAGCGGCGGGTGAATCGCGATTTCACCCGCCGCTATTGCGAGCACATGTCAGCTGTTCAAAACAGCTGACATGTCCCGGCTTTGATGCGGGCTCACCGCCGGAGCCCTGCATCAAAGCGGGGGATCTGACCTCGGACGTACTATCCCGTCCGAGGTCAGAAAGGGGTTAATCTGTTCGGAAGTGCTGGTCAGTCTTTTGTTTTATGATAGTTTACTATTGGAGGTTGTGACTGCCTCCTTTTTTGACTCTTCAGTCCTCCCATTAACCTAAGGCTCTGTTCACACGCCTGTATAATACCGTTACAGGAAAAAAACGGTACCGTGTCATCAGTGTTTTGAATCAGTGTGTCATCTGTGTGCCAGCCATTTTTTTCTGGTGTGGCTTAAGAAAACTCAATTCCAAAGATTCTCCTATACTTTACAATGTTAAACACGTACAAAGAAGGCACATGGATGCCATGCGTGTGCTGTACCTGTTTTACACAGACCCATAGACTTGTATTGATCCTTGTCATCTGTGCTGCTGGGAAAAAAATGGACATTTGTCCATGTGGTTTACACGGACACACAGTCCGTGTAAACACATGGACATGTGTGCAGCACCATACAATATAATGGGTACGTGTGGCATCTGGGAAAAAAAGGATGCCACACATACAGTACTGGAAAAACGTACATGGGAAGGAGACCTAAAGTTGTTTTTAATCAATGTTGGATCCTACCTGCCCTTTAAATTTGCAAGCTTATAACCCAGGAGAGGCAGGCTTGATAAAGATTGGATTTAGGGTCCCATCAAAGAATGGGCACCTTGCCATGGCTAACAGACACACATGAATTGACCAATATATTCAATGTTTGCATTCATCTTAGTGCTTACAGAGTGCTGCTGTATTCATATATATATATATATATATATATATATATATATATATATATATATATATACTGTGACAAGGTCACCGGTAAACTACTGGATGGGAGTAATGTATCACTGAGGTCAGCTTCAGTGATGTAGTGATGTAAATACTCCAGCACATTAAGTGCTGAGAGGGATTAATCGGCCATTTTAAAGGCTAGGTTTCTTTATAAATATCTGAAGAGTGGATGGGAGGCTGTTCACCATATCTCTACCCCAGGGTATGGTTTAGGTGGTATATAGTCAGCCTTCTGAGTCATTCAGTATTCAGTGTACCTGGAGGCGAGATCTCCAGCGCTATGTTAAGCTAAACTGAACTCTGTGGTTGTTCCTGAGCGAGCGGATACCCACAACCACATGCTTTTCCTGTTATGCCAGAGACACCATGTTAGTTTTGATGAACTGCATTGGTTTATGTTGTACTTTAATAAACAAGCAGAAGATTCAAACTAGAAATGTTCCTGTGTCTACCTCTATGAGCAGCCAAGTGAGCAAGTCTAACACAATATATATACTGTATATCTGTATATAGATAATGTCATTTTTTATTCAATGACTGCGATATTTCACAATCCAAGAATTAAAAAAAAAAAGACAGTGAAAATACTATATCAAATGTGTCTGGAATTCGCTGCACCTTCTCATACTTATCCCCCAGCTCGCTAACCTTTGCCTAGGGAGACTTAGCACAGTAGGCATACAAATTAAAACATTCCATAAACTCTCACATATTTCAGAATATTGCAGCATTTTAGATTTCCACAGTAAATGGCGATAAAATATAAGCCCTGTACTCTGTTATCTCTCATTACAGCTCTAAACCTCTATGCTTGTCAAACCTATTAAATGTACATAGAGTGGATTTTGAAACTTTAGGATGGAAAATGAAGACTGTAATAAAAATAATGCATTGCATTTTCAGAACAAATGCTTCAGATGGATTAATTTTCTAAATGCCTCTAGCAGCAGGAGTGAAAGCTTTATTTTTTTCACAAGAAACAAAGTCTTTGTATATTATTGTGGACCGTACTAAATCTGTATATTAAAAAAGCATAGAAAAAAAAGAGTCTAAAGAACAATATGCTAAGTACCTCTAAATATAAAGCATATTTTTTTTTTTTTTTTAAAAAGCTTCTATTATTAAAGGGAACCTGTCACCTTCGATTTTGGGGGTGACAGGTTCCCTTTAAATACATGTGGTTTTTAAATTCTACATTGATTGACAATAGTGTAAAATGTATAAGTCATCTTAAGGTATTCAAAGCATTAATTTAAAAGAAAACTCTAATGTTGGTATCCATATGAGAATACCGCATCCTGGATGATATGCCCTGTTTGGGTCTGCAGTCTATGCAATTATTATAAATTACATTTAAATTAATCAATGCCTTGTTCAGAGATGTCAATCTAGGAAAGCTCTAACCAGGGTAATAAAAGGAGAGAGCATCGTAGGAAAAACGGGTGGCCTCTTAAGGGGCGTGCTGTATATAAAAAGGAATGGCTACCTTGAAACAGTGCAATACTACTGGATACACTAATAGTAATCCAGACGATGAGTGTCATGAATCTACAACAGCAACCAAAAATTCTGATACACAACTTACTTCTTCTATATTATATACATTTGTCATTGAGTTGAGATGAGACATCACCTAATAATGCCTGACCACCAATTACCACCATTTACTTGTTTTTCTTGATCCGGGACACCAAGCAACACTATTGTGTGACTGTGTAGTCCTTTTTGCCTAGAGCAGGACTTTCTCCTAAGAGCTTAGACAACCAGCACACACCGTAAGCCCTTAATCACACCTCCAGTAGACCAAGGCTGTAGGACACCAACTCATCATGCAAAGTCTTTTTTATGTAGGGCACCCTTGTGATAGATTTGTATTATCCCATCACCCAACTCAGGCCAGAAAGTGACAATGGTAAGATACTGTGTGGCCATTGTACTAATCCCCCACTATGGAGGTGAAAGAACACACCTGGTGGTTATAAACATTACATAATCTCTGATGTTACTTCCCACCTTCCTGCAGCCCCTATGGCTGATTCTCTGGGTGTATCTGTCTTCTCACCAGTTCGATGCAGTTCTCTGATCCAGTTGTTATTTTAACCATATATGCAAAACAAGCCAAGGTAACACTAGAATTGAGTAGGTGATCGGGTGGGGTGGGTAGTAATATAACATAGGTAAGAGTCCTGGTAAAAAAGGTGAGTTGACACGTCTGCCTTATTGTCTGAATACAAACATGGAACATAGGGTCAACAAGTAAATTCTGATGTCTTTAATCATCATTATTTTACATTTATTTTTAGTTTTTTTTATCCTTGTGTCACATTTGCTCATAAAGAAGAAGTTCAGGTTTGCCATTTTAACAATCTACTACAAGTAAATCTATAAATTTTCAACAAATACAAAAGATCTCCTGGTTCTCCATAAGAGAAGAACATCTAGATGTGGCCAGACACCGTTACTGTTGTACGGACATGCCCTCATTTGGCACAATTTGATTATAGGTCATTCATGACGCATATAACTGGGAAAATGTTTAATCTAAAAATGGAAACCTTTCTTGTCAACATTTTTGTTTTACCAGCTTATGAGTCAGGTTTTTGCTATTTCGTTGCTTTTGTAGTAATAACATTACAGGCACAATGAAAACACAAAAAAATCGTAAAATGTATCATAACTTCATTCAGATTTTTGAAACATATACTGTAATTTAGTAATAATTTAAGCTTTTCAAATAAAAAAAATACAAAGTTATTTTTTTTAATGTTAACAAATATTAACATAGCTTCCAAAGGAAAAAAAAATCCAATAAATGACATATGAACCCTAAGGCTGGGTGCACACGATCCAGAAGTGGAAACTTTGGAATGTGTTTGCTGCTTCCAAAGCGCTGCCATCTATTGACCGCAGGTGAATCCGCTGTGTTCATTGAACGGTGCAGATTCACCGCAGTCCAATACATTCTATTGGTGAAATTGGCTCGCGTCTCCGCATGAGAAATAGACATCCTGTGGTCTGGAAAGACAGGCCGCATGCCAGTCTCCACGGGCGTCTGTGGATGCATAGTGGACATGGCTGTGGATGCATAGCGGACATGGGATTTTTTGAAATCCCATCTACTATGCAATAATAGCAGAACGCTGTGGGTTGGACACTGCACAAGTACGCAGCTTTCAACCAGCAGCAATTACTGATCGTCTGCACATACCCTGTGAGTTTGCAAAGACACTTACTTACAATTTGTCAATGAGAACTGTTCTTTGCCATAGAAGCGGTCGCACAATCTTGGTCACACATTGACTTTTTTACATACTTATATACTACTGGCAATTAGGAGAATCGGTCTGTTTACAGATCATATTAAATTTGCTTCTCAAGCTGCAATTATCTATTACCTAGCGCTCGGTAAATGGCACCTATATGTTGCATTAATAATGACAGATCGCCCACTGCATTCAGGAACATATACAATTTCCACGCCATGCAATGTGTATGAAGCTTGTGCTTGTCATTTCCATATTCCCCTCCAGCGATGTGTATATTATATTGAAAAGAACTATGACTTAGAAAATGCTTGTACTCAATTTCATAGAATGAGACCCAGAGGCCAAAGCCCCTACTCCCTGCTATTTTAGATTTTGATCACATTTTTGTGTAACTTGCCATATCCATCACCCAGGTCTTCTACATAAACCTATGTCATATTTTATATGGATTCGATTTTCCCTTGTGTTGATCGGCATGTGGTGGCTTGCAGGGAATTTGCATAAACAGATAATGCCATAAACAAATGTATTTTCGAGGCGCTTACACACTGAACTCAGCGTTCATCAATCACGGCAATACAAATACAAATGGGTTTGCCCTTTCTTAATGGTGTGAAGTCTACTTCTATCAATCCAGTGAACTTGCTAGACATCCAATCGGCATTAATGAAGGCACAGAATGCTATCAGAGTCCGTGGAAGACAATCACATGTCTGCCATAGTTACACGATCTGTCAATCATTACAAACATGACTGACATGTCACCGCGGTAAATAGATTAGAAAAGAATGACACAGGTATAAAAACACTGTCTTTAAAATCTCAAGGAAGAACATAGATCATGACTTTATGAGATAATTGACTCGAAAAGGTCTCCTAGTTGTGTGCAATGTATAATGACTGGCATCTCCACAAAGCGGCAACTCTACAACTGGGCAGAAAAGTCTTCTTTCTTTGGAATGAAAATGGATTGAACAATGTGAACCCTTTAAATTATGGATGCTAGAAAGCCTTACATACTCCCCAATTACAACCACATTAGATCTAATCACATACAGAATCCAAAAGTGAAAACATGAATAACTAATAGAACCTCAAGAAAACAAGTATGCATGAAAAATCTAAATGGACTTGTGTAAGCAACACACCATACTGATGCTTTTATGGTAAACCTTTAGACAAGAGGGATGAAGTGTTTTTTAAGCATGTCTTACAGAAAGAAGAAGACCTTAACTTTCTACTTTGACTGAAGCACGGGTCTGCTGTGCCTCAATATTACCAGAAAGCAAAATCTGGGTATCAAATATATGGGAGACGCTTCAGCCAAGAAAGTTTTCTTGAAGTATAATATTGAAGTAATAGACATATTTATACTGACCACATTAGTAGATGGAGTATCAGTCTATGGCAGGGGTCACACTTGCGAGTTCAATGCGAGAAACTCGCGCAAGTCTCTCTCCTCAATACCCGGCACTGCCGCTGGCACTCGGGACCAGAGCGTTCAGCAGCATAGAAATACATGCAGCCACACAGTCCGGTCCCGAGTGCCGGCGGTAGTGCCGGGACTTGATGCGAGAGACTTGCGCGAGTTTCTCGCATTGAACTCGCAAGTGTGATGCCGGCCAATCTCTACAACTATAAGGGCGTGACCACACATCTTGTTTTATTCTGAGCGTTTTTCAAGGGCAAAAAAATTAATCCTTTTACAGTTCCAGCAAAGTTAAGGAATTTTCTGAAATCACATGCTGCTTATTTTTTCTTTGCAGATTTAAACCATAAAAGCATTTTTTTTAAACTGCAGCATTTTGTTTCAGAATTTTTCTGGCATTTTTCACCTATTTAAATGAATGAAAAAAATGCAAGTAACAACACATAAAAAGTACAGAAAAATGTGTAAAAAAATGTGTGTATTTTCCGCTACATTTTTCCCACCAACACTCTGGTTTTTGGTGCACAATCTGTTTCAGATACTCAACGTGTGAACATACCCTACATTTCTGCAACTATACATATTTTTGTTTGTCTATTCCAATGTGGGGACAAAAAAAATAATGACATCAATGGCAAATCTATTACAAGACCAATGGCACCCAACAGACCTCAAAGACTATAACGGGAGGAACCTTGAGTTTCCATCACGGGGGCTGTATTTTACTGGAATAAATAATAGAGAATGCCTAGAGGAGCCCAATGCATACAAACAATACAGCAGAGGTTCTAAATAAATGTAATGCTGTATATAACAGGAGATATACAAAGTATTGTAAAGAAACATTACGTAACAGCAGGTCACCAGAGCCACATACCAAGAATGCCATGCTATAATTTACAAAGAGCGCGGACAGTGTTTATGAACCAAAAGGGTGGGCTGTCAAGATAGATTTCCTAGATAATTACTGTATACAAGAGAAGCCAGGTCGGAACCATCCGGTCGCCTGACCACGTGCCTGTTACTTTCTCTCTGTGAGTTCCTGCAAAAAGTGGGGTGCCACTGGTGGGGGTAGTCGGCCCTGGAAGCCTCAGAGTCGCAGCTGTTCTAATCCCAGCAAGTCAGCTGAAGGGCGAGACTCTAATTTTGCAGCATCTTGGGTATTCTGCTGGGACTGTTCTACGTGTTATTGTCTGATAACGGTTCATTAAAATATTGCGAGGCTGTTGAACCCTCGCCCTGTGTTGTCTGAGAAGTATTCTGTCCATGGGAAAAGAAGAGCGAGTATTCAGCGGGACGAGCCCTGGTCCATGCGGTCTTGGGCCAGCGGAAGATAGATTTCTTTGATAATTACTGTACTGTATACAAATCATTCTATTGTATACATGGGTTGTATGGGTTTTTCAGGTTCGACAGACTTTGGGGCAAGTGACCAACTATGTCCATCAACTGCCTCCATTGAATAAATACCCATACCCATTAGACAACTGTTGGCCGAATGCTCCTGTGTTCTCTATGCGAGAGCCACTACTACACGGCTTATCTCCCATGAAAACAGAAGGATTGGGAGTTGAAATTCCACATTCAAAAATCTTATTTAGTATGACATAATTTGCCAAGGGAAAGTACGGAGGCCCAATATACATTAGACTGTTGAGTGATCCCACTGAGATCAACGGATTAAGCTAAATTTAGTTTAATGTGAATAGAGGAGGCTAAGTGCAATATAATACCGGACATGTGCTGCGGTCTAATGTTCCATCACATGAACCTCAGGAGTTTCTTATTTTACTCCAGTAACTCATTCACTTAAGAAGAGATTGTCCAAGTAGTGGAAAAACCCCTTATCGCCTTCCCTTTTCATTTCTGTGGAGTACTATTTTCCCTCTAGTTCTAAGAGCAATACTTTTTTTACTTTTCCAGTGCCATTGATATATTAGGACTTGTTTTTTTCGGGACAAGTTGTAGCTTTGAATGAAGCTCTTCTTTTTTCCACATAATGCACTTAAGTAGGAAAAAAATTTCCAAGTGCAGAAAAAAAAAATCCAAGTGGATGAAAAAACTGCAATTTCGGTTTTGCTTTTGGGAGTTTTGTATGGTAAAAATGACCTGGCAATATGATTGTACAGGTCAGTATCATTACGGCGATACCAAATTTCTAATTGGTTTATGCCAACAATTTCTTAGGTCTGTTTTTATTAATACAATATTGGGGTACATTTGACATTTTTGTAACTTTTTATTGAAGTTTTTGCAGAGGTGCTGGAGCGCCCTGTCAGAGCTGTGGGGTACTCGGTACCGGGTTCTGTGGTTCACAGGGGGATGTCACGGTGGCTGACCCGGTCCGTGGCCCTGGGACGTCCGTATAAAAGGGAAAGGTCTTTAAAGGGATAGTTTGTGTTCGTGACGCCACCTGTGGTATTCGCTCAGGGTGACTGACGCTGCTTTAAGGGGTCCGCTGGTGTGATGTTATGGCAGCTGGATGGTATACCTTCCCAGAGGTGAAGTGTATCCCCAGGGCTTCCCAGTGTGTAGATGGTGGTATGGTGAGAGGCGGAGAGAAGAACGAGGACACAAGGTTGCAATCTCTTTACCTTTTACTGAAGACTTCAGCATCCACAGTCCAGAGCACCATATGGAAATCAATAGCCTTCCCTTGCGCTGCAGTGGTGTAGTCCCTTACTGTCTATGGCTTCAAATAAGGTCCTCGCAGATGTAGTGTCTCTCTCTCTCTGTCCCCCATATAGGATAGGGCAAAACCTGTATGACTGGTGACTTGAGCCTGTTTATAGGGTCTCTTAGATAACCTGGCTCTGTGGGATGTCACCGTGCCTCCTGGGTGTAGTAACATGCAATTAGCTGTCCTGCCGGTCTCTAAAGTAAGGCGTAGAGGTCCTTACTACCTCGGTGTTTTGGCTACTGGTGTTCTGCGCCTCAGAAGGAGGCAGCCTGTTCGGGGCTGGTCCCCTTCTGGTATCCTCTCCTTTGCTTTGCCTTCCCTCACGCGCGCTGCAATGCAATTCTGCCTTCAAAATGTCTCTTTCTGGGAGCTGCAGCTCTGAGGGCATGCACAGTTCCGTGGACCTTCTGTCCTCCTCAGACGGCTGTCTGGAACTTTCTGACTTTCCCTACAGACTACTAGTTATATATATATGGGGAGTGACCTAATAAATAGGAGCAGAAGCATCCCCTGGTGGCCTGGAGTGTGAATGTGTTGCATGTTTGTGATACCTGGATGCAGTTATCCTTCCTTGTCTCCAAACGTAGCATCACTCTCCCTGGGAGGAAAGCGACACTACTGCGACGACCAGGACCCTGGGGCGCCGCAGTGCAGTGACTAAAAAATTGTACTTGTAGCATTTTGATTATTTTTGCTTTATACAGATTAAATGATTTCATATTTTGATATATCAGACTTTTAGAAATGTGGCAATACCAAATATCTTTATTTTTAAAAAATTTTGTAATATCTTTATCTTAATGGGGGAAATTTTTAGCTATTTTTCCTTCAACATTTTAAAACCTCTTTTATCTTTGTACTTTTTAGTCCTATTAGGGGACTTGAATCTTTGATCATCTATTGATTATACTATATACAGCAATAAGGGAACACAACTGTATTGCAATATTTATCTAAAATGATGGCCTCCTATGAAGCACAGAATGTGACTAGGCTTCATAGAAATACCAGTCTTCAGTGGGCCCCTCACTGCCATGGAAACCTATCAGTACTCTGCGATCAAATCACGGAAGTGCAGGTGGGCACATGGAATGGCACACATCTGGGACTGCGTGTCTTATATCTCTGCCAGTAGCATTTAAGGGCTTGACAGCAGCGATCCGAGCAACAAAATTTTGATCGCTGCTGCCAGCGGTCTAGTGCAGAGTTCAAGTGCCTTAAATCTCTGGCAGCGGCATTTAATAGGTTAACGACAGAAATTAGATGAGTTTCGCTTTTAAGGGAGTGTCTATTACTAGGACAACCCCTTCTTGATCTAAATGTTTGTCCCAGAATATGGACGTATAAGTAATCTGGAGGAAGTGAGTGGCTAGCCGCAGCTTTCACTTCCTCTTGGTTATGTGTATGGCCGAAGGTGGAGCTAGTGAAGCCAGCAATGATTGGGTGCAGGGCTTACGTGTCATAATAACAGCTCCTAGAGCTCATGCGAGTGTCAACACCACTGGAACAGTGCCGGCATTGGAGGTGAGTATAAGTTTTTTTATTTTCACAGGGGCAAACACTCAGATCGAGAAGGACCTAGTAGTGGACAAACCCTTTAATTACTGCTGTTTCAGGCGGACGCCAGCTGTGTGTTGACTGCTGAAGGACGCTTTATACACCCACTATGTTTTGTACATCTACGGTGAATGTTTTGAAGGGGTTAAAGGAAGTGAACAGGACAGGAATGACACACATATAGCATTGTATCCACCGTAACTAGCCTGAAATGTCATTGTCTGGTCCTTAAAAGGAACTTGTCAGCCGATTGATGCTGCACGAACCACAAGCAGCAGGAATCAAACACTGGCTTTTACTCATACCCATGACTGACGCGAGGGTGTATAGGGAAAGACGACCAGTAGAGTGAAGCAGCCAGGGACCTGCCTTGGACTAGTCATCTAGACCAGTGATTTTCAACCAGTGTTCCACGGCACACTAGTGTGCCGCGACACATGGTCGGGTGTGCCGCGGGGAAAGTTCCCCAAACTATGGTGCCCCCTTTGTTTTGTTCCCTGGCAATGCGCAGCGATGCGCAGTCACGGAATAACACATGCGCGAGCTTTGAACGCTCGCATGACGTCACCGAGGCCGGCGCATCATCCTGAGAGTGGAGAGACTCTCGCATTTGCCCGCCGCCAAGGTAATGCCCGCCAATAATGCTGTGTATAATCATTAAGTCAGCAACAGCTCATTAACCCCTTCCCGACCTTTGACGCCACGTAGGCGTCATGAAAGTCGGTGCCAATCCGACCCATGATGCCTATGTGGCGTCATGGAATGATCGCGTCCCTGCAGATCGGGTGAAAGGGTTAACTCCAATTTCACCCGATCTGCAGGGACAGGGGGAGTGGTACTTCACCCAAGGGGGTGGCTTCACCCCCTCGTGGCTACGATCGCTCTGATTGGCTGTTGAAAGTGAAACTGCCAATCAGAGCGATTTGTAATATTTCACCTAAAAAACTGGTGAAATATTACAATCCAGCCATGGCCGATGCTGCAATATCATCGGCCATGGCTGGAAACACTTATGTACCCCCCCCACCACCACCGATCTCCTCTCCGGTCCTCCGACCGGTGCTCCGCTCCCCTCCGTCGTCCTGTCCGCTCCCCCGTCCTCCTGCCCGCTCCCCCCGTGCTCCGATGCCAGCCCCCCGTCCTCCGATCCACCCCCCATGCTCAGATCCCCCCCCTCATACTTACCGGGCCTCCCGGTGTCCGTCCGTCTCCTCCATGGGCGCCGCCATCTTCCAAAATGGCGGGCGCATGCGCAGTGCGCCCGCCGAATCTGCCGGCTGGCAGATTCGTTCCAGGTATATTTTGATCACTGAGATGTAACCTATCACAGTGATCAAAATAAAAAAAATAGTAAATGACCCCCCCCCCCTTATCACCCCCATAGGTAGGGACAATAATAATAAAAAAAAAAAAATTTTCTTTTTCCACTAGGGTTAGGGTTAGAACTAGGGTTAGGGGTAGGGTTAGGGGTAGGGTTAGGGCATGTGCACAAAAAAAAACTAAAAACAGGGAGAGACCGAGAACTGTTGAGGAAGAGCTTCGTGTGTGTCTTTCCACCATTCCTGCCAGGATATCCCTTTTGTGTTTATCGAAACAGGCCCAGGTTTCACACTGAGTGAGTATAAATACATTTAGAATCTATATTATTAACTATATGTAGAATATGTACTGTTTTAGTGTCATTTTGTGCCATTTTGGTTGGTGGTGTGCCCCGGGATTTTTTAAGTATAAAAAGTGTGCCGCGGCTCAAAAAAGGTTGAAAATCACTGATCTAGACACACAGCCCTCTATTCATTATCCATGGGTTTTTAAAGTCAGTTTTCTGTCTTGTTTCTTTAGTTGCCGTTTTTTGTGACAAACTATAGAAAATGGAACATGCAGTTCATGAATTCTGTGCAAATTAAAAAATTGGTCGTAATTTTTTTCTTTACCCTGGTGTACATTAAATCATTCCAGTGTGGAGAGGAGGGTGGTCGGTAAGGGGGCATTTGCAACAAATTTACAACAACTTAACAACTTTTCGAATACTCGCTCACAACGGAGAACTAAAAGAAAAGAAGAGTAGGAGGAATATAAAGAGTTTTTTAAAAAGTCCAAATGGAAAGGTAGCTATTGAGAAAAAAAGCACAAAAATAAAAGGAAAACTAAGCAACAAAACAGGCATAAATGTCATAACCAATCTAGCACGTAGTTCCCTCTTCACAGCATGTTTTTTCTGAAATGCCGCAGCCATGGGCTGTAATACTGAAGCCGGTTTCTGGTTCCGTGGCTCAGGCAGCACTAATCAGCAGACAGGTTCTCTCTATAGAACCCTCAAGACCAATGGTTTATCCACTGAAACCCAAAGGGTCACTGGTGAGCCTGTCCCCTAATGTGATTGAATGCTGCCAGCCACCGTACTGCAGTGTCCTGTGCTGCTGACGACTTCTGAAAGTAATGATACTAAATCTTGATCTAGTTTAATTTGGCCCCATCGGTATGAAATATGATCTATTTCAGAGCTCGTCTAAATTACAATTTAATGTTCTGCTTGCTTTCTAAGCCATGCAGCTGCAGATATTATGCACGGTTGTCATGTAAAAAAGAAAGAAAGCCGGACCCGGCTCTGATCATTTGCAGTTCATTATCCCCAATATTAGCGGGCTAGCTAATACTATTGTGTTAATGGAGGGCAGGATATCAGTTTGGGCTTAAAGTCTACTGATTTCTCTCATCTGCTCTCTAATCCTCTGTCACCATTTCTTGTATCTCAGTAATAAGAATCACAGAGGTCACACAGAGAAAGAGAGGAATTAATGACTGGAAAATGTCAATGGTAGGCAAACTCTTATTACTTTTGTACAGCTAGGATTTTTTTCTAGCTACAGGGGTTAGTTTATAATGTAAAGTAATTTAACTTTCAGACTGCTGGTGAGAAAGAATAGACCAAATCACATCATTTTAGATAATATACTAGCAAAGTATGGTTATTTTAAAGGGAATCTGTCACCAGATTTGTGTTACTCCATCTGAGAGCAGCATAATACAGGGGCAGAGACTCTGATTCCACTGATGTGTCACTTACTGAGCTGCTTCCTGTTATATTGATAAATTCACTATTTTCACTGCTGCAAATCTAGCCGTTCTTGGATTGCTGAGGTCTTTATAAGCCCATCACTGATTGGCAGCTTTCTGCCTATGCGCAGTGTACACAGAAAACTGCCAATCAGAAGTGTGGGCAGGGTTATACAAAGCACGTGAATATGGAGGACTACATGGCAGCAGTTTTACTAGTCTTCTAGTGACAATCTCCTGTTGAAAAAAAACAGAGATTTTATCAAAATTATACTAAGCAGACCAGTAAGTAGCTGGAAGCAGGGTTTTGCTCTCTATATTATGCTTGTCTCAGATTAGGTGATAAAAATCTGGTGACAGATTCCCTTTAAGATGAATATATCACATTGGGACTTGTTAGCATGTCAAAGTGTTAGAAGCCAGCCTCTGACATGGAGATACGACTCAGGTTTGACTTAACAATGCCCAGTACCCCAACGCACGTTTCGAGTGTGTGGCAAAGCCGCATGCAAAATGCACATTGGGGAACTCGGCAGTGTAGTTGTGATTAATACTATATGTTGTCTGGTTGCCCTCCACTAATGGGTTTATTTTGCGAATAAGGGTATATTGGTACAAAACGTTAAGCCTGTGGTTTGGGCATCATTATACGCTTTGTATGATTATTCTAATCTGGTATTGCTTTCCATAAGGTACTATGCATCATTTTGGTTACTAGGGGCCTCTATCTATGACTATGTATTCATATTGTTCAGAAGCGATACTTGTGACTATAATGCGCCTTTCACTAACTTGTAACCACACTGCCCTTTATCTGTGCAGTTAATGGGGTTTTAAGGGGCTTTTTATAGTTAATTTTTGCCTGCTTGTCTGTTTGTATTAATAAAGATTGAATTTCACTTGAGATAATTGTGCTATATATAACTTACTGCTCTACTTGGAGGTAATGGTTTGGATATGATACAGTTAAGGTAACCACAAGTTTTATTATTACCTTTATTTATATTGAAATGGGTCTAAATATTCTATTTTTGTATTAATATCAGCAGAATTGACAGGTCCTCAATAAGAAATATAGCACCACATCTGGCACCACTTTTTAGCTCTAGTTTAGGTGCATCCTCTCGGTGTGACTTTTGCTCTTATCTGTTAGCTGGCTTAATCCCTCCTGTATTGGCTCTCAATTCTCTTTAAAGGGTTTACTCAGGACTATTTTTTTAATTAAATCTCTGATGACATCACGTTAACAGAGCAGTGGCTCTTTTTCCTCTCGGCTGAAGGGGCGTGACTACCAACATCATGCTGATTGACTGCGCAGAATCGGCTGTCAATCAGCATGACGTTGGTAGTCATGTCCCATCAGCAGAGCAACTCGGAAGAAGAAGAGCTGCTCTGTTGACATTGTGCAGCTGAATTGCTATGTGCCAGCTACAGGTAGAACATGCAGGTAGCTGCCTCTGTTAACTTCTACCTGCTTGTAAGTTTTTAGCCCATAGTAAAAAAAAAAGTCCTGAATAAACCCTTTAATTACCAATTTTACACCTGGATCCAAGTTCCATTTTTGTATCACTTCTGGAGATGTTACTCACTGATAAAAGCCACCATCAATACTAAATTCTTTAGCCTTACAAAATACCAGTAAAACAAACAGCAATCTTTGAGAAAAGACGACTTGATCTTTCCTTTTTCAGCTTCGAAGCTTATTCAGAATAGAGACCTTAGATTCATTTTTATCTATTTGTTTCTTCTATTCAACACTGTAATTTTAACAATAAATACCTTTTTTACAACTGAATAATAGTTTTGTGAATTTTATTCTTTGGGGGAACAATCAATTTTTATTTATACAAAAGTAATCTAAAAGGAAAGTTTCACCATCTTCAGCAATTTTCTAATGAACAAAAAGCATCATTACTCTCCGTAAGAGCAGAAACAAGCAAGGGTAATATGGGAAGGTATCCTCTGGATGATCCGCATATAAATAGGCAAGGCTAATCTCTTACTTTAATCTTGGGTCTAAACCTAGTTTATAAGCTGCAATGAAGTTTTGTACATCTAGTCCACAGTAGTTTGGGTTTATAACCATCGGAAAAAACAGAGTTTAGCGGCCTTGAAGCAAATGGCGATCTGGAGAAAAATTTTGCTAATTATGCCCTATGCTTGCAATTACTTGTAATGCTTTTTATATTACTGTTATCTCTGCTTGGGGATTAAAGCCAATGAAGCAAACATCAAGGTCATTCCTACCTTAATTTAAAAAAACTTACAAGGAATTAACACAGAGGCGAGGAAAGTGATAAAATGTTGTTTTGCTTTCTTTACTAATCTGTATGAGCAGCACTAGCAGAATATACAAGTTTTGGAGACTAGTATTAATACTTATTATGGGACTGTAAAGCAATCCATCAGTTATACCATGGTTTAGTTTTACAGGTTTTGCTGTCATGTTTCTTTGTGATCTTTTTTGTGTAATTGTCATTTTTTTCATTCTTTACAAAATATGTTAATATTGAAAAACTTAATATACGATATGCAGAAAAAAAAAATCTTCAACAAGGTGATCACCAAACGTTTTTCAAAATACTAAAGATTTGATCAGACAGTATTAGTTTAAAGGGATATTCCCATTTCCAAAATCCTATCCCAATATGTAGTAGGTATAATAAAAATGATAATAACAAATACCTATTAGAAAAGTAGTATAATATATTTCTGATTCCCTATGTCGCTTTCCTCATGTGCAGGCATTGCAAGACCTGAGGTATCCATGGTTACGACCACTGATATAGTGACAATTAGCTAGTTGCTAATGGTCGTAACCATGGATATCTAAGGTCCTGCAATGCCTGCAGTAGAGATGCGGTAGAGATGAGCAAAAATAATTGCAGGATCCATATTGGTTCTCCATGGCAGCCATACCAGGATTTTGTGAAAGTCCTTGGATGGCATCCTAGGCACATATAGTGTTTACAAGCCCTTAGTGACATTATGACGTAACGGCTCATTCGAATCCATGACTCTGTCACACCATCATTAAATTAAATCAAAAGGACCATGTATAGGCCACAGGTGCCTAAAATCCAAGAATTTGAATACTGTCCAAAGAAGTTCACAGGACCCTGGTCTGGCATCCAGTTGGGTACGGAATCCAGGACTTTCTTACACACATGGGTAATTCACTTGTCTATTTTTGATCTATATGCTATTACCGGTATATTAGGGACATGTGGTGATTTTTAGAATATCGCTAACATGAAGTATACCACTTGGTTTAATCACCGCATGCCCTAAATAGCTGACCCTATGTGTGAATGGCATTACTTTTGCACGCATGATTTAAAGCAGTGTTCATTACACTTACTTCTGTTCTGTTTTTGTACCTGGATCATTTTGATGTATACATGGATATAGTCGCTATGTGTTTTTTACCAATTATTTATTACTGTATGGTACACTGATGTTTATGTGACCGATCTTTTTTCAATAAATACAAGTTTTTGTGAAACCTTTATTGGCCAGTTTTGACTCTCGGTTCTCCTTTTTTATCAGTTGGGTGCTTTGTGGCAGTGTGACCAGGGCCACTAAGACTCCTGAGTGGGTTATGATTTGTGAAGGGAGGCCAGGATGAGTGGACCTGGTGGCAGGTAGATGTATGTTAGAGAAGATTTGATGCTATCTTTTTCTATTGAAAACTGGTTGAACAGCTTTACTTTCCAACATGGTTGGATGAGAAACATGGGTATAAAGATGGGCTAAATCAGAATGGCTGCATGTACAGGTCCTTCTCAAAAAATTAGCATATAGTGTTACATTTCATTATTTACCATAATGTAATGATTACAATTAAACTTTCATATATTATAGATTCATTATCCACCAACTGAAATTTGTCAGGTCTTTTATTGTTTTAATACTGATGATTTTGGCATACAACTCCTGATAACCCAAAAAACCTGTCTCAATAAATTAGCATATTTCAACCGTCCAATCAAATAAAAGTGTTTTTTAATAACAAACAAAAAACCATCAAATAATAATGTTCAGTTATGCACTCAATACTTGGTCGGGAATCCTTTGGCAGAAATGACTGCTTCAATGCGGCGTGGCATGGAGGCAATCAGCCTGTGACACTGCTGAGATGTTATGGAGGCCCAGGATGCTTCAATAGCGGCCTTAAGCTCATCCAGAGTGTTGGGTCTTGCGTCTCTCAACTTTCTCTTCACAATATCCCACAGATTCTCTATGGGATTCAGGTCAGGAGAGTTGGCAGGCCAATTGAGCACAGTAATACCATGGTCAGTAAACCATTTACCAGTGGTTTTGGCACTGTGAGCAGGTGCCAGGTCGTGCTGAAAAATGAAATCTTCATCTCCATAAAGCATTTCAGCCGATGGAAGCATGAAGTGCTCCAAAATCTCCTGATAGCTAGCTGCATTGACCCTGCCCTTGATGAAACACAGTGGACCAACACCAGCAGCTGGCATGGCACCCCACACCATCACTGACTGTGGGTACTTGACACTGGACTTCAGGCATCTTGGCATTTCCTTCTCCCCAGTCTTCCTCCAGACTCTGGCACCTTGATTTCCGAATGACATGCAAAATTTGCTTTCATCAGAAAAAAGTACTTGGGACCACTTAGCAACAGTCCAGTGCTGCTTCTCTGTAGCCCAGGTCAGGCGCTTCTGCCGCTGTTTATGGTTCAAAAGTGGCTTTACCTGGGGAATGCGGCACCTGTAGCCCATTTCCTGCACACCAGACTCAGTCCACTGCTTCCTCAGGTTCCCCAAGGTCTGGAATCGGTCCTTCTCCACAATCTTCCTCAGGGTCCGGTCACCTCTTCTCGTTGTACAGCGTTTTCTGCCACATTGTTTCCTTCCAACAGACTTACCATTGAGGTGCCTTGATACAGCACTCTGGGAACAGCCTATTTGTTGAGAAATTTCTTTCTGGGTCTTACCCTCTTGCTTGAGGGTGTCAATGATGGCCTTCTTGACATCTGTCAGGTCGCTAGTCTTACCCATGATGGGGGTTTTGAGTAATGAACCAGGCAGGGAGTTTTTAAAAGCCTCAGGTATCTTTTGCATGTGTTTAGAGTTAATTAGTTGATTCAGAAGATTAGGGTAATAGGTCGTTTAGAGAACCTTTTCTTGATATGCTAATTTATTGAGACAGGTTTTTTGGGTTATCAGGAGTTGTATGCCAAAATCATCAGTATTAAAACAATAAAAGACCTGACAAATTTCAGTTGGTGGATAATGAATCTATATTATATGAAAGTTTAATTGTAATCATTACATTATGGTAAATAATGAAATTTAACACTATATGCTAATTTTTTGAGAAGGACCTGTATATTGTGACAAACTCATGATATGGACATTTCTACACTGGCAAGTGAATATTACACAAATCTGTCCATTACAAGTAGGGCAGCAATGACACAATGTCACTTCCCTGTATCTTTTTATCAATGCATCACAAGACACCTACAGTGATGCTCGAAATTTTGTGAACCATTTAGAATTTTCCATATTTCTGCATTAATTTGACCTAAACCTAAAAATGATTTTCACACAATTCCTAAACATATATAAAAATAATCAAATCAATCAGATGAGTCAAAAATATTAGACTCTTTGTAAATTTTTGTATTGAGGAAAATGTCTGTGATCGTAAAAAGTATGTGAACCTTTGCTGTCATTATCTGCTGTCATGATCTCATGCAACAATAACTGCATCTAAATATTTCAAGTAATTCTATACAGGCTTGAAGGAATTTTAGCCCATTCCTCAAAACAAAACTGCTTCAACTCTATTATATTGGGGAGTTTTGTCCAATGAACTGCTCACTTAAGGTTTTTCACATTCCTATAGGATTAAGGTCAGGATTTTTACTTCTAAAACTTAAACTGTATTATCTTATAACCATTTTTATGAAGAGCAACTTGCGTGCTTTGGGTTGTTGTCTTGCTGCATGATCTACGGTATGTTATTTTGAGATTCAACTCAAGCACAGACATCGTGATATTTTCCTTCACAATTTGTTGGTGAAATTCTGAATTCAATGTTCCCTCAATGAAGGCAAGCTATCCTAGACCAGATGCAGTAACATAGTCCCAAAGCATTACACTACCATCACTGTGTTTCACGGATGGTAAAATATTTTTATGCTTTTATACTGTAATGTTTTTTTTTCTTTCTCCAAAAGAGAACGCTTCTTACTTCATCTAAAAAGCTCTCTTTTGTTTTCAATCGTCCACAAAATATTCCAATGCCCTTCTGACTTGTCCACGTGATCTTTAGCAAACTGCAGACGGGCGGGAATGTTCTTCTAGGAGAACACTGGTTTTCTCCTTACAATCCTGCTATGCACACCACTGTTGTTCCGTGTCCTCCTGATGGTGGACTCATGAACAATTCAGTGGCTTAAGAGGTTACTTTGGGTTTCTTTGTGACCTCAAAGACTATTAAAGGGAACCTGTCACCCCCAAAATCGAAGGTGAGCTAAGCCCACCAGCATCAGGGGCTTATCTACAGCATTTTGAAATGCTGTAGATAAGCCCCCGATGTATCCTGAAAGATGAGAAAAGAGGTTAGATTATACTCACCCAGGGGAGGTCCCAGTACGATGGGCGTCGTAGACCGGTCCAGGGCCTCCCATCTTCTTATGATGACGTCATCTTCTTGTATTCACGCTGCGGCTCCGGCGCAGACGTACTTTGTCTGCCCTGTTGAGGGCAGAGCAAAGTACTGCAGTGCGCAGGCGCCGGGCCTCTCTGACCTTTCCTGGCACCTGAGCACTGCAGTACTTTGCTCGGCCTTCAACAGGACAGACAAAGTATGCCTGCGCTGGAGCCGCAGCGTGAAGACAAGAAGAGGACATCATCGTAAGAAGATGGGAGGCCCCGGACCGGAACGCGACTCCTATCGGACAGGACCGCCCCTGGGTGAGTATAATCTAACCTCTTTTTCTCATCTTTCAGGATACATCGGGGGCTTATCTATAGCATTCCAGAATGCTGTAGATAAGCCCCTGATGCTGGTGGGCTTAGCTCATCTTCGATTTTAGGGGTGACAGGTTCCCTTTAAACACCTTGTTCTTGGAGTGATCTTTGTTGGTCAACCACTCCTGGGGAGGGTAATAATGGCCTTGAACTTCCAAAGTTTGTTTATAATCTATATCACGGTGGATTAGTGGAATCCAAACACTTTGGAGATATTTTTTGCAATGTTTTTCAGTCTGATGAGCATCAGAGAGTCTTCTAAAGTCCTTGTTTATGTGTTGTGAAGATCAGACTTTAATAGGTCTTGTACTTAAAATAAAATAGATCTACCACTCACACCAGATTGTCATCCAATTGACTGAAAAAAATGTAAAAGTATAATATTTTTGACTCATTTTTTTAATGTTTTCTTTATCTACTTTTAGGACATTTGTTAAAATCCAATGTAGTTTTAGGTCAAAATACATAATCATGGAAAATGCTGAATTGTTCACAAACTTTCATGCACCGCTGTATTTGCAAATTTATTGATTTAAGTGTGCTGAATATATAGAATGTATGCTAAATAATTGTGTATTATTTAGTAATTGTAGTAAAAAGAGAGCATGGCTTTTAAGTCCATCAAAGTAACAGATCTACAAATCCCACAACACAGAACTGAAGCTGGCGGGACTCAATGAGGGGCTTTATGGTACACTTACATATTTTAATACCATAAAATAACTGATAAATTATAATGGGTCATATTTTTATTCTGATGGACAATTTTTCAAGAGAATCAATGATTTCTATTTGAAATGTCTATACCATCTGATAAAGAGCAATATCCTCATATATTGTAGATGTAGTAATGATCCTATCACACGCATTGATATCTACAGAAGCAAAATATCTCAGTTGTATTCTGTGTAGGGATTCACGCCCTCAGGTAGGCGTTAGAGTTCACACAGGCACTGGAATCTTGTGTCCAAACAATGTGATTTATTAAACGCCATAAACTTGCACAGTCCTTTAAATGAAACACAGTCTTTTTCCGGTACACACATAACAACAAAAAATCACAGTCCTTTTTCAATGAAGGCAAAGCAATACCATGGTCTCAATTACACAGCAACTCAGCTCCTCCTTGAGGCTCAGAGGGCTCACATTCACTGGTTACTCAGACAAGGCTGAGCTAGTCCCAGTTCGGTCACACAAAATGGCTATTGTCCATAGCAACCAGAGATGCTTGCAGTCGGTGCACACGGCCTGTGCAGTCACTTCTCAGAGATTCTGTCTTGTTTCTTTTCAGCTCCAACACAACCCTCTCTGTTCAGCTCCCCCAGCTCACTACATCAAGAGAACACATGGCCTGGTTCTAGTCATAGCTAGTCAGGTGCCTTTGATCAGGACCTTTAATGCTAGGTTTTAACCCTGTCTTACCTGGCTTTTCTACAGCTGTTTATTGCAGCCTGTATTCTAAAGGCAGTACATCATGGAGGTGCCCTATGCGCACCAGCGCCGTGGCGGCCTTAATTTCAAATATCTAACTTGACCCCGTGCGCGCGCCATCTCCTGCTTGCCCGCGCTGACACGGGCAGCAGCCGCGCACATGCATGAAAGAGGACTACATCCGTGCTCGTGCACTGGTGCGGGCTGCGGTGGCCCTTGTCAGCATGGGCAACTAGACAACGCGCGCACACGGGGCCTTCACGCAGAAGATTTAAAGGGCCGGCGGCCCACTTTGTGGTGGAGATCTGCCGGCCCACCGGCCTCGGCAGATGCCCAATCCGGGCCTGGCTGTAATATACTGTATACTAGGGCAAGTTTACCAGTACTGCTGCATCATTAGGAGGAACTTTCCAATATGGTGCACACCTTAGGCTTTGTTTGCATAAGGAAAAGAACTGAGGACTTTGCATTTAGCATCAATAACATATAAAAAAGCCACTAGCAAAATGTTCCATAAAATGCTAGTTTTCTTCACAGGTAAAACTTAAAAAACACATTCAGAGTCAAATTGGAGAAAAAAATATTACAATGTCTGATGTGTTTCTGACCATACGGTCCTTACTAATATTCCATGTGGTTTGTGGATACGTGTTAACATTTTGCCTATGATGAAATAAAGACTAGCATTGTATGGAAGATTGTACTTGTGTTTCTATTTTATATCTGCATTTAGCAAGCTATCTGAAGTATTTAAACTGAGAGAATTAAATGAGTTACAATTATCCCACAATCCATGACCTATAACTGACTTTTAAACATTTTTTCTCCATAGCAACCCACACTGTGTTAATTTCATGTTACATACACGCACAATGACTACATATTTTTTTCTTCACTTAACTACCCATATGTATAAATGTGCCACCCACTTACCATCATAAAATACAGGTTTTCTTTTCTGCTGCTTCATGGGGAAGAATAGACTAATATTTCCTTATCTAGTAATTGCTAGCCTCCTACCTCTGAATAGTACCACTCTGACATCCTGGAGTGCTCTCTCGTATACAGTTTTTATTATTATATTTAATATGTAATTATGTTTCCAATAATGCTCTTCTTATGCGCTCCCACTGGAAATATGTGGTTTATTATTCAGAAGAAAAAATAATATATTATTATCCATTAATTTGTGGAAAAACACCAAACAAATGAAAACAGCAGAGTTAATAAATAATGCACTTGGCAAACATAGTTCTTTATGTTTCTTACAAAATAACTAAATAGCATAATGACCTGTACTTATTTACTAGGCTTATACCCTTACCAACCATTACTCTATTATTCCAGTGAGAGTCAGCCAATACAAGGTAATATTATTCTAGACATCTCTGAACAAGGCATTTTATGAATCAGAAGAACATATCAGATAATACTATAATAACATGAACTCTTACTATCCTCTTGTCCATATGTCCAGAGTTGTCGATTGGGGTCATCACTGCCAACTGAAGCCTTGGTTGCAAGTCAGAGTTTTACCACCATCTGCCTTCCTTATTCCATTGTGACCTTGTAAC
The DNA here is from genome assembly GCF_051348905.1 of Ranitomeya variabilis. Taxonomy (NCBI): domain Eukaryota; kingdom Metazoa; phylum Chordata; class Amphibia; order Anura; family Dendrobatidae; genus Ranitomeya; species Ranitomeya variabilis. The sequence goes on from NC_135237.1 coordinate 409,230,345, forward strand.
AACCTTTTTTTTAACTCCATAACCATTCATTTCGCGCTAAGTTCACACTGCGTTAGCAGCAGCCCGTTCAGCACATTTGCTAACGGGCTGCTGCTAGCGCAAGTGCCGGCGTTTGCATCCCACTAGCGCAGATAGAGCTCTGCTAGCTCTATCTGCGCTAGCAGTGACGGACCCGGAAACGCTGCAGCCCACGTCTCAGGGTCCGTCACTCAATGACGGCACATCGCTAGCGCCATTGTGGGCGTGCGCTAGCGATGCATCCGCCATTGCATTCAATGGCGGCGTTAACGGACTACGTTACACCGCGTTATGCCGTGGTGTAACGTAGTCCATTAAACGGGTCACACTAACGCAGTGTGAACCCATTGCCTGACATTTCATTCCATCTCCCTCCTCTTTACATCCCATATTGGTAACTCATCGGTTCCATAGTGATTGGAGGATCGCGTGTTTAATCTATGGATGGCAAGGGACTGTTTTTCATTTCTCCGAGGGTTCACATGAGTATGCTAAGTCTCATACATATGTTTTGTTAATTCAACACTCAGATCAACTTCCACCCAAATTCCTTCTTCTGTGGGTAGAAGACTTACAAAACTCACTTTTCTCTGAACATAGGGACATAAAACTTTTATCACTTTACAATTGCAAGATGCTTGTAAGAATATTTTGTGTAGCTGGTAAAAAGTCCCGTCAAGGCTACACATACATACAATTCCCTCAGTAAGACCCAACTGTTGGCATTGCAGGATCAGAAAGCTTTGTTTCTCCATATTTTTTGGTCTTCACCCTCTCACCTCCTTTTGGGAGAACATAGAACGTCTGATCAAGAAAATTATAGACTATACTTCGCCTTCGGGCTCTATACTGCTTCTTCTCCATCACCGTGGAATTCTCATACAGGTGCTCTCTTTTCTGCCTCCTTGTTATGGTCGGACCATTGATGTGTTAGAGGAAGAAGCCTCCATCTCTAGTCTTATGGATAAACTAGGTGAATAACGTTATGTGACCTAATGCAAATACAGGGCTTATTTTGACATCACAGGATAAGTAACTTTCATAAAACATGGTTCGAATATAAAAAATCCAACAAACAGATGAGTATTGCTTCATTTCACATGTAAAGCGCCATGGAATAAATGGCGCTATAACAATAAATAATAATAATAATACCCAGTTCTTAAAACCAACTCTACATGTGCCGAGTTAGGGGCCTTTGATCCAGTCCTATTTCTTTCCTTTCTCTCTTTTCCTTTAAATTCTTTCCTTTGCTTGCACCATAGTTTATTTTTATGATTGCTTCCACGTGTTATTCTTGGCTTTTGGTGTCTATAACACCATTATCTGAATGCTGAGCTCTGTAAAATCCCATCCAGACCATTGATTGTTATGCTTTCTGTATACACAGTGCATAGGCAGAAAGCTGCCAATCAGTGGTCGGGGGAGTGATAGGAATACCTGGCAGATGTTTACTAGACGGCTGGCTGTAAACTCCTGCTTATAAATAGTCATTTTATAAAAAAAAACTACACATCCCTGTAAGCATCCCTGTAATTGATACATTGCTGGAATCAGGGCGGAGGCCGCTATAGTATGCTGAGGCAGCAAAAATCTGGTGACAGCTTCCCTTTTCAGAGCTAAAATACTGGGGATTGTTGGATTACATGACTGTGTTGTCACAGGCTGCAATAAGAATACAATGAATGGCAGAGATGCTGTCACCATGTGCCAGATAAAGAACATATGAATCATCTACTATTCTATCACTTACAAAGGGTGTCCCTTCTTCTGGCCTCATAAAATGAAAATACTAAAAAAATGTATACTGAAATCCACAATACAGGTTTTTTTTCATATGGATACTTCATCATATTCCACAACAAAATTAACATGGGAATTGCCCATAAACTAACTCCCGTTGTTTTTAAAAGGAAATCCAAGTTGCCCTTCATACGACCATTGATTGGATACGGATACCTTTGGGGGCATTTTATTAAAATGCATATATTTCAGCCTAAAAATCATTTTTGCAGTAGAGTTTCATTAAAAATATTGGTTTTGCTTTTACAGGCTTTTTGTTTCCCTACACATTGCTGGCTATAGAATGCATTCACGAGGAATCCATCACTCATCATGTTCCGACAGAGCACGCTACTCCCTTATCTGCCTTTTATTGAGCTCCTCTCAGCTCATGTCATGGGGTTACTGTGACAGTGTGGAGCCAGAAGACTGTAGCATCTGATTGCTCCTACTCCGGCGCTGAGAAGAAGCAATTCTCCTTTATTTTAAATGTGTTTATTCCTTCTGGCAGAACAAATCAGCCATGTTGGCAATCCCTGTGCTCACAGCTGAGCTCGGTTAGCCACTCCTTTTCCAATTTGGGCTCTGATACTAATCCTTGTCAGAGCTAGCTTTATTGCTGCATGGCTAATGGAGGGAAAGAAGTTAGTATGAGAAGGAGAGTTGGAGGAGTTATTAGTGACTGTTGTTTGGTTTGTATGCGTGGTAATTCTTTATCCTTCTCTTTTTTGGTTTATTCCCTAACTTCACACCCGCTGCATTCTTCTGATATAGCTGAGTGAATATTTTGTATGCCTGGAGTTTTCTGTTAACCCTTGTTTGTGTTGCCTTGTTTGTCGGATTGGTGTACTATGGTGCACAGTAGTGCCCCCTCTTCCCTGGGTGGGGGAAGAGAACAGACGGAGGGCTAACTCAGGAGATAAGGCAAGGGTGGTGGCCCCAGCATCTTCACCTTCAGACGTATCCTGGAGAGAAGGGCGAGCTAGGACGCCCCCTTGTGTTATGGACAGGGAAGGAGCCCCTGGTCCCAAGTCACCCGACAGCTGTGTCATGACAGATGATTTATGACCAGCTCAACTTTGATGTGGATTCTGGTCATAAATTTCGAAAGAAGAGCTCAGAAGAAGGAATAAGGCAACAATCAGAACAAACTCACTGACATATTCCCAGATAACTCATTTTACAGGCAGCAACAGACAGCACAAAACAGAGACTATAGAAAGCAAACAGAGCAAAATTATTTAATGGTTGTCCACTACTAGGACAATCCCTTCTTGAACTAAATGTTTTCCCCAGATAAAATAACCTATACTCACCTCCAGTGCCGGCGCCGTGCCCGTGTTGTTGGCACTCGCACTCCCATGTTTCCCGTGCGATTGTTGTGACACGTTACCCCGGCGACCAATCAGCACTAGTGGTACTGTCTCCGCCTTTGTACAGGTTGAACATGAAGAGGAGTCTGGGCTTTAGCGGATCTCTGACTTCCTCTTCATGTTCAATCTGTTCGTAGGTGGGGATAGTGATGCCAGCTCTGATTGGGCACCGGTGTCACGTGTCACAACACTGCTTCACAGCCCCTGGACCGCGAGTGCTGACATCGCAGGAATGGAGCCAGCATGGGAGGTGAGCAAAATACTTTTTTTTATTGGGGCCAAACATTTAGTTCAAGAAGGAGCTGTCCTAGTAGTGGACACCCCTTTATTGAATCCTAATGAAAAATGATTTTTAGCCCAAAATACATATAAATAAGTAAAAAAAAAAATGCCCCAATCATGTCCATGTTTTTTACCCCAGATTTAAAAATTCACTTGTCACTTATTGAAGCATTCACATGGAAATTAAGGCAAGAAGTCACGTGGATTACAGCTATTGAATGGAGCTAATCCACATGAAGTGCTGTGCCAGCGAAAACTACAAATCTGAGGCAGAAAATCTGCCACATTTTCCACCGCAAAAACCACAACAAAGGGCTCATTCACACGACTGTATTTTCGGACAGCACTCGGTCCAATGTTATTCAATGGGGCAGACCAAATCTGCATCTGAAAAAAAAAATTGCAGATGACACTCACCCATTCAAGTCTATGGGTGTAAAATAAATCATCGGATGCCACAGGGAGCCACAGTGCAGAATCCGATTTTTACAAATACCTTGCAATTCTGTACAACAGTAAACTGTAAATGGTCTCCTAAATAATTAATAGCTGCTGCTATACAAAAAAAAGATTGCATAGGGACTGAACACAGATGAGAAATGAGAAAAAAATTGTTGAGGTTTCTGGATTAAATTTTTTTAAATGCTGAAGTGACCCTACCCAAAATGAGTGCACGCACCCTGGAGGAACAGCAGCCACTATACCTTCCCTTATCATAAATGTTCTAAATGCTGATAATTAGTATCAATCCTTCAGTCTGCAAAATATATATGAGGTATGCTCAGCAAGCACATGGGTATAAACAAATAACTGACTCATAAGGACTGCTTAATAAAAACATTTTAAATAGAATTTGTTTTATCACAACTTCCCATTATATAAACTTCTTTCAAATTTTGCTGAAATAACCTAATTCTCCATTACATTGTTTTTCCCTGCAAAACAATAGGAATACTTCTGCTAATATTCGTATTGCAAGGATGCATCGCTTCTAAGTCATTTGAGATGCCCGCCAAATATGAGCAAGAATTAAAGGCACCAGATGTAAAAACAATTAAGAGATAATCTAAAACCTGGGAGTGCAATAAGAAAAATCTAACACACGTGACAGGAGGTTGGACTGGTCAGGACAGGTTACCTTACTACAAGAGACTGGATAATATGAGGGCACTTAGGTCATTGGTCTAGACAAGCTCTGGTTTAAGATGGGTAGAGACAGATGGAAACTTCAAGCACATAATGAACAGATGCTCTTAATGCATAATGTAGATGTGAGGTGAAAATCGCATATTTCTTAACTCGCTGCGGTGCCCGAAGGTACCTGTGCCACATAAGAGAGGAGCATAATGGTAAGAAGCAGTGCTGTGTCTAACGGCACAACAATGTAATAACCTCAAATGAGAGCTGCCGTATTATACAAAGGAGCACTTGACCGCTAAGGTCAGTGATTGTCTGCAGCAGTCATATGTTTAATAGGCAAAACAACACAACTGTAGAAGTAGTAGTGCTAGAGTGGGGGGAAATTCAAGGTAACAACTATTTCTCTATTCTACAACATTCCCTTCTCTATGTTTGGAAAGATCCTGAAACCCCTTTAACATAACTGTCATGTCCCACGACTTGGGAAATCATTCACTGTTTGCATTGCTTGTGTTCTATCCTTCTTTCTAGGCAGAAGTTTGCTTTTCCCTGTATTTTGTCCCAACTCTCTCACTGTAGTCCTGTGATGTATGTTTGTTCACGCCCTTATTCTCCATTTTGTCATCATCCCCATATCTGTATGCATCCTATTACATGTCCTCTGTTGAATATTCCTTTTTACCTGCTACTTTCATCATAATACAAGAATTTCGGTTAAAGCAATCCTCTTTTCCTGGAGTCTTCTTACATGAGAACGTGGCTGAGTTAAGCTATCTGATAAATCGGTATGAACGTGAGTACAGGTCAATACGGAAGCGCCCAAAAGAATAGGTCTATCCAGGCACCACTGCGTTCTACATACCCATGAGTCAGAATAGTAAAAAGGAGTAACCTGCCTTCAGAGACAGTAACTCAAGGTCTGTGCTGAACCTCAGTGGAAAAGGACATTTCCCAGATACACAGTAACCCAGTTCCCAGCCAGACCCCAGTGTGCATAGAAGCACACACTGCAGATAAACAGTGAGAAGTATAACCCTCATCATCCACTCTTCCTGCCTGCAAACAAATCATGTCTGAAGCGAGGTATACAATGTCCCTACCAGACTTACAGACACAGGAAAGAGACCTAGATCCCCATCCACCAGCTAGTGAAAGGGGAAAACGTACAGTTAAACCTACATGGAAAGTCATGGAGAATTTAGAGACTGAAAAAGGTGTTGTATATCGTGATGTGTCTTCACTATGGGAGAAAGTGCTGAGTCACATAGACACTGTATCAAGGCCTGCTTCTCATGAGTTACCACTAGAGGGAGTCCTAGAACAATTATGCACAGCATACCAAAGGTATATGGAGAAGACTGACCAATACATTACTCTCCTGAAAAAACTGAATCTGCCAGAGACTTTAAAAGAATTGCAAAGTTTCCAGCAACTTAATTCTGAAAGGGACTACACCGTACGCGACATTAAGACAAAGATAGAGGCTAAAATTGCACGGACACCAGATGCATCATCTCGCTCATCCAAATCGTCTAAGCACTCAAAACGCTCATCTAGGTCAAGTTCATCAAAATATTCCACTCTCAGCCAGCAGCTTATAAGGGCACGTGCTAAGGCAGAAACGTCTAAGATACAAGCAGCCTTTGCGCAAAGGAGAGCAGAAATGGACGCAGCCACAGCACAAAAGAGAGCAGAAATGGATGCAGCACAAAAGAGAGCAGAAATGGATGCAGCACAAAGGAGAGCAGACATGGATGCGGATGCAGCACGCAAGGAAGCTCTGGAGAAGGAATGTGAGCACGCAACAGCCATGGCGGAGTTAAGGATCCTGGAGCGAGCTATCAGTGGGAGTCAAAGAGACAGCATCAGTTTGTGTGAAGTGGAGGCAGAGGACCCTATTGAACGCACAAGAGACTACGTGCTAAGCCAAAATGGCGAACCGCAGATCATCACTAACACTCCTGATGGCGTTCATGCTTCTCCAGGGCACCAGGATGCCTATCCACTTACAGAACCCTACACTCAAGGTCAGTACAATGCTCCCGAACTTGAACTTCCTTCGTATTCCGGTATGCGCCAAGACCCTGCATCTCATCAAACTCCACAGGCTATTATCTACACGCAACCCAATATACCGGCAGGTCATTATACTCTCGACAACCGCATAGTGCCAGCTCCGCATGTAGCAGAGACTATACCCACCAAACCGGTTGCTGGACTAAATGCATATGCCACTCCATACTTACCCACGTTTCAAGGCCAAGACGTCTCCACTCCTATGTACAACACCGCTCAGCCCACATTCGTGCATCCTAAGTCAGAAAGAACAGACATGTCTGACTTCGCAAGGTACATGATTCGCCGCGAACTTACTAAAACCGGTCTCACAAGGTTTGACGACCAACCTGAAAATTACAGAGGTTGGAAAAATGCCTTTAGAACCGTAACTAGTGACCTCGGCATCACTGCTGCCGAAGAGCTGGACCTGCTAATCAGATGGCTAGGACCACAATCCACAGAGCGTGTCAAGAGACTCAGGTCTGTACATATCAGTAATCCAATGGCTGGTCTCATGGCTGCATGGGAAAGACTAGAGAAAAACTTTGGCAGTCCAGAAGCCATAGAGGATGCACTGTTCAAGCGTCTACAGAGTTTTCCAAAGATAGCAAGCAAAGACAGTTCAAAGTTCCTGGAGCTCAGTGACTTGCTGTTAGAGCTCCATCTGGCCAAGGCAGACACCCACCTACCTGGCCTCAGCTATCTGGACACTGCTCGTGGAGTAAATCCCATTATCTCCAAGCTACCGTACAACGTGCAAGAAAGGTGGACTACACTAGGGTCAAAATACAAGAAAGACCATCAAGTGTCATTTCCTCCATTCTCCTACTTCTGTGAGTTTATAAAAGATGTGGCAGAACGCAAGAACGACCCAAGCTTTTCCTACCAAGAATCCAGTGGCCCAGCTTCACCTCCTTCTAAATACGTCAGCGCACGCTCGAACGACAGAAACCGCAGGGGTCCAGTGTCAGTGAAGAAGACGGATATTCTTCCCATACCAACATCAGCCCCAGGCAAGAGTAACAAAAGTGAAAAGATAGAGAACCCAAATCGTGAGTGTCCCATCCACAAGAAGCCACATCCCTTAAAAAAGTGCATCGGCTTCAGGAAGAAACCGCTCCTAGAACGCAAGGAGCTTCTAAAGAAGTTCGGGGTATGCTACAGATGTTGTGCTTCTACTGAACACCTTGCTAAAGACTGTAAAACTACAATTAAGTGCATGGAGTGTGACAGTGAGGACCACGTACAAGCACTCCACCCATTCCGTCCTGACTCTACACTTACTCCTTCCCCCACCACGAGCCATGGCGGGGAGGACGCAGCTCAAACTGCAAGCCATACCACAATATCTTCTTCATGCACAGAAGTCTGCGGAGAAGACCTCTGGGACAAGTCCTGTGCGAAGATTTGCCTGGTGGACGTATATCCCAATGGTCACCCAGAGAAAGCCGTGAAGGTGTACGTCCTTCTGGATGATCAGAGCAACCGATCACTTGCAAGGTCAGAACTCTTTGATATGTTTAACTTAAAGGGAAATGCCTACCCTTACACCTTAGGTACCTGCAGTGGTGTTACAGAGGTTTATGGGAGAAGGGCCAGTGGTCTTACAGCGACATCTCTCGAGAACACCGTCGAGATACCGTTACCTACACTGGTCGAGTGCAACCAGATTCCATCCAATCGAGAAGAGATCCCAACGCCAGAGGCTGCTCTTCATCACCAACATCTCAAGGGGATAGCAAACAAGATACCAGCCCTCAACAACAGTGCAGATATCCTGATTCTGCTTGGCAGAGACATTCTCCGGCTGCACAAGGTGCGTCAGCAAATTAATGGACCACACGATGCACCATTTGCCCAACGCTTAGATCTAGGCTGGGTAATCATAGGCAATGTTTGCATACACAAGATGAAGAGACCCAACAACATCTCCTCTTACAAGACACACATCTTGTCAAATGGTCGCAGCACCCATTTCCAACCATGCCCACATCACTACTGGGTGAAAGAGAAAGTGAGCAACACCAAGTGGCAACAGGAATCCTTCAACAACATGAACACACTCCAGTCCTGGGAAGAAAACCTCGGGTCATCAGTGTTCGATTCCACAAGTAATGACAACAAGTTGGCACCCACAAGGGAAGATAAAGAATTTATAAAGGTTATGGATAAAGAATTTGTTCAAGACGACTCCAACAGTTGGGTAGCTCCTTTACCCTTTCGTTTCCCAAGAGTGAGGTTGCCGAACAACCTGCAGCAAGCAACTGCAAGGTTCTCATCCTTAAAGCGTACCCTAAAGAGGAAACCAGAGATGGAGAAGCATTTCATTGACTTTATGCAGAACATCTTTGACAGAAATCATGCTGAACCTGCGCCACCACTGAGGGAGGGAGAAGAATGTTGGTATCTTCCATCCTTTGGTGTCTATCACCCTCGCAAGCCTAATCAGATCAGAGTGGTGTTTGACTCCAGTGCTCAGTTTGAAGGCCTCTCTCTCAATAACCTGCTCCTAACTGGGCCCAACCTGAACAACAGCCTCCTTGGAGTATTGATCCGCTTCAGACAAGAACCTGTTGCCATAATGGCCGACATTCAGCAGATGTTTCATTGCTTCATTGTGAAAGAAGACAACAGAAACTATCTTAGGTTCCTATGGCACAAGGACAACAACGTCAACAATCAGGTCATAGACTACCGGATGAAGGTCCATGTCTTCGGCAACAGTCCCTCACCTGCTGTGGCGATCTATGGACTGAGACGGACAGCCCAGGAAGGTGAGAGAGAGTACGGTTCCGATGCTCGGCAATTTGTAGAGAAGAACTTCTACGTGGACGATGGGCTCAAGTCCTTGCCCACAAGCGAAGATGCAATTGACCTACTCTCCAGGACACAGGAAATGCTATCCACATCAAACCTCAGACTCCACAAGATTATCTCTAACAGTCAAGAGGTAATGAACGCGTTTCCATCTGAGGACCGTGCCTCAAACCTAAAGGACCTCAACTTGGGTTCCGATGTTCCTCCAACACAGCGCAGCCTTGGTCTACTGTGGGATATCAAACGGGACACCTTCACTTTCCAAGTGTCACCCTATGACAAACCCTTTACCAAACGAGGAGTCCTATCTGTCATAAATAGCATCTATGATCCTCTCGGGTTTGTAGCACCCATCACTATTCAAGGCAAGATACTGTTAAGACAGCTTACGGCCGAGAACACGGATTGGGACACCCCGCTCCCAACTCAGAAACAGCAAAGGTGGGAGGCGTGGAAGAAGTCTCTGAAGTTCTTAGAGCAACTCCAAGTCCCAGGTTGTTATTCTCCAAGATCACCTTTGACTGCAATCAGAAGAGAAGTTCATATTTTCTCTGACGCATCTACAGAAGCCATAGCCGCAGTAGCTTATCTGATGACCTTAGGAGCTAACAAGGTACACTGTGGTTTCATCCTGGGTAAAGCCAAGTTAACTCCAAAGCCTGCACACTCTGTACCCAGACTCGAGCTTTGCGCTGCGATATTGGCAGTAGAAATTGCTGAAGTTGTACAAGACGTAATGAACGCGTTTCCATCTGAGGACCACGCCACAAACCTAAAGGACCTCAACTTGGGTTCTGATGTTTCTCCAGCCACACTTCTCACACAGAAGATTGGAGCTGCTACAGTTCCGCCTGGGAACTTCGATAATAAGGACATTTACAGACGTCAGTGGAGGCAAGTACAACACCTGGCTAACGTGTTTTGGCATCGATGGAAGACCAAATATTTACACTTGCTTCAAAACCGTCACAAATGGCAGACGCCCAGTCCCAATCTCCAAGAAGGAGACCTTGTTCTCTTAAAGGATACAGAGGCTCATCGTAATGACTGGCCAATGGGACTTATCACCAAGGTCCTACCCGGTGAGGACGGAAAGACTCGTAAGGTAGAAGTTAAGGTGACAAAAGGGGGCTCTACCCGAACCTTCTTCCGCCCGGTCACTGAACTCGTGCTGCTTCTACGAAAGGAGGACATCACATGAACTGAACATGCTCCTGGACGTTGTTCACGGCGGGGAGCATTCCTCCTCATCCCCCAGTTTATTGAATGTTGACATTTTCCATTGGATTGAACCTTTAACATTCCCATTGGATTCTGGGTTGGTGGAAGAGTTTGCATGTTTGCGGCTTCCCCAATCTGAAGATGGGTTTTATATACTTGAACTTATCTTTCGGTGTGATCTACGGGTCAACAACAACGAGTTGGACTTAAAAATCTTTTATGTTTATTATTGCATGCATGTTTTCTTCCTCTTGTTTTTTCAGGTTTGAACGACTTCGAAAAATTACGGACATCGTGAAATCCAAGGATTTCAGACGGGGAGTGTCATGTCCCACGACTTGGGAAATCATTCACTGTTTGCATTGCTTGTGTTCTATCCTTCTTTCTAGGCAGAAGTTTGCTTTTCCCTGTATTTTGTCCCAACTCTCTCACTGTAGTCCTGTGATGTATGTTTGTTCACGCCCTTATTCTCCATTTTGTCATCATCCCCATATCTGTATGCATCCTATTACATGTCCTCTGTTGAATATTCCTTTTTACCTGCTACTTTCATCATAATACAAGAATTTCGGTTAAAGCAATCCTCTTTTCCTGGAGTCTTCTTACATGAGAACGTGGCTGAGTTAAGCTATCTGATAAATCGGTATGAACGTGAGTACAGGTCAATACGGAAGCGCCCAAAAGAATAGGTCTATCCAGGCACCACTGCGTTCTACATACCCATGAGTCAGAATAATAACAAAGAAAACCACATAATTGTCGGTGGTTTAAGTAGATATTCATGTTTCATGCATTAATGGATGAGATAGGAATAACCATTTAATACAAGCGTCAGTAATAAAATATCATACCCATTATTGATGAAACACAATTACTTGCACATAAGACTGTCCATATACATCCATAACATTATACAATAGTGATGGCCAGACAAATTGCATACTATACATGGCATGAAATGTGGAAAATATCTTCATGTAATGAATGTCTTGCAGAATTTGGTATAGAGATGAACACTGAGGCATTGCTGTTAAGCTGGCAGTCGCTCTCTATTTGGATATGCCCTAAGGCATGCATCATATAAACTTTATATCTTTGTGGCTTCATGAACAAAATATTATCCTTGGGTATCTTAGCCAAAGACGTAATATATCTATATAAAGGAAATAATGAGATGATAAAGCTAGATGAATGATTTTACAACCCAAACTATTAGATGCCAAAATCATGTATTAATGATAGCACTGGGCAGTTTCAAGTTGACTAATCACGTACTAAAATAAAAAGCTTCTGATTTCCGCATGTTGGAGTGCTCTCAGTCACAATGTGCCCACTCGTTTCATTTTGGAGCAACATGTGTAGATGATTTTGTAGCTTGCTTTAGTATACAGGTATTCACTCTGTGAACAATCTCCAACCTAATGTAATCCCAAGCGCCTCTTGGGATCCTGAGTGATGCATGACGTCATGGTAGACCTACTATTCACAAGAAGTGCTAGGAATTCCTGACTGGTAGGAGGTAGTTTGCATGTCTCTCTTCCGACAGCCATGGAGTACTGTTTAAGCCAAGACACTCGAAACGTAAAGGTGTCAGAAAATCAAGAAGAACAGCATCCTATCCGGGTGAAAAAGAAAACAAACACCTCTTTATTTTGCCATACTGCGATGTTTCGACCAATTGTAGACCTTTTTCAAGCACTCGAAATGTGAAGGTGTCAGCCCCTGTATACTGTAAATCCAAAGAACTAGGCACTAGTGATGAGCGAACGTGCTCGGATAAGGTGTTATTGGATCATGCTCATGTGCTAACTGAGTGTCCTCGACGAGCTCGAAAAATATGTTCAAGTCCCCATGGCTGCAGGTCTCATAGATGCTAGACAGCCACAACACATGCAGGGATTACCTATTTGTTAGGAAATCCCTGCATGTGTTGTGGCTGTCGAATAGCCATGAGACATGCAGCCGAAGGGACGTAAACATATATTTCGAGCACGCCAAAGACACTCGGTTAGCACATGATGCCTTATCTGAGCATTGCTCATCACTACTAAGCACTCATAGGTATGAGACAAGAAATTTATGTGCAACCCAAGTGAGTGTACAACGTTTCTGTCATTGTCTCTGACCTTCATCAGGAGCTTTGTTTTTTTTTTTTTTGCCCGACATGGATCAAGTGGCTATAAAGCACTATAACAAAACACACAGGAGCTTCCAACAATGCAATCTTCCTGTGTTTCTCCTATAGAGCTTCATCAGAACTTGCTTTATGAGTCTCTGCAGAAACCATCTGTGCACCTGATGATGGTCAGAGTCAGTGATGGAAACGTTGTACACTCACTTTTGAATTGCAAAGAAATTTCCCATCTAATATCTGAGTGCCCAGTTCTTATGGATTTGTGGAGTCCTGACGTGGCCGCTGGACCAGGGTCCTGTGAATCAGTCCTCTCATTATTAGTGCCTTACTATATGGCTACTAATCAGAAGAGTTTGATGGGAGTAGGGCACACTGAAACACACGTTAGTACTACCTCAGAGACACATAGCACACATTGCCAGCTATATCAAAGACAAAAAAAGTCCAATGTTTCAATTTCCTCTATTATCACAACGTTTTGTACAATAATGAACAGAGTCAAGATAGGCTTCCACTTTATACGTGCAGCCGGCACAAGATGGCAGTCGAATGTGCTTATTTCAGAGTTAAGTGGAAGTGAAGGGCAACGTTTTCACTTGTTACCTTATAAAATGAATTGGAAGGCTATTTTGTCAGTTTCATACTGTGCTTTGTCCATGGCAACAGCAGCACTTCATCAAGGTGACAAATGACAATTGGCCAATTGCAGATTCTGTGACTTTGGCCGGTTTCTCCTAGTCTAGAAGTCTGATTATTATACTTAGGATGGTAAATCAGTACAGCAAGACACATTAAAAAGGTCCTAATAAATCAAATGTTTATGGATTCTACTTTTAGTCTCAGACCCATGACTAATCTCCGGGTCTAATCTGCAGATACAGTATCTGATTTCTTTACCCACACCAGTAAAAGCATGCTGGGAACAATCCTAACACATACAATTAATCTGATCAGACAAACGCTTGACACGTAACTTCTTATAATTCCATTGGATGGTTACTGAGGCTCCATACATACTGACTTAATGCCAGAAATGAATGCATAACCTCACTTATATGACAGAAGTAATGAACAAGGATCTAATCAGCAATTTAATACACGGTGGAAAATAACATTTCTGCTTTACATAATAGCTCAAATGGATATCATATTCAGTTCTGTTTTATCATTAATACATAGGAAGTGAAAATTATGCAAAGAAGAATTTACCATTTGCACATGCATGATAAAAGTTAGAATAATAACCATTTTTGAGCCCATTCTAGGTCATAAAATGCTCATCCTGATATCTGCTAGAAAAACTTTCACAATGGAACTCAGAAATGAATTTTCAGTTTAATTACACCAGTTTCATCAGGTCTAAGATCTTTTTTTAAAGTGGATCTGTCACCAGATTTTACAATATAAACATCATATATTAGAACAGTGTCCCCAACCTGTGGCTCAGGAGCCACATGTGGCACGCAGTCCATGATGTGTGGCTTGCAGCTATCTGACAACTCGGTGCATTAGCACCAGATCTAACAAGGAGTTATAAAGAATAGGTCTTCAGATGGTGACATTTATGGGTGGCCCTGCATAGAAGATCCCTTCTGGATACACATACTGTATACTGGCCTACGGGTTGGAGAGATAAATATGGTAAGCTGGAGAGGGGTTGATAACGCAATATTGAAGCTGAAGGCGAGGGTGGTGGGAGTGCCTGATGCAAGAATACCAAATGGGGGAAAGTGGGAACCCCTGCACGTACGTGTACTGCCTCAGAGTGATTAGTATGGGAAGTTATGACTTTTATTACACCAGTATTGGGGGCTCTGGGTATCACTACTGTGGTGGAAGGAGGGGGGCAGGATCTGGATATCACTGCTCAGGGGGCCTTTGGATGTAGTAGACATGGTCCTGTCCCAACTTTTTTTGAGATGTGTTGCTGCCATCAATTTCTAAATGAATCATTTTTTTTTTCAAATAAAATGAAAGAAAGAAGTAGAAATAACTGTGTTCTGAAGTATGGCTATAAGAAATTTCCCAATCATTGCATTCTTGTTTTCTTTACATGTTACACAGCATCCCAGCATTTTGAGAATGGGGGTTATTTAATAATAGCTGGAGCAGAAAACGTAAAATGCTTTTGATTATCAGGACTGTAGAGCCATTCTGACTTCAAATTTCAAAGTAAGTACACCAACTTCAATAGGACTAATAGGTCTATTAATATATTAATATATTAATATATTACAGTGGTCCCAAACCTTTCTTACCTTTAGGGCCACAATCAACTTTAGGAGAGGGTTACTCACAAGCCACATCCAGAGCCCTCCCCCGAATAGTGCCATCCGGCTCCTGTTACTCCCCTGCAGAGCTCCTATTACTGGTATGATGACAGATAAATCTTCTCTACTGAAATTACGCTCAGGAAGTATAGTTACATCGATGGGTTTCCCTTACCCCTATTGGTATCCATGCATCAAGCACTCACACCACACTACCACATCCAGCTTCAAGCACCCCCTCTGACAGGTACCATCAACCTATCTCCAAAAGCTTATCATACTTCATTTATCTATCACCACCAAGGCCAGAACATCCATATCTGCACGGCTACCCACACATCTCCATCTGGACACCTGCTCTTCATAGCTGTTTGCTAGACCAGGTGCTAATGCACCAAGCTAGCAGACAGCCGCGAGCCACATATCACTGGTCTGCGGGCCACATGTGGACCCCGAGCCACAGATTGGGGACCCATGATATATATTGTTATTTTGAAAACTATTGACACATCTGCTTTAATAATGTTTACTGCTCATATTATTTTATCTGGTGACAGATTATTTAAAAGAATTTGCCCACCAATCCACAATTAGGATAATAAATGTATGATCCCATTTTTGAGACCCCCACTGATCCCATGAGTATGGCTTCTATGTAAGTTATACTCAGCCACCTCTGTCAGTTTCACAGACAATGCGTAAAGTGCAAGTATGCAACCATGCCTACGTGTTTATTTGAGTCCACAGGAAACCCAAAGATACATCGTGTGCACAGGTGATAATCGATGTTAGTGGGTTGACCACCTTAATGTGCCCACATTTTCTAAAGTCGATAATTTATCTAAATGGGCAAGATTATCCCTATGCGGCAGCCAAACTGGACTCATGATGGTCAACTAAAGACTCAGAAGCGTCATTCAAAAAGGTTTCCTAGATAGTAAAATCCTATGAAACGTTGTAAAAAAACAAGACTAAAAACGAGGAAGCTTTCATTCCAAGAAACCCTCTCTGTATTTTTATATAACACTTTACTTCGAGGAAGAAAAATAGTACAATAAATGGATGAAGCACAGTAACTCACAGCTACAGCAGGAAGCAAAGTAAAAAAGTAAAGTGTCGTTAAAACTTTAACCAGAAAAAAGAGACAACAAACTTTGTTCTCTAAAGTTGTTATTCTTGAAGGAAAACCTAAGAGTGCCACATACTGCACCTAAGTGTCCATTAAGGGAATGCTTCAGGTTTATACACAGCACTTGACATGGTTGGCACGGCACACAACATGGAGCACAGCGATCGAGATGCCTGGAGTGAATACGACTTGTTCTCTCAACACCGCGGATTCCTCAATCATTTACTGATGCCAATAAAAGCAAGCTCCATTCAATTAGCCATTTAATATCAACCAATTAATCATTATTGGAGAATGATATTACCTGCGACACCTCAGTACACTTTAAATAAATGAAATTATGGTAATGTAGAAATTATATAATGAAGTATTTATGGCTGTACCTGCTCTGGTGAAATGATGTAGGCTGTGAAGGACATGATGCTAAGATGAAGCAATCTTCATGAGTTCTTCTAGACAGTAAGTAAATGCTCAGGATCAGTCACATAAAGAAGTGCTGGAACATTTGACATTTTTCACATTGTAACACCTGTCCTATAGCAGATTGCTTCACTGCTCATTACAATCCATTACTGATCGACCAAGCAATCCAAACTTTCACTATTTCAGCTTTTGATGATAGGTTTTATGCAGGGCTAGAGATCCTTCTGAACTATTGGAATGGTTAACAATAGAGGAAGCCCTACCATGAAGGTCAGTGCTTTCACAAGGACTTTTTAACTTTAGTTATGATTATGCTGTGATTTTACTGGGCAATTGGTGCACCCAAATAGTTCTACTTTCTGAACAGAGATTATCTGCCATCGGTGAAGTACTACAAAAGCAGTTTCAAAAAGTATTACTTTAATATGGCATCCAATAATGCAGAAAGTCCCATAGGCCAGTTACAGAACTGCTTGATAATCCTGCATGCTAGAGGATAAAGAATTGAGAATACCACCTACGGAAATCTGATTTCAAACCAGAGATTTTTTTTCATTCTATATTTGCCTGGAGGTGTTTAGATATTTCAAAAAGTGAAATATATATTTATGTGACTATTCGCTAATGAGGAATGTGTAATAATCTGGCTAAAATTAGATTTAGGGTTCGCTCACATTGGCATAAATTCTCTCATATGAGACAATCGGGCCGATTATACTAATGACATTCGCCTCAAACTCTGTCAGCGTGTGATCTGAGTGGGATCCGATTCACTCGCATGAGAGCATCGTATCACAGGTGTGGAGAAGATGGAGACCTTAATTTCTCCATCTTCTCCAGTGTCTCTCTGACATCCGAGTGCCGTCTGATGTTTCGCACGCACCCTTAGACTTGTATGGGTGCGCGTGAGCCAAGTCTCGCAGCATGCTGAGATTGTATTCTCATGCCGAATCAGCTTGAGAAAATAACTAGACATCTGCTCTGCCCATAGAATAACACTGGTCTGAGTGCTATACGATAAAGCATCGGAGAGCACTCGGTCGTGTTATATGGCAGTGTGAGCGAGCCCTGAAATCCATTTTACTATAATCAGTAAGGAGGTTACGCATCTTAATGTCATAGCTTGGTTGCAACATGTTCTCAATTTTTATTCAAGTGGTGGGTGCCCTGCAAGTCTTCATCCATGAAAGTATTCTGCACCTGAAAGCCGACAGGATCCTGTGCACTGAAGAGGAGAAAGGTGGATATAGATGTGAGACCACATGGAGGGGAGAACGATTTCTGATTCTTTTTTACATGTAAATGAATGTTCCCTTTTGGACAACATTTTACTGTTAAACTATAGATATAATCTACATTGGATGTTGAACAGCTTTGTAATTTAGTATTACTTACCTTGTACAGATCCTGAGTTGCAATAGCCCACAGCTGAATTCATAATTCTGCTGGCTGCTATTGGAAACTGACAACAAGCTAAAGGACTGACATATCAGCTTAGGAATTCTATGAAACAATTAGCTTTTCTTCTATCGGCTTACTGTCCGGTGTCTGGACTTCTCAGAAAGCAAACCACCAAGAGGATGTTCAGTACAAATCTTAAAGCAACAGTATAAACTGGGAGATTACTATGTGGAAGAACTGGGAATGCAGCTCTGGGGTATACAGGCTAATGATCAGCACAAGAACTACATATAATGTTATTTGCTAAATCACTTAACTTCAACATATGTAACTTATGAGTCCATAAAATGTGAACACTTAATAGCCAACACTGTATTTACTTCTGGAGAAAGTGTGCTAATAAAGCAGTATAATAATAAATCATTGCATGACTAGTTTTATGAACTTTTCAAATGAATTCTTACAGACTACAAGGAGAAAACAGGCGCACCGATCTCGTACTTCACTACATCTTCTGAGGTTAAGGAACACAATATCACGCAGAGGTCCCAGCTCATTAATCTGACACTGATTTGACAAGCCAATATAAGCGACCGCAAACAAGCCATCATTATTATCTCACAAAGGCAGGAGCCGTGTCAATCACAACCTCAGGATAAAATCACACATCCTTGGTCCATAAACCCAGGTGCTGTTTTTCTATGTTCAAGGGAAAGTAGACGGGGACCTTTATCAAAGACAATGGGCTGCATCCTTACATGTTTCCAGCTAATTGTGGATATAATTATGCCATTGCACCGGTGATTTCCTCCTGAAGAGTTCATTTCTTCATGTCAGTGAATTATTTGCATACAACAAATAGGTATAAACTTCTGTCTGGAAACAGAAATAATACTCTTACCATAGATAACTAACAATGTATCAAAGTGAAGTTCATTAACATTCTCTCTAAATTAGAGAACACTAAAAACATAACAATTCTGGAATAGTGCAAAAAAGACATTTTTAAATGTACAGGGTATAATATAAAGCAACATATACACAAAATTAATTTATTTGTACCATGGCCGCCATTAGGGTATTACCTCCCTTCTGTTGTATGGGGCCCGGTGAGCAGAAGGAAAGAGGGGAAGCCCGGACCCAGTCCCTCCTCTTGTTCTTCTGCTCACAGGGCAACAGGGTATAATAAAGGAGTGTTTGTCAGTGCGCTGCCATAGGTGGCACTCATCTCGGCTCAGAGAGCCTTCCTGAAGCTGCACGGAACAGACGTGCAGCTCCAAGGGAATCCTTCCCCCTCTTTTGTGATATGCTGATGACTGCGCAAACGCAATTATGTCATCGTGTACACACCGGCATGTAGAAGCAGAGCTGCGCCTGCAGGTGATTGGCTGAGAGGCAAGTAAGAAAACCTTTTTTTTCTTCATTAAATGGGTTTGTGAGGGAGCAAATGATGATGAATTGAGGGTGTGGGATGGAAGGCAGTGAATGTTGATGTATTGAGGTGAGGGAGCACATGTATTGATGAGTTGGGGGACAGCAAATGATGAATTCAGTGTGGGGTACAGCAAATTGCAATGAATTGAGGGTGGACGGAAGAGCAAAGAATGATAAATTGCGACTGAGCGACAGCAAATAATAATTAATTGGGGGTGGAGACAGTAAATGATGATGAATTAATTGTGGGGGAGAGAAAATGATGCTGTTTTGAGGATGGGGGAGACCAAACGATGATGAATTGAGGGAGGAGAGAAGAGAGGCTTGTAGATATAATGAATTGGGGTAGTGGGAGGTACAGAGTGGGGGGCGGTGAGGATGCAGGAGTGTGACTGGCAATTGTCACGCACGCGCCGAGACTGGTTGGCGCGGGCGTGCGGGGATGTGGCCCCACTGGACCACAGACCAAACTACCCTGGAAGGGGCGTAACTAAGTAGCTTCCTAGGTGTTCGCTGGAGCCTCTGATGGTGAGGTCAGACTTGTACAATAGGAAGCTACCAGGTACCACTCCAGGGTGGAGTCTGACTGTGGATGCTGATCCCACGGAACATAGACAGGCAAGCGGGCACGGCTGGCACTCTGGCAGACAGGCGGGCACGGCTGGGATACAGGCAGGCAGACGGGTACAACAGAGATACTGGCAGGCAGGCAGGCACGGCTGGCTCTCTGGTAGGCAGGCAGGTATGGGTGGCTCTCTGGCAGGACAGGCGGACAAGACTGGTACACTGGAAGAAGCGGTAGGGACCGGTCTGCAAGCAGGTATGTAGAACAGGTAAGAACCTGTTCAGACAGGAGGACTTAAGAATAGGTAGAGAAAGACCGCAAGAGCAGATGCAGAGCGAAAGCACAGGAGCTAGAGCAAAGAACACAAATGCAGGAGGCGGAGCCAAGAGCAGGAGGCGGAGCAAAGCACAGAAATGCAGGAGGCGGAGCCAAGAGATGGAGGCGGAGCCAAGTGCAGAAACGCAGGAGGCGGAGCCAAGAGCTGGAGGCAGAGCCAAGTGCAGAAACGCAGGAGGCGAAGCCAAGAGCGGGAGAAGTAAAACCGCAAGGGGCGGAGCAAAGTAGAACCACAAGAAGCGGAGCCGCAGAGCGAGAGCTGAGCGGAGCCACAGAGCAGGGCCACAGAGTGCAGAGCAAAGTCAGAGTATAGAGAAAAGTGCAGAGCAAAGCTACAGAGAGCAGAGCTGAGAGCAAAGCCACAGAGTGCAGAGCTGAGAGCAGAGCAAGACACAGAGTATGCACAGCAGGAAACGCAAACCAAGACAGGGATATAAACGGACACAGGAACAAGACTAGACTAAGACAGAGTCAGGAACGAGACAAGGCACAGAGACATGGACACAAGCCAGGGTACGACGCCCCTCTGGGTGGCGGACATAGGCCAGGGTACGAAGCCCCGCTGGGTGACTACACAGGAAACAGACCAGGGTACAACACCCTGGGTGGCGGACATAAGAGCAAACAGAGACAAGGCCTGGCACCACAGCAGCAAAGAACTGACTAAGGGAGTAAGTTGCACAGGTCCCCACTAGAGTTGAGCGACTTTCATTTTTTTAAGATCGAGTCGGGTTTTGTGAAACCCGATTTTGTCCAGAGTCGAGTCGAGTGCAGTCGGCCGATTATCGCTAAAAGTCGGGGATCGACCGAAACACGAAACCCAATGCAAGTCAATGGGGAAGCATAGTCGGCAGTGAGTGGAGGCCAGGAAAACACCTACAGTGCCCATTTTAATGCCAAAAACATCCATTCTTGTTTCTGAAGCTTGTCAATCTTAATTAACTTTATAATAATAGTTGGGCATAGGGAATTGGGGGTCATTTGGCAAAAGTTGTGGGGGGAGTAGGGCCGGCTCAAGTTTTTCGTGGGCCCAGGAAATGCGGACTACGTCACGGCGGTGTTGCAGGGAAAGGTAAGTATTTCAACGTTGCAAGTGCTGTGATCCTGAGCAAGCAGGGGGGGCCCACTCGTTCGCATTGGCACTGGCACAGGGCCCCTCAAAGTACAGCGATGTGTGTTTGCATGGCGGGGGCGCCTCCCACCAGCAGCGACACTTTTGCGTACTCTGAGGGGCCCTGTGCCAGTGACGTCGCCAACGAGTATGCCCCCCCACCTGATGAAGGAACCTGCACTTTCATCTGCACCTTCCTCTCTGTCCCTGTGTAAGGTGGTATAACATGCGGGAAGGGGAACCTTACTTTCAGCAGGGTCAGATTCTGGCTGTGTAGAGTATAAGGGGAATGTAGTGGTCTAGGTCAATGTACCAGCAGACTCATCTAGCAGTGGCTGGGCAATGGGCAGGATGAGGAGGAAACAGATATAGGGCCAAAGAATAAAGTAGGCTAAATGCAGTTCAAAATTGGTAACAGGACTAAACAGGCGGCATTGCTTTGTTCAGTGGAGTAGCAAACCCAAGAGCAGCAGACACTGTTTCAAGGGCATAACCACACTAGTAGGCCAAATGCAGTTTAATATCTGATAGTATAGGGCGAAAGCCAGAATGTGGAAGCTCAGCTTTGTTCAGTTGAGGACAACACCAGGCAGGGGCAGACAGACACCTTTAGTAGGCCGGAACAGCCAATTGCATTTTTAAAAATGGTAATTTGGAACTGAAGGTTGAAGCTCAGCTTTATTCAGTTGAGGACAACACCAGGCAGGGGCAGACAGACACCTTTAGTAGGCCGGAACAGCCAATTGCATTTTTAAAAATGGTAATTTGGAACTGAAGGTTGAAGCTCAGCTTTATTCAGTTGAGGACAACACCAGGCAGGGGCAGACATTCACCTTTAGTAGGCCGGAACAGCCAATTGCATTTTTAAAAATGGTAATTTGGAACAGAAGGTTGAAGCTCAGCTTTATTCAGTTGAGGACAACACCAGGCAGGGGCAGACAGACACCTTTAGTAGGCCGGAACAGCCAATTTTTAAAAAAAACAGCAGTTAGTAAGAGGCAGAAGGTAGAAGCTCAGCTTTATTCAGTTGAGGACAACACCAGGCAGGGGCAGACAGACACCTTTAGTAGGCCGGAACAGCCAATTGCATTTTTAAAAATGGTAATTTGGAACAGAAGGTTGAAGCTCAGCTTTATTCAGTTGAGGACAACACCAGGCAGGGGCAGACAGACACCTTTAGTAGGCCGGAACAGCCAATTTTTTAAAAAAACAGCAGTTAGTAAGAGGCAGAAGGTAGAAGCTCAGCTTTATTCAGTTGAGGACAACACCAGGCAGGGGCAGACAGACACCTTTAGTAGGCCGGAACAGCCAATTGCATTTTTAAAAATGGTAATTTGGAACAGAAGGTTGAAGCTCAGCTTTATTCAGTTGAGGACAACACCAGGCAGGGGCAGACAGACACCTTTAGTAGGCCGGAACAGCCAATTGCATTTTTAAAAATGGTAATTTGGAACTGAAGGTTGAAGCTCAGCTTTATTCAGTTGAGGACAACACCAGGCAGGGGCAGACATTCACCTTTAGTAGGCCGGAACAGCCAATTGCATTTTTAAAAATGGTAATTTGGAACAGAAGGTTGAAGCTCAGCTTTATTCAGTTGAGGACAACACCAGGCAGGGGCAGACAGACACCTTTAGTAGGCCGGAACAGCCAATTTATAAAAAAAAACAGCAGTTAGTAAGAGGCAGAAGGTAGAAGCTCAGCTTTATTCAGTTGAGGACAACACCAGGCAGGGGCAGACAGACACCTTTAGTAGGCCGGAACAGCCAATTGCATTTTTAAAAATGGTAATTTGGAACAGAAGGTTGAAGCTCAGCTTTATTCAGTTGAGGACAACACCAGGCAGGGGCAGACAGACACCTTTAGTAGGCCGGAACAGCCAATGGCATTTTTAAAAATGGTAATTTGGAACTGAAGGTTGAAGCTCAGCTTTATTCAGTTGAGGACAACACCAGGCAGGGGCAGACAGACACCTTTAGTAGGCCGGAACAGCCAATTTTTTAAAAAAACAGCAGTTAGTAAGAGGCAGAAGGTAGAAGCTCAGCTTTATTCAGTTGAGGACAACACCAGGCAGGGGCAGACATTCACCTTTAGTAGGCCGGAACAGCCAATTGCATTTTTAAAAATGGTAATTTGGAACAGAAGGTAGAAGCTCAGCTTTATTCAGTTGAGGACAACACCAGGCAGGGGCAGACAGACACCTTTAGTAGGCCGGAACAGCCAATTTTTTAAAAAAACAGCAGTTAGTAAGAGGCAGAAGGTAGAAGCTCAGCTTTATTCAGTTGAGGACAACACCAGGCAGGGGCAGACAGACACCTTTAGTAGGCCGGAACAGCCAATTGCTTTTTTAAAAATGGTAATTTGGAACAGAAGGTTGAAGCTCAGCTTTATTCAGTTGAGGACAACACCAGGCAGGGGCAGACAGACACCTTTAGTAGGCCGGAACAGCCAATTGCTTTTTTAAAAATGGTAATTTGGAACAGAAGGTTGAAGCTCAGCTTTATTCAGTTGAGGACAACACCAGGCAGGGGCAGACAGACACCTTTAGTAGGCCGGAACAGCCAATTGCTTTTTTAAAAATGGTAATTTGGAACAGAAGGTTGAAGCTCAGCTTTATTCAGTTGAGGACAACACCAGG
Organism: Ranitomeya variabilis; assembly: GCF_051348905.1. NCBI lineage: Eukaryota > Metazoa > Chordata > Amphibia > Anura > Dendrobatidae > Ranitomeya > Ranitomeya variabilis. The sequence goes on from NC_135237.1 coordinate 409,254,474, forward strand.
CAGGGGCAGACAGACACCTTTAGTAGGCCGGAACAGCCAATTGCTTTTTTAAAAATGGTAATTTGGAACTGAAGGTTGAAGCTCAGCTTTATTCAGTTGCAGCTTCTTGGCAATAATATAAAGAAGACGAGACAGGACAACACTCGTTGGATGCCATATCTGTGTTTTCACTGGAAAAAAAACTGTCAGTTAACTACTTGTAGGAGAAAGTTTTTGTAGCTGGAGGCCACTTTTTGTATTGTACCAGTTTTCTGTTGTATGTTTGGAACTGAAGGTTGAAGCTCAGCTTTATTCAGTTGAGGACAACACCAGGCAGGGGCAGACACCTTTAGAAGGACGGAACAGCCAATTTTTTTAAAAACAGCAGTTAATCAGAGCCAGAAGGTAGAAGCTCAGCTTTATTCAGTTGAGGACAACTTGAATTAGGGACTGCAGACAGACTTTGCAGGCTGTCCCCTGTGTGGACCATGCATCCAATACATTAACCCATTTAGCCACAAAGGACACGTAACCTTCCGTGGCCAGGCCTACAGGTCCATGTGTCTGTTGTCAGGTATACATTTGGACTGACAAATTGACAGAATGCAAGGACAATGCGGTCTTTAACATGCAGGTGGAGGGGTGGGATGGCTTTTCTCGCAAAAGAATTGTCAACTGGGTAGCTCATAGCGTGGTATATCGTAGTTCATCCTGGCTTTATTAATATTAAATTAAATAAAAAAATAGGCTCTAGGCACTTTATTATTGGTTCCAGGGGTACACGGGCAGCAGTGGTCAGGTGAGTGGAGGCCTAGTGGAAGGAGGGACCTTAGACAGGCTTCGAAGGCCTAACATAATAAAATGGGCTGGCGGTAGGCACTTTATTATTGGTTCCAGGGGTACACGGGCAGCAGTGGTCTGGTCAGTGGAGGCCTAGTGGAAGGAGGGACCGCAGACAGGCTTCAAAGGCCTAACATAATAAAATGGGCTGGCTGTAGGCACTTTATTATTGGTTCCAGGGGTACACGGGCAGCAGTGGTCAGGTGAGTGGAGGCCTAGTGGAAGGAGGGACCGCAGACAGGCTTCGAAGGCCTAACACAATAAAATGGGCTGGCTGTAGGCACTTTAAAATTGGTTCCAGGGGTACACGGGCAGCAGTGGTCTGGTCAGTGGAGGCCTAGTGGAAGGAGGGACCGCAGACAGGCTTCGAAGGCCTAACACAATAAAATGGGCTGGCTGTAGGCACTTTAAAATTGGTTCCAGGGGTACACGGGCAGCAGTGGTCTGGTCAGTGGAGGCCTAGTGGAAGGAGGGACCGCAGACAGGCTTCGAAGGCCTAAAATAACAAACAATAGGCTCATGCCAGTTTTACAGCGGTTACATGGATACACGGGCAGCTTGGTGGTGAGTGGAGGAGTATTTAAAGTAGGGACCGCAGACAGGCTATCAAAGGCCTAAAATAACAAACAATAGGCTCATGGCAGTTTTACAGCGGTTACATGGATACACAGGCAGGCAGCTTGGTGGTCAGTGGAGGAGTATTTAAAGTAGGGACCGCAGACAGGCTATCAAAGGCCTAAAATAACAAACAATAGGCTTATGGCAGTTTTACAGCGGTTACATGGATACACGGGCAGGCAGCTTGGTGGTCAGTGGAGGAGTATTTAAAGTAGGGACCGCAGACAGGCTATCAAAGGCCTAAAATAACAAACAATAGGCTCATGGCAGCTTTACAGCGGTTACATGGATACACAGGCAGCTTGGTGGTGAGTGGAGGAGTATTTAAAGTAGGGACCGCAGACAGGCTATCAAAGGCCTAAAATAACAAACAATAGGCTCATGGCAGCTTTACAGCGGTTACATGGATACACAGGCAGCTTGGTGGTGAGTGGAGGAGTATTTAAAGTAGGGACCGCAGACAGGCTATCAAAGGCCTAAAATAACAAACAATAGGCTCATGGCAGTTTTACAGCGGTTACATGGATACACGGGCAGGCAGCTTGGTGGTCAGTGGAGGAGTATTTAAAGTAGGGACCGCAGACAGGCTATCAAAGGCCTAAAATAACAAACAATAGGCTCATGGCAGCTTTACAGCGGTTACATGGATACACAGGCAGCTTGGTGGTGAGTGGAGGAGTATTTAAAGTAGGGACCGCAGACAGGCTATCAAAGGCCTAAAATAACAAACAATAGGCTTATGGCAGTTTTACAGCGGTTACATGGATACACGGGCAGGCAGCTTGGTGGTCAGTGGAGGAGTATTTAAAGTAGGGACCGCAGACAGGCTATCAAAGGCCTAAAATAACAAACAATAGGCTCATGGCAGCTTTACAGCGGTTACATGGATACACAGGCAGCTTGGTGGTCAGTGGAGGCGTATTTAAAGTAGGGACCGCAGACAGGCTATCAAAGGCCTAAAATAACAAACAATAGGCTCATGGCAGCTTTACAGCGGTTACATGGATACACGGGCAGGCAGCTGGTGATGAGTGGAGGAGTATTTAAAGTAGGGACCGCAGACAGGCTATCAAAGGCCTAAAATAACAAACAATAGGCTCATGGCAGCTTTACAGCGGTTACATGGATACACAGGCAGCTTGGTGGTGAGTGGAGGAGTAGTGCAAGGAGTGTCTGTCCCAGTACTCCCAAAATATAAATAGATGTTAATGTCTCGCAAAACAACCAAAACAAAAAAAAAGGTGGCATACTTAGGTACAGGGGTGGGCTCATCTACTGAGTTTCTGACATAGTAATTTGGCAGTAACTATTTAATGGTGCCAATATAGGACACAGACACAGACTACTTTAAGTTGCATCATAGATGTCTACAAATTTGTATTGTCAGTGCCAGACATTGAATGATGTCAGCGAATAGACTAAAGATTGGTGGAGCTGTGCGACATAATTTTGCACGTGGTAGAGCACATTTTGAGCTGGGGTAGGGGGGAACTCTCTTGAGGCCGGCGGGACCGCCCCAGGGCCCCTCATGTTACAACGGTGTGTCTGACGTTGGGTGCGCACCACCACCGCCAGAGACACTACATTGTACTATGAGGGACCCAGTAGCAATGCCGTCAACCAAAAGCGAGCACACCCACCTCTTCAGACAAACAGCAGTCTCACGGGTGCTTGCGCCAAGTCGCGATACCACGGCCCCGTGTGGGGAGTTTTGCCATTTAGGGAGGTGTAAACATGTCGTATGCTGTACAATCAGCTGCAGCAAATTAGACATTAGAAAAGTAATTCACAGGCAAGAGCTTTTCATAGGAAAGCTAGGTGTCGGCCGGGCAAGGTGATGCAAAAGATTTCGAAATCCAGTTGTGGTTCATTTTAATGAATGTTAGATCGTCAACATTTTGGGTAGCCAGACGAGTCCTTTTTTCGGTTAATATTGAACCTGCAGCACTGAATACTCTTTCTGATAGGACACTTGCTGCCGGGCAAGCAAGCTCCTGCAATGCATATTCTGCCAATTCTGGCCAGGTGTCTAATTTGGAGGCCCAGTAATCAAATGGGAATGACGGTTGAGGGAGAACATCGATAAGGGATGAAAAATAGTTAGTAACCATACTGGACAAATGTTGTCTCCTGTCACTTTCAATTGATGCAGCAGTACCTGTCCTGTCTGCGGTCATAGCAAAATCACTCCACAACCTGGTCAGAAAACCCCTCTGTCCAACGCCACTTCTGATGTGTGCACCCCTAACACTCCTAGTCTGCTGCCCCCTGGAGCTCGTGTGAGAACGATCACGTGCGCTGTGTGCTGGGAATGCCTGAAGCAAACGGTCAACAAGAGTTGATTGTTTGGTTGCTAATATTAGTTCCAAGTTCTCATGTGGCATAATATTTTGCAATTTGCCTTTATAGCGTGGATCAAGGAGGCAGGCCAACCAGTAATCGTCATTGTTCATCATTTTCGTAATGCGTGTGTCCCTTTTTAGGATACGTAAGGCATAATCCGCCATGTGGGCCAAAGTTCCAGTTGTCAAATCTCCGGTTGTGATTGGTTGAGGGGCAGTTGCAGGCAAATCTACGTCACTTGTGTCCCTCAAAAAACCAGAACCCGGCCGTGACACGCAACCAATTTCCTGTGCCCCCGGGAAAGGTTCGGCATTAAAAATATACTCATCCCCATCATCCTCCTCGTCCTCCACCTCCTCTTCGCCCGCTACCTCGTCCTGTACACTGCCCTGACCAGACAATGGCTGACTGTCATCAAGGCTTTCCTCTTCCTCTGGTGCAGACGCCTGCTCCTTTATGTGCGTCAAACTTTGCATCAGCAGACGCATTAGGGGGATGCTCATGCTTATTACGGCGTTGTCTGCACTAACCAGCCATGTGCATTCCTCAAAACACTGAAGGACTTGACACATGTCTTGTATCTTCGACCACTGCACACCTGACAACTCCATGTCTGCCATCCTACTGCCTGCCCGTGTATCCTCCCACAAATAAATAACAGCACGCCTCTGTTCGCACAGTCTCTGAAGCATGTGCAGTGTTGAGTTCCACCTTGTTGCAACGTCTATGATTAGGCGATGCTGGGGAAGGTTCAAAGACCGCTGATAGGTCTGCATACGGCTGGCGTGTACAGGCGAACGTCGGATATGTGAGCAAAGTGCACGCACTTTGAGGAGCAGGTCGGAGAACCCAGGATAAGTTTTCAATAAGCACTGCACCACCAGGTTTAAGGTGTGAGCCAGGCAAGGAATGTGTTTCAGTTGGGAAAGGGAGATGGCAGCCATGAAATTCCTTCCGTTATCACTCACTACCTTGCCTGCCTCAAGATCTACTGTGCCCAGCCACGACTGCGTTTCTTGTTGCAAGAACTCGGATAGAACTTCCGCGGTGTGTCTGTTGTCGCCCAAACACTTCATAGCCAATACAGCCTGCTGACGCTTGGCAGTAGCTGGCCCATAATGGGACAACTGGTGTGCAACAGTGTCATCTGCCGATGGAGTGGTTGGCAGACTGCGTTCTGTGGAAGAGCTGTAGCTTCTGCAGGAGGACGAGGAGGAGGAGGAGGAGGGGGTGCGAACGCCTACAGCCAACTGTTTCCTAGACCGTGGGCTAGGCACAACTGTCCCTAAATTGATGTCGCCTGTGGACCCTGCATCCACCACATTCACCCAGTGTGCCGTGATGGACACATAACGTCCCTGGCCATGCCTACTGGTCCATGCATCTGTAGTCAGGTGCACCTTTGTACTCACAGATTGCCTGAGTGCATGGACGATGCGCTGTTTAACATGCTGGTGCAGGGCTGGGATGGCTTTTCTGGAAAAAAAGTGTCGACTGGGTAGCTCGTATCGTGGTTCAGCGTACTCCATCAGGGCTTTGAAAGCTTCGCTTTCAACTAACCGGTAGGGCATCATCTCTAACGAGATTAGTCTAGCTATGTGGGCGTTAAAACCCTGTGTACGCGGATGCGAGGATAAGTACTTCCTTTTTCTAACCAGAGTCTCATGTAGGGTGAGCTGGACTGGAGAGCTGGAGATCGTGGAACTTTCGGGTGTGCCGGTGTACATGGCAGACTGAGAGACGGTTGGAGACGGTATTGTTTCCGCCGGTGCCCTAGATGCAATATTTCCTCCTACAAAACTGGTGGTTCCCTGACCCTGACTGCTTTTGGCTGGCAAAGAAATCTGCACAGATACTGCCGGTGGTGCGGAAAATGGTGGCCTTACAGTGACGGAAGGGATGTTGCGTTGCTGACTAGCTTCATTGGCCGAGGGTGCTACAACCTTAAGGGACGTTTGGTAGTTAGTCCAGGCTTGAAAATGCATGGTGGTTAAGTGTCTATGCATGCAACTAGTATTTAGACTTTTCAGATTCTGACCTCTGCTTAAGCTAGTTGAACATTTTTGACAGATGACTTTGCGCTGATCAGTTGGATGTTGTTTAAAAAAATGCCAGACTGCACTCTTCCTAGACTCGGATCCCTTTTCAGGGATTGCAGACTGAGCTTTAACCGGATGGCCACGCTGTCCTCCAACAGGTTTTGGCTTTGACACGCGTTTTGGGCCAGATACGGGCCCGGCAGATGGAACCTGTTGCGATGTTGATGCCTGCTGCGGCCCCTCCTCCACCTCCGCTTCTGAACTACTGCCGCCTGCACCCTGTTCCCCCAATGGCTGCCAATCGGGGTCAATAACTGGGTCATCTATTACCTCCTCTTCGAGCTCGTGTGCAACTTCGTCTGTGTCACTGTGTCGGTCGGTGGTATAGCGTTCGTGGCGGGGCAACATAGTCTCATCAGGGTCTGATTGTGGATCTGTACCCTGAGAGGGCAATGTGGTGGTCTGAGTCAAAGGAGCAGCATAGTACTCTGGCTGTGGCTGTGCATCAGTGCACTCCATGTCAGAATATACTTGTAATGGGCATGGCCTGTTAAATGTTTCACTTTCTAAGCCAGGGACGGTATGTGTAAAGAGCTCCATGGAGTGACCCGTTGTGTCGCCTGCTGCATCCTTCTCTCTTGTTGTAGTTTTTGCTGAGGAGGACAAGGAAGCGACTTGTCCCTGACCGTGAACATCCACAAGCGACGCGCTGCTTTTACATTTACCAGTTTCGGAAGAGGAGGCAAAAGAGCTAGAGGCTGAGTCTGCAATGTAAGCCAAAACTTGCTGTTGCTGCTCCGCCTTTAAAAGCGGTTTTCCTACTCCCAGAAAAGAGAGCGTTCGAGGCCTTGTGTAGCCTGACGACGAAACTGGCTCCACAGCTCCAGACTTAGGTGGAATATTTTTATCCCCACGACCACCTGATGCTCCACTACCACTACCATCATTACCAGCTGACAATGAACGCCCACGACGACCTCTTGCACCAGACTTCCTCATTGTTTTAAAATCTTAACCAAAGTAACTTTATTTGTTGCTGTCAAACAACTTACACGGTGAGCTATAACTTCAGTATGATTTCAATATCCCTTAACAGGTTGGTGAGACCACAAGGAAAATCAGGCACAATGTTACACACTCTGTTTTCTGTGGCACAAAATCACAGAGATGACACACACGCAGGACTGTCACTCAAGCACTAATGTCAATATTAATCTCCCACCTAATTTATTTATTTTTTTTTTCAGGGAGACTTTAGAAACCAAATAATATTAAAAAAACCAAAAAAATAAATAGCCTTTCTATGGCCCACTGAATGAGAGAGAGAGGTGGCACACCCAGGAGTCAAGACTGGCACACAAGCTGAAAGGGCAATATTACTCTCCCACTGTTTTTTTAAGTTTTTTTTTTTTTATTTTCAGGGAGACTTTAGAAACCAAATAATATTAAAAAAACCAAAAAAATAAATAGGCTTTCTATGGCCCACTGAATGAGAGAGAGGTGGCACACCCAGGAGTCAAGACTGGCACACAAGCTGAAAGGGCAATATTACTCTCCCACTGTTTTTTTTTTTTTTTTTTTTTTCAGGGAGACTTTAGAAACCAAATAATAAGAAAAAAAATAAATAAATAAATAGGCTTTCTATAGCCCACTGAATGAGAGATAGCACACATAGCAGTGGCACACAAGCCCTGACTGAGGCCAATATTTTTCTCCCACTGATTGATGTAGTGTTTTTGTGTTGAGGTAGATTTTAGAACACAAATCAAGGAAAAAAAAAAAATGCTTTCTATGGCCCACTGAATGAGAGAGGTGGCACACCCAGGAGTCAAGACTGGCACACAAGCTGAAAGGGCAATATTACTCTCCCACTGTTTTTTTATGTATTTTTTGTTTTTTAAGGGAGACTTTAGAAACCCAATAATATTTAAAAAAATAAATAAATAGGCTTTCTATGGCCCACTGAATGAGAGAGGTGGCACACCCAGGAGTCAAGACTGGCACACAAGCTGAAAGGGCAATATTACTCTCCCACTGTTTTTTTATGTATTTTTTGTTTTTTAAGGGAGACTTTAGAAACCCAATAATATTTAAAAAAATAAATAAATAGGCTTTCTATGGCCCACTGAATGAGAGAGGTGGCACACCCAGGAGTCAAGACTGGCACACAAGCTGAAAGGGCAATATTACTCTCCCACTGTTTTTTTAAGTTTTTTTTTTTTATTTTCAGGGAGACTTTAGAAACCAAATAATATTAAAAAAACCAAAAAAATAAATAGGCTTTCTATGGCCCACTGAATGAGAGAGAGGTGGCACACCCAGGAGTCAAGACTGGCACACAAGCTGAAAGGGCAATATTACTCTCCCACTGTTTTTTTTTTTTTTTTTTTTTTCAGGGAGACTTTAGAAACCAAATAATAAGAAAAAAAATAAATAAATAAATAGGCTTTCTATAGCCCACTGAATGAGAGATAGCACACACAGCAGTGGCACACAAGCCCTGACTGAGGCCAATATTTTTCTACCACTGATTGATGTAGTGTTTTTGTGTTGAGGTAGATTTTAGAACACAAATCAAGGGAAAAAAAAAATGCTTTCTATGGCCCACTGAATGAGAGAGGTGGCACACCCAGGAGTCAAGACTGGCACACAAGCTGAAAGGGCAATATTACTCTCCCACTGTTTTTTTATGTATTTTTTGTTTTTTAAGGGAGACTTTAGAAACCCAATAATATTTAAAAAAAAAAATAAATAGGCTTTCTATGGCCCACTGAATGAGAGAGGTGGCACACCCAGGAGTCAAGACTGGCACACAAGCTGAAAGGGCAATATTACTCTCCCACTGTTTTTTTAAGTTTTTTTTTTATTATTTTCAGGGAGACTTTAGAAACCAAATAATATTAAAAAAACCAAAAAAATAAATAGGCTTTCTATGGCCCACTGAATGAGAGAGAGGTGGCACACCCAGGAGTCAAGACTGGCACACAAGCTGAAAGGGCAATATTACTCTCCCACTGTTTTTTTTTTTTTTTTTTTTTTCAGGGAGACTTTAGAAACCAAATAATAAGAAAAAAAATAAATAAATAAATAGGCTTTCTATAGCCCACTGAATGAGAGATAGCACACACAGCAGTGGCACACAAGCCCTGACTGAGGCCAATATTTTTCTACCACTGATTGATGTAGTGTTTTTGTGTTGAGGTAGATTTTAGAACACAAATCAAGGGAAAAAAAAAATGCTTTCTATGGCCCACTGAATGAGAGAGGTGGCACACCCAGGAGTCAAGACTGGCACACAAGCTGAAAGGGCAATATTACTCTCCCACTGTTTTTTTATGTATTTTTTGTTTTTTAAGGGAGACTTTAGAAACCCAATAATATTTAAAAAAAAAAATAAATAGGCTTTCTATGGCCCACTGAATGAGAGAGGTGGCACACCCAGGAGTCAAGACTGGCACACAAGCTGAAAGGGCAATATTACTCTCCCACTGTTTTTTTAAGTTTTTTTTTTATTATTTTCAGGGAGACTTTAGAAACCAAATAATATTAAAAAAACCAAAAAAATAAATAGGCTTTCTATGGCCCACTGAATGAGAGAGAGGTGGCACACCCAGGAGTCAAGACTGGCACACAAGCTGAAAGGGCAATATTACTCTCCCACTGTTTTTTTTTTTTTTTTTTTTTCAGGGAGACTTTAGAAACCAAATAATAAGAAAAAAAATAAATAAATAAATAGGCTTTCTATAGCCCACTGAATGAGAGATAGCACACACAGCAGTGGCACACAAGCCCTGACTGAGGCCAATATTTTTCTACCACTGATTGATGTAGTGTTTTTGTGTTGAGGTAGAATTTAGAACACAAATCACGGAAAAAATAAATAGGCTTTCTATGGCCCACTCAGTGAGAGATGGCACACACAGGGATGGCACTGTAGCAGAAATGCCAATCTTAATCTCCCACAAAAAAAAAAAAAAACAGGGACTGTCCTACAATTACTATCTCCCTGCAGTAATCTAAGCCAGGTATGGCAGGCAGCAATAGGAGTGGACTGATGCACAAATTAAATAAAAAGTGTGGACAAACAAAAAAGATAGCTGTGCAGAAAGGAACAAGAGGATATGTGCTTTGAAAAAAGCAGTTGGTTTCCACAGTGGCGTACACACAGCAATACAGCTATCACGGAGCCTTCTAGGGCAGCCCAATGAGCTACAGCGCTGAGGAAAAAAAAAAAAAAAATAGCTTCCACTGTTCCTGCACACCGAAGGTGGTGTTGGACAGTGGAAATCGCTACAGCACAAGCGGTTTGGTGGTTAGTGGACCCTGCCTAACGCTCTCCCTGCTTCTGACGAAGCGGCAGCAACCTCTCCCTAAGCTCAGATCAGCAGCAGTAAGATGGCGGTCGGCGGGAACGCCCCTTTATAGCCCCTGTGACGCCGCAGACAGCAAGCCAATCACTGCAATGCCCTTCTCTAAGATGGTGGGGACCAGGATCTATGTCATCACGCTGCCCACACTCTGCGTTCACCTTCATTGGCTGAGAAATGGCGCTTTTCGCGTCATTGAAACGCGACTTTGGCGCGAAAGTCGCGTACCGCATGGCCGACAAGCACAGGGGTCGGATCGGGTTTCATGAGACGCCGACTTAGCCAAAAGTCGGCGACTTTTGAAAATGATCGACCCGTTTCGCTCAACCCCAGTCCCCACCAATGGGTGGGGGTGTCTTAAATACAGGAAGCCTCATGGCGATTGGCCAGGGACACCTTAGCAAGGTGCACACAGTCTCTATAAGAAACAGGAGTTGCTGGCGCCGCCCCCTATGCACACAGACAGCGCATGCACAGAGCAAACTGCAGACATGAGGCACACAGCATGGAGCTGGCAGCAGAGAGAAGTCAAAACAAGGCCCAGAGAAATAAGTGAGTTTGAGTGTAATGCAGGTGGGGGATGGGAGGCCATGCAGCAATTCCAGCAGAGTTGTTACAGCAATGAAGTGGGGAAAAAAGTACAGGTGTTAATTTTTTATATATTTATTGAGTGGGGACAGTGGCTATGTGTAGTTAGTGGGGGCACAGTGATGGATTACAATTTATATTCGGAATGGTGGGTTGCATAATAACTAATTATATTTTAATGGTGGGTGCACATCGGTATTCAGCTGTGTAGTATAGAAGGTGGGGAAAATCGTGGAATGTGCTCTGGAGGCTTTAGGTAACTATGTGTTATTTTCTGCAGAGACAATAATATCACTTGTGATCACTTTATTACCTGTACACTTGACACTATATACAGAGGTCCTGTGTGTAATTGCTCTGGGGATATCTGTATTACATGCACACTATACACTATATACAGAGCCCCTGTGTATAATGGCACTCATGGTAATCTTACGATTGTGTTTTTTTAATAAATGACCAGTATTGTAGTATTCGGCCACTATGTGGTGGTAATATGTGGTCTGGTCATGATGTGGTGGTATTTTTTCCTTGTATGTGGTATTTAGTCACTATGTGGTGGTAATATGTGGTCTGGTTATTGGGTGACAGTATTTGTCCCTTGTATGTGTAGTTATGCTGTCAGTATGTGGTGGTAATTTGTGGTCTGGTCATGGTGTGGTGGTATTTGTCCTTGTATGTGGTATTATTTGGTCACTATGTGGTGGCAATAAGTGGTCCAGCCATGGTGTGGCAGTATTTGTTTCTTGTATGTGGCATTATTAAGTCACTATGTGGTGGTAATATGTGGTCTGGTCATGGTGTAGTATATGGTGTATGTGGTATTATTTAGTGGTACCATCACTATGTGATTGTAATATGTGGTCCGGCCATGGGGTGGCACTATTTTTTCCTAGTATGTGGTATTATTTGTTCACTATGTGGTGGTAAAATGTGGTTTGGCCATGGTGTGATGGTATTTGTCCCTTGTATGTGGTATTAATGGTCATTTAAAAAAAAATGTATGTGACACATTCCCATAAAGAAAAATAAATAAAAATATACTTAAAAAGAGTATTGGATATTTTAAGAAATGTTTAATAGGTTAGAGTAGAGTAGGGCCATGTCAAAAGAGTCTACCTTAGAAACTCTTTTAGCCAAAACAAAAGCTGATGGATATGTATGTGATATGGGAACTGTTAATGTATGATTGGTGAGGACATGGTGCAGAAGAGGAGTTTTTCCATGAGTGGGTGGTGGGGCTGTGGAAGGTTCGAGGGGTGGAGGAGGAGCTGGGACAGAGTATCATAGGGGGCCCAAAAATGCTGCCAGTATGGGTCCTGAAATTCCTGGAGGCAGTCCTGCCAAAAACCTTGAAATAGTGTGATAGACTAAACTCACCAGGATCTTAATTTAAAGAGAAACAGGAAATGTCATTATATTTTTTTGGTGGTGGCCAGGTGACCATTTTTGCAATACAAGCCAGCCGGTGGAAGTCGCAAATAAGAGTATATGAGGATCAGTGTCTCAGCATATGCATAAAATAAGTCTTTAGACATTATTGAAACATCTGGGAAAGCAGATCAAATGACTTTATGGCAGATCTTGAAGAATACCACATAAATACCATTGTAAGGGATGTTCTACACAATGTCATCAATGTCTCAGCAAAATTAATAAGAACAACCACAATATCACCAATAGATTGTCCCAGGGGGCTGTTTCATATACCAAAATCACATGAGCACAGGGCTCATCCTAACTAGACAATCAGTCCACAAGCTGGAGATTCTCTGACAGACAACTTATGACCCGTCACAATTGATGAAATACTGAAATAGTAGCAGTACAGTTACTAGTATACTGTAGACGAAAGGTCTCAAACACAGCCGAGTAAATGGGCCGCACATGGAAAAAATTTGAATATGAAGGGCCATGTTCTTTGCGGGAGAAGGTAGCATTTTCAGTAATAATATTTTTCTATATGACTTTTTGATCATCATCTTTTTTTTTGTCCTACTTTTTATACTTTTTAATGGTCTATATCAAATGGGTTATGGACGGTACAGGTTTTCTCTTTTACTTCAATTTTTTACACAAAACAGCATTTTTAGTGGCCAAATATTAGTCCATTATTTTTCATTTTTTATTTTACTTTTTTTTATGTTTTTCTTCATTTTTGACCTCCAATCGGCCTCATACAATATAGTTTTACAATTAGCCCCATATAGTAATTCTGTCCCTAATCCTGTTATAATGTCCCCTGTACAGTAATAAAGTCCCCAATCCTGTAATAATATCACCAAGCCTGTAATAATATCTCCAAGCCTGTAATAATGTCCCAAGCTTGTAATAATGTACTTCAGACTGTAATAACATGCCATGTCTTGTAATAATGTCCCCATCCTGTAATAATGTCCCTTGTCCTATATTAATGTTCCTCGTCTTGTATTAACGGTGCCCATCCTGTCATAATGTCCCCCGTCCTGTAATAATGTACCAGTCCTATAACAGTATCCCCAATCCTATAATAATGTCCCCTGTCCTGTAATAATGTTCCTCATCTTGTATTAACGGTCCCCTTCCTGTAATAATGTCCCTCCATCTTGTAATAATGTACCCATCCTATAACAGTATCCTCAATCCTATAATAATGTCCCCCATCATGTAATAATGTTCCCTGTCCTGTAATAATGTTTCTCGTCTTGTATTAACGGTCCCGTCCTGTAATAATGTCCCATCCTGTAATAATGTCCCTCGACTTGTATTAATGGTCCCCATTCTGTAATAATGTTCCCAATCATGTATTAATATTCTCAATCCTGTAGTAATAGCCACAATCCTGTAATAATGTCTCCTGTCCTATAATAATGTCCCTCAGACTGTAATAATGTCCCCTGTCCTGTAATAATGTCCTCATCCTGGTTCCCATCTTACAGTAATGTCCTCATCCAGGTCCCCATATTATAGTAATGTCCTCATCCTGGTCCCCATCTTATAGTAAAGGCCTCATCCTGGTCCCCATCTTACAGTAATGTCCCCATCCTGGTCCCTATCTTATAGTAAAGTCCTCATCCTGGTCCCCATCTTACAGTAATGTCCCCATCCTGGTCCCCATCTTATAGTAAAGTCCTCATCCTGGTCCCCATCTTACAGTAATGTCCCCATCCTGGTCCCCATCTTATAGTAAAGTCATCATCCTGGTCCTCATCTTACAGTAATGTCCCCATCCTGGTCCCCATCTTACAGTAATGTCCCCATCCTGGTCCCCATCTTACAGTAATGTCCCCATCCTGGTCCCCATCTTACAGTAATGTCCCCATCCTGGTCCTATCTAATAGTAATGTCCCCATCCTGGTCCACATCTTGTAGCAATGTCCCCAGCCTGGTCCCATGTCATAGAAATGTCCCCATCTCTATCCCCTTCTTGTAACAATGTCCCCCATTCTGCTGCTCTTTACATATGCATAAAGAAAAAAAAATTCTTCTCTCCTGACTTCGCTCCCTCACCGAACAGCATCCTTTTCCTCCTCCACAGCCGGGGTGCTTAGCAACGATGTCATGTGCGGTCGCGCCGAGTCGCCGACGTCAGCCGCTGGCCTCTGATTCACCAATGGCTGGTATTGATATTGTGGTGCAGAGAGCTGGTCTCTGCACCACAATACATTTCAATTGAATATATGTCTGAGTACGCACGTGCAGTTGAAAATAAGATCTGGACACGATTGTCTCAGGGGCCCGAGGGCTGTACAACTGATCCTTGGGCTCCATAAGACCCGTGGACCACGTGTTTGAGAGCCCTGCTATAGACCATAGCGGTGCATAATAAGTGAAGCCTCATGTATACTGCAGTCTTATGGCTTCATACAAGTTCCAGATGGCACAAATACCTAATATGAGACCCCCAAATACCTCTAGTTTCTATACTAAAGCACAGAGAAAATGATTCAAAGGGAATCTGTCCCAGGTTTCTGCTATGTAATCTGAGAACGGCATTATGTAGGGGAATAGACCTGGATTCCAGAAATGTACCATTTACTGGTCTGCATGTGGTCATTTTGAAACAATCACTGTTTCTTTGCTGTAGATGTAGCAGTGCTCAGAATGCTGAGCCTTCTATAATTCTGCCCACACCACTGATTGGCAGTTTTCTGTGTACACTGAGCATTGACAGAAAACTGCTAATAACTGGAGAGGGTGGGCTACCTACCAGGGGTACAAAAGGATTCAAATAGCATGAGCCCCTGTCTCTGCCAACATTGTATGTCAAGGAAGAGTCACGAGATGGTTGCCTGGTCCATGAGGATTTTAACACATTTATGCTCTGATGAATTCATTCTTCTGTAATAAGCTCATAAATATTGTTTGGATCCGCCATGTTTTACTCCAATTTTGAAAAAAACATTACATACTTGAAATGCTTCATTAACCTATGCATATGCCGAAATGCTGGGGGGTACGCAAAACTGAAAACTGATGACAGAATCCGGGGCATTAATGGATGATACACACAATCAATGGCCCAGATTCAGCGTTGCCTTTGCGCCTGTTTTTTACTAGTTTTGTGCCTTTTATTTGTTTGCACCCAATTCTATTATTATTCTACTTGCACTTTTTAAGTCTATTTTATATGTGCTCCCATGTTTTTTCCCCCACTTTGTGGGTGTAGTATAGCAATTCCAGATGGTTTTTTTTTCCGATTCATCAATTGTAGTCATCAGTATTCATCAAAAATTTAACGTAATTTCACTCAGTTCCTACCCTGGTGTATTTTCAAGTGTGTCAGAATTTTGGTCAATTTTGACAACAAGACAAAAAAATTAAAAGTGATTTAAAAAAACCCCCCCACAAATGATGAATTGGGGTCAATGTGTTTAGTAAAATGTTATATTAAGAACTGTAAAACCTTACGCTTACATTGTGAGGTGCCAGACATTGTTATTTTTATGTGTGTTCCGTGTTCCTCAGTACTACAGAACTCCGGTATTTAACCTGTATAGGCCCCCAATAAAGAGACTTCCTCTTTGTGTCAGGCATAATTAGAATTAAACGCATTTTACGACAAGTGCCTAAATCCCACTGACTGTCAGCGAGGCGTGTATGTGGGTTGCTGGGAGTCAGGAACTAATAAGGCAATTAACCTTCAATCTCTAAAAAAAGAAATAATGGTTCCCCTCCTTTGTTTTATTTCTTATTCAATGTGTTTCCTCTTTTTTACTTTTGCTTACCATCTCTGTATTGATCTCATTAAAGCTTTGTTCACACCACATGTGATCCCTCCATTATACTGCATGTATAAATGAGGCATAGTATATTATGTACGGTATATATTATATTGCATGCCACATGTCCAGTATTTTGCAATTTCTTCTAGGTTCAGAAACCGGAAATCAATCAAAAGAAGATATTTTTTCTTTGGGCAGCTTCCGTTGGTTTGGAACTCTGGAATTATGTGCACATACCCACAGACCTCTGATTAAGGCCGGGTTCACACTTTGCGGTGTGCTCTGCGTGTTTATCCCGCAGCGGAATTGATAAATCTGCAGGGCAAAACCGCTGCGGTTATCCCTGCAGATTTATCGCGGTTTGTTCCGCGGTTTCTGCTGCGGGATTACTCCTGTACTATTGATGCTGCATATGCAGCAATATGCAGCATCAATAGTAATGATAAAAATAATAAAAATTGGTTATACTCACCCTCTGACGTCGCGATCTCCTCGGCGCTGCACGCGGCGGTCCGATTCCAAAGCTGCTGTGCCGTCACGGTCATGTGACCGCGGCGTCATCACGGTCATGTGACCACGACGTCACCACAGGTCCTGCTCGCACAGCAAACCGAAGACCGGCCGGCCGCGGGCAGCGCTGAGAGGTGAGTATAGCATCAATTTTTATTTTATTTTTTTTTTTTTTACACTATTTAGTTTCCCAGGGCCTGGAGGAAAGTCTCCTCTCCTCCACCCCGGGTAGCAACTGCACATTAACCGCTTACTTCCCACAACGTGGGCACAGCCCCATGCGGGAAGTAAGCGGTTAAATGCATTTCTATGGGTGCAGAATCGCTGCGATTCTGCACAAAGAAGTGACATGCTGCGGGTTTTAAACCGCTGCGTTTCAGCATGTGCACAGCGGTTTGCGGTTTCCATAGGGTTTACATGTTAAAATCGCAGACCCGTATCAAAATCGCAGATCCGCGGGAAAAACCGCAAAGTGTGAACGTGGCCTAAGGCATCTGATACATGCCACTGCATAGCCATAGAGATGCGCATGTTGCACATTAGACTCATTGTTACAAATGGAAATATATATATATATAGTTAGGTCTATATATATTTGGACAGAGACAACATTTTTCTCATTTTGGTTATAGACATTACCGCAATGAATTTTAAACAAAACAATTCAGCTGCAGTTGAAGTTCAGACTTTCAACTTTCATTTGAGGGTATCCACATTAAAATTGGATGAAGGGTTTAGGAGTCTCAGCTCCTTAACATGTGCCACCCTGTTTTTAAAGGGACCAAAAGTAATTGGACAGATTAAATAGTTTTAAATAAAATGTTCATTTCTAGTACTTGGTTGAAAACCCTTTGTTGGCAATGACTGCCTGAAGTCTTGAACTCATGGACATCACCAGACGCTGTGTTTCCTCCTTTTTGATGCTCTGCCAGGCCTTCACTGCGGTGGTTTTCAGTTGCTGTTTGTTTGTGGGCCTTTCTGTCTGAAGTTTAGTCTTTAACAAGTGAAATGCATGCTCAATTGGGTTGAGATCAGGTGACTGACTGGGCCATTCAGGAATATTCCACTTCTTTGCTTTAATAAACTCCTGGGTTGCTTTGGCTTTATGCTTTGGGTCATTGTCCATCTGTAGTATGAAATGACGACCAATCAGTTTGGCTGCATTTGGCTGGATCTGAGCACACAGTATGGCTCTGAATACCTCAGAATTCATTCGGCTGCTTCTGTCCTGTGTCACATCATCAATACACACTAGTGACCCAGTGCCACTGGCAGCCATGCATGCCCAAGCCATCACACTGCCTCCGCCGTGTTTTACAGATGATGTGGTATGCTTTGGATCATGAGCTGTACATGCCTTTGCCATACTTTTCTCTTTCCATCATTCTGGTAGAGGTTGATCTTGGTTTCATCTGTCCAAAGAATGTTCTTCCAGAACTGTGCTGGCTTTTTTAGATGTTTTTTAGCAAAGTCCAGTCTAGCCTTTTTCTTCTTGATGCTTATGAGTGGCTTGCACCGTGCAGTGAACCCTCTGTATTTACTTTCATGCAGTCTTCTCTTTATGGTAGATTTGGATATTGATACGCCGACCTCCTGGAGAGTGTTGGTCACTTGGTTGGCTGTTGTGAAGGGGTTTCTCTTCACCATGGAGATTATTCTGCAATCATCCACCACTGTTGTCTTCCATGGGCGCCCAGGTCTTTTTGCATTGATGAGTTCACCAGTGCTTTCTTTCTTTCTCAGGATGTACCAAACTGTAGATTTTGCCACTCCTAATATTGTAGCAATTTCTCGGATGGATTTTTTCTGTTTTCACAGCTTTAGGGTGGCTTGTTTCACCTGCAAGGAGAGCTCCTTTGACCGCATGTTTACTTCACAGCAAAACCTTCCAAATGCCAGCACCACACCTCAAATCAACTCCAGGCCTTTTATCTCCTTAATTGAGAATGATATAACAGAGGGGATTGCCCACACCTGTCCATGAAATAGCCTTGGAGTCAATTGTCCAATTACTTTTGGTCCCTTTAAAAACAGGGTGGCACATGTTAAGGAGCTGAAACTCCTAAACCCTTCATCCAATTTTAACATGGATACCCTCAAATGAAAGCTGAAAGTCTGAACTTCAACTGTATCTGAATTGTTTTGTTTAAAATTCATTGTGGTAATGTCTATAACCAAAATTAGAAAAATGTTGTCTCTGTCCAAATATATATGGACCTAACTGTATATATATATATATATATATATATATATATATATATATATATATATATATATATATACACTCACTGGCCACTTTATTAGGTACACCTGTCCAACTTCTTGTTAACACTTAATTTCTAATCAGCCAATCACATGGCGGCAACTCAGTGCATTTAGGCATGTAGACATGGTCAAGACAATCTCCTGCAGTTCAAACCGAGCATCAGTATGGGGAAGAAAGGTGATTTGAGTGCCTTTGAACGTGGCATGGTTGTTGGTGCCAGAAGGGCTGGT
Source organism: Ranitomeya variabilis (assembly GCF_051348905.1). Classification (NCBI taxonomy): domain Eukaryota; kingdom Metazoa; phylum Chordata; class Amphibia; order Anura; family Dendrobatidae; genus Ranitomeya; species Ranitomeya variabilis. Next base: position 409,273,458 of record NC_135237.1, read on the forward strand.
CTGAGTATTTCAGAAACTGCTGATCTACTGGGATTTTCACGCACAACCATCTCTAGGGTTTACAGAGAATGGTCCGAAAAAGAAAAAAAATCCAGTGAGCGGCAGTTCTGTGGGCGGAAATGCCTTGTTGATGCCAGAGGTCAGAGGAGAATGGGCAGACTGGTTCGAGCTGATAGAAAGGCAACAGTGACTCAAATCGCCACCCGTTACAACCAAGGTAGGCCTAAGAGCATCTCTGAACGCACAGTGCGTCGAACTTTGAGGCAGATGGGCTACAGCAGCAGAAGACCACACCGGGTACCACTCCTTTCAGCTAAGAACAGGAAACTGAGGCTACAATTTGTACAAGCTCATCGAAATTGGACAGTAGAAGATTGGAAAAACGTTGCTTGGTCTGATGAGTCTCGATTTCTGCTGCGACATTCGGATGGTAGGGTCAGAATTTGGCGTAAACAACATGAAAGCATGGATCCATCCTGCCTTGTATGGAGCATCTTTGGGATGTGCAGCCGACAAATCTGCGGAACTGTGTGATGCCATCATGTTAATATGGACCAAAATCTCTGAGGAATGCTTCCAGCACCTTGTTGAATCTATGCCACGAAGAATTGAGGCAGTTCTGAAGGCAAAAGGGGTCCAACCCGTTACTAGCATGGTGTACCTAATAAAGTGGCCGGTGAGTGTATATATATACACACACAGTACAGACCAAAAGTTTGTACACACCTTCTCATTTAAAGATTTTTCTGTATTTTCATGACTATAAATATTGTAAATTCACACTGAAGGCATCAAAACTATGAATTAACACATGGAATCATATACTTAACAAAAAAGTGTGAAGCAACTGAAAACATGTCATATGCTCTATGTTCTTCAAAGTAGCCACCTTTTGCTTTGATGACTGCTTTGCACACTCTTGGCATTCTCTTGATGAGCTTCAAGAGGTAGTCCCCGGAAATGGTTTTCACTTCACTGGTGTGCCCTGTCAAGTTTAGTAAGTGGGATTTCTTGCCTTATAAATGGGGTTGGGACCATCAGTTGTGTTGTGCAGAAGTCTGGTGGATACACAGCTGATAGTCCTACTGAATAGACTGTTAGAATTTGTATTATGGCAAGAAAAAAGCAGCTAAGTAAAGAAAAACGAGTGGCCATCATTACTTTAAGAAATGAAGGTCAGTTAGTCTGAAAAATTGGGAAAACTTTGAAAGTGTCCCCAAGTGCAGTTGCAAAAACCATAATGCGCTACAAAGAAACGGGCTCACATGAGGACCACCCCAGGAAAGGAAGACCAAGAGTCACCTCTGCTTCTGAGGATAAGTTTATCCGAGTCACCAGCCTCAGAAACGCAGGTTAACAGCAGCTCAGATTACAGACCAGGTCAATGCCACACAGAGTTCTAGCAGCAGACACATCTCTACAACAACTGTTAAGAGAAGACTCTGTGCAGCAGGCCTTCATAGTAAAACAGCTGCTAGGAAACCACTGCTAAGGACAGGCAACAAGCAGAAGAGACTTGTTTGGGCTAAAGAACGTGGAAATCTGTGCTTTGGTCTGATGAGTCCAAATTTGAGATCTTTGGTTCCCACCACCGTGTCTTTGTGTGACGCGGGAAAAGGTGAATGGATGGACTCTACATGCCTGGTTCCCACCGTGAAGCATGGAAGAGGAGGTGTGATGGTGTGGGGGTGCTTTGTTGGTGACACTGATGGGGATTTATTCAAAATTGAAAGCATACTGAACCAGCATGGCTACCACAGCATCTTGCAGCGGCATGCTATTCCATCCGGTTTGCGTTTAGTTGGACCATCATTTATTTTTCAACAGGACAATGACCCCAAATACACCTCCAGGCTGCGTAAGGGCTATTTGACCAAGAAACAGAGTGATGGGGTGCTACGCCAGATGACCTGGCCTTCACAGTTACCAGACCTGAAACCAGTCGAGATGGTTTGGGGTGAGCTGGACCGCAGATTGAAGGATAAAGGGCCAACAAGTGCTAAGCATCTCTGGGAACTCCTTCAAGATTGTTGGAAGACCGTTTCCGATGACTACCTCTTGAAGCTCATCAAGAGAATGCCAAGAGTGTGCAAAGCAGTCATCAAAGCAAAAGGTGCCTACTTTGAAGAACCTAGAATATAAGACATATGTTCAGTTGTTTCACACTTTTTTGTTAAGTATATAATTCCACATGTGTTAATTCATAGTTTTGATGCCTTCAGTGTGAATTTACAATTATCATAGTCATGAAAATACAGAAAAATCTTTAAATGAGAAGGTGTGTCCAAACTTTTGGTCTGTACTGTATTTTTTTTTCTTTTTTTAGTGGCCTACTTTATAGAAAAGTGAAGCAGGGTGATGGATACCAGCCCAACTTTTGGGTTTGTAAGATTAATAGAGGCCTATGTTAATATTCTGCAAAGTGAAAAAAATACTGGAAGTAAAAAAAAAAATACTTTTTTAATGGAAAACATAGTGCGACTATACTGTATCTGTTTCATATTCCTTTTTTTTACTTTCAGAAAAATATTAAAGGAGGCTGAAACTTTCAAAAATTAATGAGGAGTTAAAGGGAACCTGTTATGAGAAAAAACAATGTTCATCTACAGGTAAATACTGTTCCAAAGATGTGCTGCTGTGTATGGGGATGTTTAGCTCCAGGGAGGAAATGATGTTCTATCTTCCCTGCCTGCCTTCCAGTCATCGAGGTGGCGCTGTGGCAGTGAACAGTCAGTGCTGTGATCATGCCCAACGGTGATTGAGTGACACTGGGCAGAGCAGGATGTCGCTAATGGATCCGTGGATGTCATTATAGTGCTTGTGGATATGGTGGGTGTAATGGCACGGGTATACAACACACTCATTGTTCACTGCCCAAATGGATGGAAATGAGAGGTTGCGGGGAGATCATAATTTCATTTTCTCCCTACAGATAAACATCTTTGTACGCCGCAGACGTATAGGACAGTATTAGGACGTATAGCTCCGATTTTTTCCTCGGATCGAGTGGTTCCAGGAAAAAATATCTCAGCATGCACGAGTTGCATCCGATTATCGGATCATGCTGGTCAATCTTGTGCTTGACCAATCATGTCTAGGGGTCTGGGGAAAAAATTGTACCGAACTCGGAAGACATTTGAGTGCGATCCAGTGTTCATGGACTGACAGAATGGAGAAGATGAAAAACATTTTTTCCCATATCCGAGAAAATCGGATCAAACTTTGATCAGACTCTGATCAGAGTGTGATTAGCATAATTGGACCGATTTTCTCGGTTGAGAGGAAAACAGTCTTCTGACCTGAGCCTAACATTGCTTTTCTCACGACAAGTTCCTTTTAAATAAACGCAGCACACAACTAAGTAACACAAGTGTGAAAAATCTGATGCAAATAATGAAGAGAATGAAGCACTTGCACTAAGACACAAACCTACACTGATCTAGTGTTGACGGCCTGTCCCCTTCCAACAAACTTTTTCCCAAAGGCTCAATTGTCAGAAAATAATCAAGCTGTGCATTACACACCCTCCTTGGGTCCGGTGCTTTGTCTCCATTGCTCTCCTGAATTCTATTGTGTGGGTACAGGGAGGTTGACATCATAGCAACAACCCTGCAATCAATCACTGTGCTCAACGGTTCATGTCACCTACAATGGCAGAGAAACTGAGCTCAGTGTTGGCTACTGCGCTGCCGACATGATGTTATCATGGTTGCCAACTAATGGGGACTGGGGCAGCAGTGGAGACATAGCACTGGACCCTGGAAGAAAAGTAACGCTCAGTTTAACTGATAGCTGAACCTATGTGAAGAATTTTGTTCTAAAGGGACAATCCCTTGAGGGTAAGGCCAGGATCAAACTTAGTAACCAATGTTATTTATATGCACTATTGCTTTTACTTATTTACGCACAGCAGGGCATTTATTTATTTTGTTTCTGTCTTGGGTTTTGTCAGTTTTTTCAGCCAGTGTGAACATGTCCCTTTTTTGCATGAATACCAACTTGACTCCGATGCGAAAGCATAAGATGCAATATGCTAATGACCCTCAGCTCCAGCTCAGCTGTGAGTGTGCTCTGAGTGTCATGCTATTGTGCTCCAATTTTCTCACATGAGACCATAGCGGCACAGATGCGGAAGAGACGGAAAAGTGATTTCTCCATTTCCCCCAATGCCAATCTCATCGTATGTGGGACTGCACTCGGATTATATCCAAGTGCAGTCTGATGTTTGACACTCACCTATAGACTTGTATGGGTGCGAGTGAGTTGAGTCTCGCTGACAATCGCAGTATGCTACCGAATAGGCATGAGAAAATAATGGCAGATCTGAGCTGCCCCATAGAATAACATTGGGTTCTATCACATAGCACTCGGCCGTGTTATACACTCGTGTGACCCCGGCCTTCAAAGTCTGAAAAATGTGAGTGTTAACAATCTCTGGACATTGTGGCACAGTGTGTTGGCGGTACACCCACACAAATAAATAAAACTAACAAGCACTTGGCTTTTTCTGGCTGGTGCCTCTTCTCAAATGAATCGACATAGATCAATAAGGAAACTTTCTGAAACTTTTATCTTTAAAGAGATCATGGATTGCTACAGCTCAGAGAGTCAGATGCATTAGGAAAGACATTGATTTGCACGTGAGATTCGTGTGATGGACTGAAATAATTATAAGTATCTATGTTGTGAGATGAAATATTGACTAGAAGACTAAACCAAATGTCACACAGTACAGGAGCAGACACCAGGGCCCTAGATCCAGTTTACAAAGTTGGAAGGGAACTGCTGTTTATCAGATGATATATTGACATGTTGCTCAACCGTGGCTTCATGCTATGCAAAAGCCAATATGACACAGCATGCAGGCGTGCATCTAGATGGTCTCATTTCTACTGTCAGAGCACTAAAGGCAATTTGTAATCACCGCTGCTCCATTTACACATAATACATAAAATGAATATTTGATTTAGGAAACAAGGTATGGAAAATGTTTCCCATCTACGTGTGTGGTAGAACCATTACGACTTACATAAGGCAGAAACAGCAGTCTCCCCATTATTGTACATAGAAGATACTGTACCATATACAAGAATTACGGTAATAAAGGGAAGCTGTCCACCTTAGGTCTCATTCAGACGTCAGCTTTCCACATGTTCTATCCTTAGTTTCCACCAACAGAACACGTATCATTGTAATCTATGGAGCTATTCACATTTCCGCAAATAAACATATCCTCGTTTTTTATCCAATCAATGGATCAAAATTACGCATAGAAGACTATGGGTGCGAGAAAATCAGGAACAGCATGCGGAGGGCTTCAGTATGACGCCCATGATCAATATGCAATGGATTGGAAAACCTTTCATAAGTAAAACATCACTGGTGGTAAGGGCTAAAACTGGCCAAACACTGATGGCTCTCAGATCATAGAAAAACCATAGATGTTGGATTGACATGCCTTAAAAAGCAACTTATCTCCTCGACTAAGGATCTCCAGCTTGTAACCCTCAAACTGCTTCACCTTACACTATAAATTAAGGTTAGGCACAAGAAAAGAGCTCTATTTAAAACAAAACTTTTATCATATCATACGGTGAAAAAAAAAAACGTTTACATTTTAATTTCCTGTTTCCACAGATGAGGCCACAGATTTAGCAAACTTGTTGGGTCACGTCCCCGGAAGAAGCTACGGGAAAAGCGTGCGTCGGGGTGCAGGGGTACCATTTTACCACCCACATTTTCACCACCAGTATTTTTGTATTTTTGTTACCCTGTAGTGCTCACTGCTACAGCTCCACAATTCAGGTAATATGCTTCTATACCATTATTAAACATTGCATTGAGTCCTGTTTACCTTTATGTAGTCTAGAGCATTCATTTGGGTATATTTATAAGATGCTTTAGGCACACTGTCACAGTATTAATTATTTGTACCTCTCTTTACCAAGCTCTTTATTTGATTACAAGATCTATGTTATTAAATGAGTAGAGTATTTGCTCTCCTTTCTAGTGGTAATATTTTTTGCCTGATTTGGGGCTATTTATATGCATTTGCACTTTATTTTTGGGTAGGTTTTTTCATTGGTTCCCCCTCTGGGTATATCTGTATTCATGTCTTGTGACCTTTCATTTTAATGATTTATTACTAAACTAAATTTTAATTTGATATTTTGGTTCTCTTCATTCAGGTGTTTTTTTAGTTACATCTTGGCTACTTGTGTCTCTATTGTTCTGAAGTGCCATTTTTGCAATATATAGGACATTTTTTTTTATAAAAACTTGTTGGGTGCTATGTTCATCTAGCAGTTGGTATCGATGAATGTTCCAGCAAACACTGTAGGGTTACACATACCCTGAGGATTACTAATCCAAAAATACATGTATCTAAGAATAATTTCACTCCTCTACAAACAATAACATTTTCTGTTTCTGCACATACTTATGGATGAAGCTAAAAGATGTAGCAAATGCTAACAAGAAAGGACTTAAAAGGCACTGCTACAATTGTATTTTTCACCAACTTTGATAGCTTCATACTTCTCATTTATTTCGGTATTGGTTTAAGACCAATTATGTTTATTGAAATTCTAAAACATAACTCCCATCATACCCCAGTAGCAGCACAATCAACAAATGCTGGGAGTAGTTTTGTAAATGCCGGAGAGTTGCAAGTTGGAGACCACTAGCTCCTGTAATAAACATAATTTACTACTTCACTCAAACACACATTCCTACTTGATATGCCATTTATCAAATTTTCTGGGTTACTACCTGCCGCTTGAAGATATGTATTTTCTCAAATACGTTTTCTTATTAGTGAAGATGTGTAGTCGTTGCGACAGATTGATGAAGTAGAAGATATTTGAGTGACATATGCTGGTGCCAAAGGGGGTGCAATGGCATTTATTCCCCAGTGCTATTGCTGTTTGACGTAAATTATTCATATGTTTAAGAAAACCTCTTTATTTTTCTAGCCATAGTACAGAAAATATCCAATTAAGTTGACTTCTAATCATCTTAAATATATGTGATATCTTAGTTCTGGGCCTATCAGTAAATCTACCTACCCATCTACAGTGGGGAAAACAAGTATTTGATACCCTGCCAATTTTGCAAGTTTTCCCACCTACAAAGAATGGACAGGTCTGTAATTTTGTACACTTCTACAGAATAGAAAAATTAAAAAAAAAAAAAAATACAGAAAATCACACTGTATGATTTTGAAATAATTAAATTGCATTTTATTGCATGAAACATCGTACTTTTCTGACTATAAGACGCACTTTGGGGGTGCGTTTTATAGTTGGAATATACACTGCTCAAAAAAATAAAGGGAACACTTAAGCAACAGAATATAACTACAAGTAAATCAAACTTCTGTGAAATCAAACTGTCCACTTAGGAAGCAACACTGTTTGACAATCAATTTCACATGCTGTTGTGCAAATGGAATAGACAACAGATGGAAATTATTGGCAATTATCAAGACACACTCACTAAAGGAGTGATTCTGCAAGTGGGGACCACAGACCACATCTCAGTACCAATGCTTTCTCGCTGATGTTTTGGTCACTTTTGAATGTTGGTTGTGTTTTCACACTCGTGGTAGCATGAGACGGACTCTACAACCCACACAAGTGGCTCAGGTAGTGCAGCTCATCCAGGATGGCACATCAATGCAAGCTGTGGCAAGAAGGTTTGCTGTGTGTCATCGTAGTGTCCAGAGGCTGGAGGGGCTACCAGGAGACAGGCCAGTACACCAGGAGATGTGGAGGGGGCTGTAGGAGGGCAACAACCCAGCAGCAGGACCGCTACCTCAGCCTGTGTAAGCAGGAACAGGAGGAGCACTGCCAGAGCCCTGCAAAATGACCTCCAGCAGGCCACAAATGTGCAAGTGTCTGCACAAACGGTTAGAAACCGATTCTATGAGGATGGTCTGAGTGCCCGACGTCCACAGATGGGGGTTGTGCTCACAGCCCAACACCATGCAGGATGATTGCCATTTGCCACAGAACACCAGGATTAGCAAATTCGCCACTGGCGCCCTGTGCTCTTCCCAGATGAAAGCAGGTTCACACTGAGCATATGTGACAGAGTCTGGAGATGCCATGGAGAGCGATCTGCTGCCTGCAACATCCCTCAGTATGACCGGTTTGGTAGTGGGTCAGTAATGGTGTGGGGTGGCATTTCTTTGGAGGGCCGCACAGCCCTCCATGTGCTCGCCAGAGGTAGCCTGACTGCCATTAAGTACCGAGATGAGATCCTCAGACCCCTTGTGAGACCATATGTTGATGTGGTTGGCCTTGGGTTCCTCCTAATGCAGGACAATGCCAGGCCTCATGTGCTGGAGTGTGTCAGCAGTTCCTGCAAGATGAAGGCATTGAAGCTATGGACTGGCCCACCCGTTCCCCAGACCTGAATCTGATTGAACACATCCACCAACGTCACGTTGCACCACAGACTGTCCAGGAGTTGGCGGATGCTTTAGTCCAGGTCTGGAAAGAGATCCCTCAGGAGACCATCCGTCGCCTCATCAGGAGCATGCCCAGGCATTGTAGAGAGGTCATACAGGCACATGGAGACAACACACACACAACTGAACATCATTTCCTTGTCTTGAGGCACTTCCACTGACGTTGGATCAGCCTGTAATTTGATTTTCCACTTTGATTTTGAGTATCATTCCAAATCCAAACCTCCATGGGATATTAGTTTTGATTTACATTAATCATTTTTATGGTTTATTGTTCTCAAAGCATTCCACTATGTAATGAATAAAGATTTGCAACTGAAATATTTCATTAAGTGATATCTAGGATGTGGTATTTTAGTGTTCCCTTTATTTTTTTGAGAAGTGTATTTTTTGTGTGTGTTTTTTTTTATTACTGGGTGAGTAATGAGTGTGGCTTACAAATACCTCTCGATTACTAGCCCCAGGGCTTGAAGCCAGCTGTAACTTTTGACAAATCACAGCTGACATTAACTTCACCTACCATTACCCTGATTGCCAACACACCAGGGCAATCGGACAGAGCTGGGCAAAGTGCCTGTATTGGCACATCTAATGTGATGTACCACTTTTGGGGTGGCTGTGGGTTTTTATTTTTAGGCTTGGTAAGTCCCAATAACCATGTACCTTCCCAGCCTGATATCAGCTCAAGGCTGTCTCCTTTACCTTTGCTGGTCATCAAAAATTGGCGGTACCCAGCATTGTTTTTTTAAATCATTTATTTATTAGGTTAAATAAGGATAAAAACCCTTAGTGCTACATGAAATGTTATATGTAGGAGGCTTGTGAAATTATCTAAAGGACATCTACCGTATCTTATTCTATATATTATATATCTAATATCTTTCTATCATCTATCTACTGTATATCTTTATGTAATATTGCTTTATTAGTGTAATAACTAGCTTTAAGTTACATAGCGTATTACAGTATGTAAAGGATGATGTTAAATACGGATTGCATATGCATGTCGTCATATGCATGCTAGGCAAGAAAAAAACTGCACACTCGCATGACATACGAAGTGTCATATGCAGAACACTCACGTTACATTCGTCATACTTTTCTGGATCAACATTGGAGCAATTTTTTTACGCAGATGTGAGCGATGCCAAAGGCTTTATTTGAACATCAGTATTTTTGATCAGTGTTTCATCAGTCAATTCAGTCTTTCGTTTATAGATTTTCTCTGTAAATTCCACTTCTGGTTTTGGCTTTGTTTTTCACTATATATTGCAATACTAAAGTATTGCGGTATATAGAATAAAAAAATAAAAAGGTATTGCCACACTTCTCCCAAAACTACAACAAATAGTGTTCAAAATGTTGTATGTGCCAAAAGATGATGCCATTGGAAATATCAGCTCGCCAACAAAAAAACAAGTCCATATACAGAAAAAAGTTTTTTTCACCACTTAAATAATAAAATAAATCTATAAGTACCACATTATCCTGTTCTAAAATAATAACAGCTATATTAACCTCCAGTGAGAGGGCTGTTCCCACGGTGTTGGCACCAGCTCTCCTGGGGCTCCTGTAACATTATCATGTCACGCAAGCCCTTCAACCAATAACCAGCTGCTTCAGTCTTCTCTCCTTGGAACAAATCAGATATCCTGAGGAAGTGAGAGAGTAGCAATGGCTCTCATTTCTCCTGGATGTCAATTATGTCCAAAGGAGTTGAGAGCAAAAACACCGCTAATTGGATGCTGGGCTCGTGTGACATAATAAAGTCATAATAAAGTCATGTGAGCCCCGGGAGAGTCAGTGCCAACACTGTTGGAATCGCGCACACGTTGGAGGTTAGTATAGCTGTTATTATTTTATAAAGGGGAAATATACGGATTAAGAAGATGTTGTCCGAGTAGTGGACAACGCCTTTAATGGGGTCATTCAAAATGACAAATCATCCCACAAAACACAAGCTCTCACATGGCTATGTCAGTGGAAAAAGAAAAATGTTATGGTTCTTTGAACAAGTGGAATGACTGTCATTAAGGCATTATATACAGACTCCTTATAGTTATCCACAAGCTACCGCATTCCTGCATTTTGACCAGGTTGTTTCCAGTATCTCACAAGTCTCAGTTTGGCCTTTTTACTTGCAGACAAAAAATAAATATATTTCACAAACCTGACGGCATCCAAGAATCTGTGTGTGGCCTCCTCAATGTGTTCATCTGCTCCCATTTCAGGTCGTTGAGCTCCAACTGACTGTAGCCACACGACTGGAATGGCTCATCAAATGTACAGCTACCTGAAAACAGAATAAGCCGAAAATAATACATTAGTTTAAGAGATCGCCACTTTCAGGGAAACATACTTCACATAGACCACACAAGTGGTGCAGAGCAATTGTACGCTCAGCCATTCACAGACCATTTTAGGTTCCAGGCACAGAAAATGGCCATGTACCTCGCTAATGGATTTTAAGAGTACAAATTATTTTGACAGTAAGATTGGCTACATATTTTAAACACTTTTCTGCATTTATAGTACGTAACCATAGATAAATGTGTATTCCATTTACTTAGATTAGAATTTCTTCTACAAGCATTTAGAGGCTTTCACTATTGAAAGGTTTCAGAAAAAATACATTCAGGTACTCTGGTCTACAATCACAATTCATCTCCCTCTGCTTATCCTTCCCTGTTTGTCTATGCTCCCTGTTTTACATTAATATGAAGAATGGCATATGGCTTTGAGGATCTTTTTTTTTTTCAATTAATGAGGATGACTGGCCAAGATTAAAAAAACAAACTAATTTAAAAAATACAATATCAAAACTCCTGAAAAGGATTGCTTCAGAGGTCCTAATCACCAATTAAAGGGAATCTGTCAGAAGTTTTTTGCTACATAATCTGAGGGCAGCATGAGGTAGGGGCTAAGACACAGATTTCAGGGATCTGTCACTTATTAGGCTTGGTACTATTATTTCAATAAAAGGAATGTTTTATCACCAGGAGATTATCACTGCCTGGACTACAGCTGATGATAGCCCCAGTCCAAGTATACTCCATGTTCTGATAAGCAGCTTACTGTCAATAGACAATGTAAATAGTGAGCCTGGTGTGGGTGGGGTTGGTTTCTGAGCTGAGTTACATCTAAAAACTCTGATTGTGTCACAACTGTTGCACCCAGTAAACTAAGTGATACATTGTTGGAATCAGGGTCTCGTTTTCTATATCATGCAGATTCCCTTTAAAAATGAATGACACTAACCCATTTTCAGGGACCCCATTCAGCTATCTGGGGGAGATGTCGATAGGACATATATAATTTTGGACTGCCGATTGCTTTGTACTCCCGGAGATTATCCGCCGTCAGAGATGTCTGTCGGCGGCTTTTACATAGAGAACACAAGAGTGCTCAGTTATACCAGCGCTCCTGTGTATGGGAGAGACAGCCGCGATGGCTGCCAGCTGAACGTTCATCCTACAAACATGTAATGTATATGGCCGGCGTAAGACTCTGTCCATTCCTGCCTTTCTTAATTTTATTGTTCATCAGGAGTGACGCATCTCTGACATGCAAGGCCCCAACACTGACTGTTACGAGGTCTGTGTGGTTTCCATCGTTGTGTCCGGCATTTTACCATAATGCACCATGCTTCACTATTTTGCCTTAGATTTTTGTCTGGATCTGTGACATAGGCTCTAAGCAGACAGATGTGAACACAACCCAAGCTTCACAATTCCCTCAATGGTAACTTTTTTCGGTTAAGAAAGTTAATAGCTTTGCAGAATTATTGCCAACATTTGCTCATTGGGGACTGCAGATCGAGATAACTATAGAGAACTTTCTTCCTTTAATTTAGAGTAGATAGTAAAAAAAAATTGATTTTGTTTCCTGAACAGATGGGTTGGACATGCTTTATTTCTTTTTAAATAAATGATAAACCTGCTCTGAAATGCTACGATTATAACTGTAAATTGAATTAAAACTGTCTCAACTCTGGAAAATGGCTTTACACTACACTAACCAAATAATGGCGGCTAAGGACGAGTAGACGCCTAATGGAGGCACATTAAAAGATGTGTACGCTAAGATTGTTATTTTGTCTGTTTTTCCAGGTAGTTTGATCTTTGGGGGAGTACTATAAACTTCACAATAAATGATTGTTAGCAGTTCTGTTATCATGTAATATGGGGACCCTACTTAGGTTATATTAGGGCTCTTATTATATCAAGGGTTATGTGACAGATATTTATTCCCTGCTATTTAGATAGCGCTGGCATAGTTTGTAGATTATATCTCATTAGTTTTTATACACAATGTCTTTAGAATAAAAGAGGAATCCATGCAAGACAAGGTGGAAGATAGAGAGACTATGCACACCATATGGAAAATGTGGAACTCTTTATTACCGTATTTTATGCCGCACCCGCCTTTTTTTTTTTTTTAAAGTAGGGGCAGCTTAGTGTTGAGTTTAAGCCTCCGGTGGGGCAACAGATTTACTCTAAATTACACAATAAATTGATATGAATTATGGAAAAAAAATCTACACCAGACCGTAGCTGGTGAAAACAATATAAGCAGCCTGAGATGTACAATGCTATTATGAAGCATGCTTTTCTTAACAAATGGGTTGCATGTTAATTCATGTTACTATTTAAAGAGGTTATCCTGTTTCAAATATTTCTACTCCACAACCCAAGAGATGAAGAAAAACAGACCATGATCAAGTGCTGTCTCTCACCACTGTTCTGGTCTTTGTTGATCAGATGCACTTTAGACATCACATTGACAGCACTGCAGCCATTCACTGAGTTCAGCGGCTCTATGTCAATGTGATGCCGTAGATACAGTCAATCAGCAAATAATGGAGAGCTAGAGGCAGCGCTGGACTTGGGGGCAAGAGTAAAAGCTCAGATTTATTTGATGGCACCGAGGCTATGGAGTAATCTTTCCAACGTAACAACCCTTTTAACACTTATGTATGTAATGCCAGTCTCAGAATGGTCCCCCTATGGAGCTATCAAGTGCTGATGATGTGACTTAAAGTCGGTTGTGGGACTTGGTAGCATGACACTATAGTACATTTATGAATGTTTTGATAATATTATGTATTATATATGGTGGGACATGCAAAGTCTTTGCAATTTTACATTCAAGAACATTTTTCAAAAATTATTCCAGAATTTCTAGATGCCGTTTTTCATGAATTGGTGAACCTCTGACCATCTTGGCTTCTGAGAGGCTTTGCCTTTCTAATATGCTCTTGATTTAAACTTTCACGTGTCATCTGCTTTTCATTACAACCATTTCCGTTTACAGCCTTTTGTTAACCCTGTCCCAACTTTTTTGACATGTGTTGCTGTTATAAATTTCTAAATGAAATGGAAAAATGGCTCACTTTTAACTTCTTATCGGTGTTCTATATTTTGTTGTGCACAAAATTTGGCTATAATAGGCTTTAAGACAGGGGTTGTACAGTATTAGTTTAGAAAAAAATGTGCTTCTTTCTCCATCAATGAAACACCTCCCTGCCTACTGAACTCATCATACACTCTGAGAAACAACTCAAATCTGTCTTGGTCGAAGCAGAAAGGTTTGCCAGCACAGTGAGGTGTCAGGTTACATCACCTATTGTACCTTATGGAGAGGGAAGGGGCAGAGGAGACCTGAGGAACAGGGTGACAAAACCAGTAGAGGCAGACAATACAGTCAGATCAATGGTGCTAAATAATGTCCTCCATGTTGCTACTTCTGAACATACATTAGACAGTGAAAGAAGCAGGTTTCTGTGTGCTGAATATAAAATACATTATAGCACCTAGTCTGCAGCCCCTGGTTCACAAAGACTGAAAATTAGAGATAGATCCTGCAAAGGGTAAAACTTGTGAAAATGTAGGATACAAGTCGTATAATAGAAAAGTTATTTCTCTGGGGCACACACTGAAAAGTTACTTAAAATGACAGATACGCTTTAGCACAAGCTTTTTTTTTTCTTCAAAAGTTGTCCTTCCATTTGCAGTGTTTTTGTCATTCCTTTCCAATATCTGTACGTAGGACATTACAATTATTCTATTCTCCATAAAACTGTATAGGTACAGGTACACCACGGGAGATATGTAGAATCATATAATGACAGAGAATGCTTTCTGTCAGCTCACATCGGCACAGAAATGACATGGCACACCACTTTCCAACCTATAAATAAAATATAGAAATGCAATTTTCCAGCAGATGAAGGTTAAGAGTGTCTAAGAAGAGATGAATGCGACCAAAGAAATTTCAAAAGAGCGGTTCACAAGTTGACTGCTGATTTGTGACGAAGCTTCTTGATAACACAAAATGGCAGTGGAAAAGTTTATATGCCTTTAGAAAAAAGTTCAAAGAAACACAGACTGTGATTAAGATGAAACAAGGAAGGATATTTGTGTGCGGAGCGGGGTATGGCATCGGTACATGTCCTAAGTGCTGATTCTCGATCAGTGGGCTGAATGCATATCATATTTCCCTGTTGGTGTTTCTGAACATCAAGCTGAATCAATCTATAATTTTATGAGGTCATTGAAATGAAATAGAATTGACATTTTCTTTGCAATGAGAAAACACAAGGAAGCCAAGATTGTGGAATTAATTATGGCTCAGTGAATGTAGCAACTCACATTATTAATAAATAGTTGAATAACTAGAAGATATTATATGTCCCTTTTCGGAAAATAGAGAAACAATGTGACACGTAAATATATATAGGCACTATTATCTGTAGGACAATAAAAAAAAAGTCTGTGCTGGTACGAGGCCACTGACCTGTCAGTTCGAGAGGGTACGGTGCTGCTATGTAGGAGATAAAGTGAGAGGCTGAGAAACTTCTAGTACAGTGTCGGACTGGGGAGCCAAGGGCCCACCAGTAACCAACTCCAGGGCGTCACTTATCAGCTACATGCAAATATGACATTATCCTCAATCACAAATTTATATAACAGTGAACTGGGTAGATTGTTAATGAATAACATGCCGCCTTTGTCTGTACACAGTGATTCAAGTATTTAGTGCCAAGTATTGCTCACACAAGAGGGTGATGGCCCACTGTTGCACAGGGGCCCTCCGGAGGATTCTGCTGTTCTACCGTAGGCCAGTCCAAGCCTGTCGTTACGCCCCAATGCACTTCTAGACATAACGTCATTTGTTGCCACCAGAGCAGAGTTTTGGGGGTCACAAAAAGATCAACTGTCTATTTTCCAGGGAAACACAATCATATTGATGGTTTGGATGGAGCAAGAGTTTCTTCACATGCTGTTCATTTCCTGTGGGAATAGGCAGCGTTTTACAGCACCAGCAGAGTGAATGACATTCCTGAACTCTCACACATGACGCTTATTTTTCTCTTGTAGATTTGATCGATCAAAGTATTTTTCAAATCTGCAGCATGTCAATTCTTTCACTGTTTTTTCATCATATTTTTTACATTCAAATTAATGGGAAAAAGGCAAGTACCAACGCATCAAAAACAAGCGCAACAATAAATAAAAAACCTGCATATTTTAAACAACATTTCTCCCACCAACACAAACAGGAAAGTCAGCTGCAAATACTCAACATGTGCACATACCCTAAAACTATGTTCACACATGGAGTCAATAAAAAAGTTGTGGCCAAAGCCTTTAAAGGCAAGCTGACCTAAGCAATTAGGCTAGGTTCACATCGCGTTAGGGCAATCCGTGTAACGGATCCGTTCAACGGATACGCTAACGATGAGCCCCAAATTTTCTGTATTTTTGCGATCGCGTTAACGCATGCGTTAATGAATGGTTGATTTGCGTCGGCCTGCGTTAGCAATAGAGTTCTATGCAGAGCGAACGCTTCTGTTTTCTGTGTGTTCGCCGTAACGGACCCAAAAACGCAGTAGTCCGTGTTCAAAGGTGCGTCACAAAATAATGGACCATCGCTAACGCATGCTGATTTTGACATGCATTAGGATCCTTTACGCTGATGGAAGTCTATGGGTGCGTTAACGGATCCGTTACATTGCGTTAGTGCTGCTGTTAAACAGATTGCCCTAACGCAATGTGAACCTAGCCTTATTCACACATCAGTGATTTTTTTTGTGGTCATGACGGATTTCATCAACCAAGGTATCATTGTAATCAGTATAACAACGCCAACCTGACACTGTCTGTATGTTACTGTGCACAATCCTGCTGACAGGTTCCCTTTAATATAAGTCATCAATATCTGAGCAAATGGGGTCCAGCACCCAGCACCATTGCCAATCAGCTGTTATCTGCGGCCGGCCAGAAATACTTGCAGAGCTGGCCATCTTCTGATATTGGATGCCTACTGATTTGAATAGGAGGTGGATGTGCAGTACCAACCTCAGCCATTATCAGACGACAGTCACTTCCGTCCGGTGGCCACTGCCACCGGTCGTTATAACAGCTGATCGACAGGGTGCCAGGTGTCGGACCTTGGCTGATCAGACATTGATGCCCTATCCTAAGTGTAGGTCATCAATGTAAAAGTAGTGGACAACCTCTTTAAAATAGCAATTGGTCAAACCACAGTTTAATCCTAAAATTGCCTGGCAAGAGTTCTGAATGAAAAGTGATGTATTCATGACATACAGGCTTCCACCCTCCAGCCGCAGATTGTCAGCTCTCTCACTTTTGTGGTGCTGCTAGGATTAAAGTGTGATTTCACCAACTGAACCTCTAATAGATAGAGTAATTTGAGGGCATGAGGTAGGGGCTGAAACATTGATTTTAGTGATGTGTCACTTACTAGGCTGTGTGCTGTTGTTTCAATGCAATGAGTGTTTGTTCCACAGGATTATCACTGACGGACTACAGCTCACGTGCATCCTGGTCCCACTCTGCCCCTACCACTGGTTAGCAGATCACTGTCACTATGTAATGTACACAGAAAGGAGTGGTGTGGCTTTCAGAGCTCTGCTACATGCTACATCTAAAACCTCTGATTGTATCACAACTGCTGCACCCAGTAAACTAAGTAATGCATCGCTGAACTCAGGGTCATTTTTCCTATATTATGCTGCTCCCAGATGAAGTATCAAAAATCTGGTGTCAGATTCCCTTTACATGATAATAATACAACCGATACATAATAGCACAAGCATTGGTGTGTTAGCATTGAAAGTAGAAAGTTACAGATGAGCAGCTAGAGAGGCAACACTTAATCCTCTTGGTACAGAAAAGAGGATTGGGGTTTTGGTTAAGATTAATAACAAACTGAAGTTGTTCGTAGGATCCAGACTCAAGATTTCAATTATCTATTCGTCGGTACTCTGCAGTGACTGCAATCTGATTGCTCTGCTTTACGTAATCTCCACACTTGACATTTGTATCATACTCCATTATGTTCTTTGCTGTTTTAATAAATGTATTGGAGATTTAAACAAGATGTGCTGACAAACCCACTGAAGCCTCTGCTAGTTCTCGGGCCCCAAGTTGAGTGTCACGAGTGCATATGAAGAGACAGCTAAGTGCCGTCTACCCTGCTGATGCTCACACAAATGTGATTATAACAAATATCTATGCAAGTCTTTGACATCCAGTCGCATATTCATTGGTGTTATTTTCTGGAGAGAACTACAAGTGTTACGTAAATGATACCTCTTCTCAATGTCTCTCAAATTCTGAGCAAAAGATGCTGGAATGCAGAATACAGTGGGGACAATAAGCAATTAATTCACTGCCAACTTTGCAAGTTTTCCCACCTAGTTTTCCCGAGAATGGAGAGGTCTGTACTTTTTATTGTAGGTATACTTAATCTGTGAGAGACAGAATGTTAAAAAAAAAACACACAGAAACTCACATTGTATCATTTTTACATAATTAATTTGAATGTTATTGCATCAAATAAGTATTTGATACAATAGAAAAACAGAACTTACCATTTGGTACAGAAATCTTTTTTTGCAATTACAGAGGTCAGATGTTTCTTGTAGTTCATGACCAAGTTTGCACACACTGCAGCAGGGATTTGGCCCACTCCTCCATACCGATCTTCTCCAGGTCTTTCAGGCTTCGGGGCTGTCGCTGGCAACATTGGGTTTCATCTCTCTTCAAAAATTTCTATTGGGTTCAGGTCTGAAGACTGGCTGGGCCACTCCCTGTGAAATGCTTCTTACAGAGCCACTCCTCAGTTGCCCTGGCTGTGTGTTTCAGGTCATTGACATGCTGGAAGACACAGCCACGACCCATATTCAATGCCCTTACTGAAGGAAGGAGGTTGTTGGCCAAAATTTCACGATACCTGACCCTATCCATTCTCCCTTCAATACGGTGCAGTCATCCTGTCCCCTTTACAGAAAAGCACCCCAAAATATCATGTTAACCCCACCATGCTTCATGGTTGGGACAGTGCTCTTTGCTGGTACTCTTCCTTCTTTTTCCTCCTAACAAGTTCTATTTTGGTCTCATCTGACCACATGACCTTCTCCCATGCCTCCTCTGGGTTATAAAGATCATCACTGGCGAACTTCAAACAGGTCTGGACATGTGCTGGTGTGAGCAGGGGGGCCTTGCGTGCCCTGTAGGATTTTAAATCATGATGGAGTAGTGTGTTACTAATAATAATGTTTGAGACTGTGGTCCCAGCTCTCTTCAGGTCATTAACAAGGTCCTCCCATAGGTCAGGAATCAGCCCAGAACTCTTTCTCAGAATCATCCTTACCCCACAAGGCGAGATCTTGCATGGATCCCCAGACCAAGGAAGATTGCCAGTCATCTTGGGTTTCTTCCATTCTATAATAATTGAGCCAACAGTTGTTGCCTTCTCACCAAGTTGCTTGCCTACTGTCCTATAGCCCATCCTAGCTTTATGCAGGTCTACAATTTCATTCATGTTGTCTTTAGACAGCTCTTTGGTCTTGGCCATGGTGGAGAGGTTGGAGTGTGATTGATAGTTTGTGTACAGGTGTCTTTTAAACAGATAATGAGTTCAAACAGATGCAATTAATACAGGTAATGAGTGGAGAGTAGGAGGGCTACTTAAAGAAAGACAGGTCTGTGAGAGCCAGAATTCTTGCTGGTTAATTTAATTATTTAAAAATCATACAATGTGATTTTCTGGTTTTTATTTTTAGATTCTGTATCTCACAGTTGAAGTGTACCTACGATAAAAATTACAGACCTTCCATTTTTTTGTAGGTAGGAAAACTTGCAAAATTGGTGGTGTATAAAATTCTTAATTTCCTCATTGTATGTCAGCAAGAAAATTAACACATCCCAATCTGACAGTCTGCTCCTGCTTTATCTTGTCATATTATTGCTTAATAAGTATATATGAAGATCGTATAAACCATATGCATTAATCATAATGTACTTAAAATGTGCTTATAAAAATGTAGTACCAGATACAGTTACCCTTCTTCAGGGACTGACGCTGACTGTGAAGGGCCCCTGTGCAGGGTTTGTGTTCGAGTACCCCAGCTTCCCCTTTCATTAAGCTGTGAGTTTTAGTGTCAGGACAGACACCACTTAAAGGGAACCTGTCACCCTCAAAATAGAAGGTGAGCTAAGCCCACCGGCATCAGGAGCTTATCTACAGCATTCTGTAATGCTGTAGATATGCCACTGATGTATCCTGAAAGATGAGAAAAAGTGGTTAGATTATACTCACCTGGGCGGGCGGTCCGATCCGATGGGCGTCGCGGTCCGGGGCTTCCCATCTTCATAGGATGACGTCCTCTTCTTGTCTTCAGAGCAAAGTACTGCAGTGCGCAGGTGCCGGGCCTCTCTGACCTTTCCCGGCGCCTGTGCACTGCAGTACTATGCTCTGCCATCAACAGGGCAGACAAAGTACGCCTGCGCTGGAGCCGCAGCGTGAAGACCAGAAGAGGACGTCATCGTAAGAAGATGGGAGGCCCAAGAAGAGGACGTCATCGTAAGAAGATGGGAGGCCCAAGAAGAGGATGTCATCGTAAGAAGATGGGAGGCCCAAGAAGAGGACGTCATCGCAAGAAGATGGGAGGCCCAAGAAGAGGACGTCATCGTAAGAAGATGGGAGGCCCAAGAAGAGGACGTCATCGTAAGAAGATGGGAGGCCCTGGACCGGACCGCGATGCCCATCGGACCGGACCGCAGTGGGACCGCCCCTGTGTGAGTATAATCTAACCTCTTTTTCTCATCTTTCAGGATACATCAGGGGCTTATCTACAGCATTACAGAATGCAGTAGATAAGCCCCTGATGCTGGTGGGCTTAGCTCATTTTCGATTTTGGGGGTGACAGGTTCCCTTTAATATGTAACTGTATAGTAAATGCCGTATTACACTGACTAGACAGAGAAACACAGGGGAACCATCCTTACAGTGTTTGAGCAGGAAAATCTACATACATATAGTGTTTGAGGATAATATAGTCATTGTAATTGAAGAAATTAGAAGGCTGAAAAAGAGCTGTTTTTTGTATTAAATCATGATGTCAGGTTGTATTTAATTGATGAAAAAAATGGAAAATTTGTAAATTAAAAACTTGGTTTGAGTCTCTTTATTCTGAGAACAGTAATAATTTTATTTTTCTGTTGGTGGAGCTATATAGGGGCTCATTTTTTGCGTAGCAAGACTATGTTTTTATTGACACTATTATTGGTTCAATAAGAAGGTTTGATTTCTTTTTATTGCATTTTCTTTGGGATCTGTAGTGACCCCAAAATGTTTGGAGTGCTTTCTGGTGACATTTTTCTTTATTTTTAGTTGAGGAAAAGAGGGTCATTTGAATTTTTATGTTTTTAAATTTTTGAAAACTTTAATCTTTTACTTCCTTTTATAGAGGTTGAAGGGACTTGAATTTGTGATAATCTTCAGGGTGGCTTGCGTTTTGCCATTCTGAATGTCATGGAGCCAGTGAAAAATATTTAGAATTGAGAGTCCTCAGTGGTTGATACTTTTTAATGGCTAACTGAAAAGATCGTAAAGGTATCAAAAACTGAGGACTCTCAATTATAAATATCCACTGGCTAACAAGGTACCAAGATATATATCTTTTCTGTATCAAAATGGAGCCAGTGAGTTTGATGAAAGTGTTAAAGGCGATGTCCAGTGAAAACATTTTGTCTCCAATTCACAAGATAGGTGATAACTTGTTGAATGGTGGGGGGTGGCCACTCAGACCCGCACCTATAGGCAGAACATTTATCCCCTCGAGAGTGAAGCAGCAGTGAACATTAGCAAAGTGTGCTCCATTCATTTCCTATGGCACAGCCGAGAGCTGCACTTGGCTATTTCTGGGAACACCATGGAGAACGATGGGAGCATCATCCGGGCGTCCAACCTGTGGCGCCATTTTGTAATGGGGATAAAAATTCTCCATCAAGAATAGAAAATTGTCACAGTGGTGGGACATCTACGGATCAGCAAGTTATCACCTATCTGGGCATCGGTGATAACATGTGTGAAGAATATGGGGGCTATAATTTCTTCTCAATCAACTATCATGTCTGATTAAAGATTATAGTTCTCTTACATAGTGTGAAGTTTTGATGGCCAAGCTAAATTTACGCCTCCAGCAAATAGCTGGGACCAAGCTATTCCTGACAGGATGGATACCTATAGCACGTGTAAAGCTAATTAACTGACCAGACAGGAGCTGTAATTTCATAAAGAGTTATGGAGTTATAGACTTATCGTATGTCCTAGCTGTATACCGGTTACATTTTCGAGATCTCGGGAATGTTCTAGCACCCAGGGGTAGTGAGATATGTAGAACAGCTAGTAGAAGCCAGGTAGAATAGTTGTGTTTGGCCTCCAAGTGTAACGAGGGCTCATCCGCATCCGATGGCGCCAAAACCACCGCCCTGTGACCTGCCAAAGAGAAGTTATGATCCATCATAGGTTTAGGAGTTTCAGCTGGCAGAGCAAGTGGGAGAGAGACTAGGACCATCCCGGGAAGGGTGAGGAATGGAGTGACAGACCAAAGGGTCAAGTACACGTGCGACAATGTGGGCCTTTGTTCTCTGCCAAGGGAGGTCACACCATGCGGTGTCTTGGAAGAAACTGGAACTAGCTGGCCCCTGCACCTCCCATGTGGTTGCCATCATCCAATGGCTGAACATCAAGCCGGTAACTGATTTTTGTATCATCTACTTATACTTTTGTACTACCACCTGTATTTCCATATCTGACCAATCTATATGTATAACCATTGTGTATATAGTGCATTGTCTAAAGTGTCCTTAAGGCAATTAAATATATTTTAACCATAGGCTGCTCTGTTATCTCGATCCACAAATCCACACGGCCGTGTTCTCGGTTTTCATTTTCCATGCTACGGGGGCTGGTTTCTGGCCCGATACAATCCCATTAATTGACCGAGCTTATATCTAATGAACTGGTGGCAGTCCTCCCGGGCTGACCAGGCGCTGTTTCACTGGGGATACTGAAAGAGGCCTCCCAGCCAGTCAGGGTTGTGAGCGAGTGTGGTGCCATGTCAGCAACTGCGTGGGCCATATTTTCTCCCTCCCTGGGCCTATGTGAACAGGGGGTGTCTGACTAAAACTGTGCCAAGCTGACCTTATGTGTCCCCAGGGGATGTGGAATGTCACGTTGGTGCAAGTGGGAGACCATACCGTGTGATCCCTTTGACATAATAGTAATGTCAGGCGGGGTGGCGAGGTGCAGTTTCATCACAAGTTGTTTTCACTAAACTACCTTTTTTAATGGGTGTGTTTACCCTTCTTCACAAATATTGAATATGGGGGTTGTGAAATTAAAATAACCCTTCATTACGAACATGTTCAGATACTCATTTAAACTACATTTGTTCCCCCGCAACTGAAGACTTGAAGAATCTTCCACAGCAGAACTTTAGTGCAGTGTAAAATACTTTGCTGTTTATGCAATTTTCTGATGCATTTTGTAAGCGGATATTTATAGCATAGCGGGCAGAACTATTGAAATGTTCCAAGGTAATTTTGCAGTCCTCATAGGGCTGTAAATTATGAAAAGCATTCAATAATTCACAGCAATTTGTGTTCTAACATGACTGGAAATCTCTTTCTTAAATTGAAAGTTCACTGTGACAGTAAGTAATCAGAAATCAACTTATGTATTTCTATTAACTGAAAGGGTCGCTTTACAAATTAGACAGATTTGATTAAAGCCCAGTTCATACTATCCATTTCTGTTGCTGTTTATTTTTAACCAAATGCAATAGAGTCTTTTCTTCTTTGGATCCATACATGGATTTACAAAAACAAGGTTCAAGCGCAAAATATGGACTAAGGCTAAATTTTGCTTGGTCTTCCAGACCTTATTTTGACCTTCACTGTTCCTGTTAACAGCCATTTCTTAATTACATTACGAACTGAGGAAAGGGCAAGTTGAAAACACTTTGTCATCTTCTTATAGCCTTCTCCTGCTTTGTGGGTCTCCTCCATTTTTAGAGTGCTAGGTAGCTGCTTAGATGAACCCATGGCTGTTATTTTTGGCACAAGGTTAGAGGAGGCTGGGCTTTTATAAAACTGGGAAATTTGTATCAACTGGCCTTTCCTAACGATGACAGTGAACATGCCATATCCCTAACAGGCTAATTAAGGTCTGAAACCTTGGTCAAAGTTATCTGAGCACACAAATCTCCAAGGCTGCCCAAACTTTTGCATCAGACCACTTTCCTTTTGTAATTTTTAAAATGAAAAAAAATAAAAATAAATACATAAATATATATATATATATATATATATAAATATATATATATATATATATATATATATATATATATATAGTGTACAGACCAAAAGTTTGGACACACCTTCATTTAAAGATTTTTCTGTATTTTCATGACTTTGAAAATTGTACATTCACACTGAAGGCATCGAAACTATGAATTAACACATGTGGAATTATATACTTAACAAAAAAGTGTGAAACAACTGAAATTATGTCCCATATTCTAGGTTCTTCAAAATTGCCACCTTTTGCTTTGATGACTGCTTTGCACACTCTTGGCATTCTCTTGATGAGCTTCAAGAGGTAGTCACGGGGAATGGTCTTTCAACAATCTTGAAGGAGTTCCCAGAGATGCTTAGCACTTGTTGGCCCTTTTGCCTTCACTCTGCGGTCCAGCTCACCCCAAACCATCTCGATTGGGTTCAGGTCTGGTGACTGTGGAGGCCAGGTCATCTGGCGTAGCACCCCATCACTCTCCTTCTTGGTTAAATAGCCCTTACACAGCCTGGAGATGTGTTTGGGGTCATTGTCCTGTTGAAAAATAAATGATGGTCCAACTAAACGCAAACCGGATGGAATAGCATGCCGCTGCAAGATGCTGTGGTACCCATGCTGGTTCAGTATGCCTTCAATTTTGAATAAATTCCCAACAGTGTCACCAGCAAAGCACCTAAACACCATTACACCTCCTCCTCCATGCTTCACGGTGGGAACCAGGCATGTAGAGTCCATCCGTTCACCTTTTCTGCGTCGCACAAAGACACGGTGGTTGGAATCAAAGATCTCAAATTTGGACTCATCAGACCAAAACACAGATTTCCACTGATCTAATGTCTATTCCTTGTGTTCTTTAGCCCAAGCAAGTCTCTTCTGCTTGTTGCCTGTCCTTAGCAGTGGTTTCCTAGCAGCTATTTTACCATGAAGGCCTGCTGCACAAATTCTCGTCTTAACAGTTGTTGTAGAGATGTGTCTGCTGCTAGTTCTCTGTGTGGCATTGACCTGGTCTCTAATCTGAGCTGCTGTTAACGTGCGATTTCTGAGGCTGGTGACTCGAATAAACTTATCCTCAGAAGCAGAGGTGACTCTTGGTCTTCCTTTCCTGGGGCGGTTCTCATGTGAGACAGTTTCTTTGTAGTGCTTGATGGTTTTTGCAACTGCACTTGGGGACACTTTCAAAGTTTTCCCAATTTTTCGGACTGACTGACCTTCATTTCTTAAAATAATGATGGTCACTCATTTTTCTTTACTTAGCTGCTTTTTTCTTGCCTTAATAATAATCTTTATTTTTATATAGCGCTAACATATTCCACAGCACTTTACAGTTTTGCACACATTAACATCACTGTCCCCGTTGGGGCTCACAATCTAAATTCCCTATCAGTATGTCTTTGGAATGTGGGAGGAAACTGGAGTACCAGGAGGAAACCCACGCAAACACAAACTCTTTGCAGATGTTGTCCTTAGTGGGGATTGAACCCAGGACTCCAGCGCTGCAAGGCTGCTGTGCTATCCACTGCTCCACCGTGCATTCTAACAGTCAATTCAGTAGGACTATCAGCTGTGTATCCACCAGACTTTTGCGCAACACAACTGATGGTCCCAACACCATTTATAAGGCAAGAAATCCCACTTATTAAACCTGACAGGGCACACCTGTGAAGTGAAAACCATTCCCAGTGACTACCTCATGAAGCTCATCAAGAGAATGCCAAGAGTGTGCAAAGCGGGCAGCACGGTGGCGCAGTGGTTAGCACAGCAGCCTTGCAGCGCTGGAGTCCTGGGTTCAAATCCCACCAAGGACAACATCTGCAAATAGTTTGTATGTTCTCTCCGTGTTTGCATGGGTTTCCTACGGGTACTCTGGTTTCCTCCCACATTCCAAAGACATACTGATAGGGAATTTAGATTGGGAGCCCCAATGGGGACAGTGATGATAATGTGAGCAAACTGTAAAGCGCTGCAGAATATGTTAGCGCTATATAAAGATTATTATTATTATAAAGCAGTCATCAAAGGAAAAGGTGGCTACTTTGAAGAACCTAGAATATAAGGCATAATTTCAGTTGTTTCACACTTTTTTGTTAAGTATATAATTCCACATGTATTCATAGTTTTGATGCCTTCAGCGTGAATTTACAATTTTCATAGTCATGAAAATACAGAAAAATCTTTAAATGTGAAGGTGTGTCCAAACTTTTGGTCTGTACTGTATATGTATATACTGTATATACAGTACAGACCAAAAGTTTGGACACACCTCATTTAAGGATTTCTCTGTATTTTCATGACTATGAAAATTGTACATTCACACTGAAGGCATCAAAACTATGAATTAACACATGTGGAATTATATACTTAACAAAAAAGTGTGAAACAACTGAAATTATGTCTTATATTCCACGTTCTTCAAAGTAGCCATCTTTTGCTTTGATGACTGCTTTGCACACTCTTGGCATTCTCTTGATGAGTTTCAAGAGGTAGTCACCGGAAATGGTCTTCCAACAATCTTGAAAGAGTTCCCAGAGATGCTTAGCACTTGTTGGACCTTTTGGCTGCACTCTGCGGTCCAGCTCACCCCAAACCATCTCGATTGGGTTCAGGTCTGGTGACTGTGGAGGCCAGGTCATCTGGTGTAGCACCCCATCACTCTCCTTCTTGGTCAAATAGCCCTTACACAGCCTGGAGGTGTGTTTGGGGTCATTGTCCTGTTGAAAAATAAATGATGGTCCAACTAAATGCAAGCCGGATGGAATAGCATGCCGCTGCAGGATGCTGTGGTAGCCATGCTGGTTCAGTATGCCTTAAATATTGAATAAATCCCCAACAGTGTCACCAGCAAAGCACCCCACACCATCACACCTCCTCCTCCATGCTTAACGGTGGGAACCAGGCATGTAGAGTCCATCCGTTCACCTTTTCTGCGTTGCACAAAGACACGGTGGTTGGAAACAAAGATCTCAAATTTGGACTCATCAGACCAAAGCACAGATTTCCACTGGTCTAATGTCCATTCCTTGTGTTCTTTAGCCCAAGCAAGTCTCTTCTGCTTGTTGCCTGTCCTTATCAGTGATTTCCTAGCAGATATTTTACCATGAAGGCCTGCTGCATAAAGTCTCCTCTTAACAGTTGTTGTAGGGATGTGTCTGCTGCTAGAACTCTGTGTGGGATTGACCTGGTCTCTAATCTGAGCTGCTGTTAACCTGCGATTTTTGAGGCTGGTGACTCGGATAAACTTATCCTCAGAAGCAGAGGTGACTCTTGGTCTTTCATTCCTGGGGTGGTCCTTATGTGAGCCAGTTTCTTTGTAGCACTTGATGGTTTTTGCCACTGCACTTGGGGACACTTTCAAAGTTTTCCCAATTTTTTGGACTGACTTGACTTGCATGTCTTAAAGTAATGATGGTCACTCGTTTTTACTTAGCTGCTTTTTTCTTGCCATAATACAAATTCTAACAGTCTATTCATTAGGACTATCAGCTGTGTATCCACCAGACTTCTGCACAACACAACTGATGGTCCCAACCCCATTTATAAGGCAAGAAATCCCACTTATTACACCTGACAGGGCACACCTGTGCAGTGAAAACCATTTCCGGTGACTACCTCTTGAAGCTCATCAAGAGAATGCCAAGAGTGTGCAAAGCAGTCATCAAAGCAAAAGGTGGCTACTTTGAAGAACCTAGAATATAAGACATAATTTCAGTTGCTTCACACTTTTTTGTTAAGTATATAATTCCACATGTGTTAATTCATAGTTTTGATGCCTTTAGTGTGAATTTACAATTTTCAAAGTCATGAAAATACAGAAACATCTTTAAATGATAAGGTGTGTCCAAACTCTTGCTTTGTACTGTATATATATAGCATACAAAGGAAATGTGTCATCTTTAACTTCAGGCT
Source organism: Ranitomeya variabilis (assembly GCF_051348905.1). Taxonomy (NCBI): domain Eukaryota; kingdom Metazoa; phylum Chordata; class Amphibia; order Anura; family Dendrobatidae; genus Ranitomeya; species Ranitomeya variabilis. The sequence goes on from NC_135237.1 coordinate 409,301,503, forward strand.
TTGTAGACATCATTTAATATTCAAATTGCTTAACTGTTCACAATAACAGTAGTTTTGACCAGGGGTATCAACATTTTTACATGCCCCTGTATATTTTCCCAAGGGAAAATTAGGGGCCTTAAGACAGTAGCCAATGTAATAGATTTACCGACCAAAAAAATTATATTTAACCAGCTATTTGACTTTATACAAGCTCAACCATTTTACTACACGCAAAACTATTCCAACAGAGTACAATTTTCACATAAAAAACATAACATTGGTGCCATCTATTACTGAATGTAGAGGTGCTTTAGATAGGTACTGAACACCATATCCACAGCCTGTCCCTGTTCTCTGCTGTTAGAAAGCTGAAATCATGACTTTTTCTTGTATCCCATTGATACCAGAAAACCACGGAGAAATGCTGAAAACAGTGCCAGTGGTCAAAAACTTTGAACAAACACTCAGGATATCAAAAACAGATGCAAAAAAATGCTTATAAAATGCTGATGTGTCTAGAGCAATACGAGATTTTTAGAAATCTAAGCAGGTACGTCCAAGTACAAAAGACGTTATGTCCACATATCCTTGAGCGCCAGTTTTCATTAATTTATGCCTGATTTCTTGGATGAGTAAAAAAGACTAATGCATAGGCTTGAACATGTTGCTTGACCTTGTGACCAAAGCCTTAAAATACAGCGTAATAGTTTTCTGTGAATAGATCACCTAGCCAAATAATACGTTATGCTTTTCACTGATGAGGAGTAATGTTGTGAATTTGGTTTCTGGGCTCCCCCGGTGGTCATTGGTGGTACTGAACTTGTGTGCTTCATCGCCTCTGTTCACCTGTTTCCATCAGGATGTGGGAGTTGTCTATTTAGCCTTGCTCCTCAGTCATTTCTATGCCGGCCAACAATGTTACCAGAAGCCTTTCTGTTGCATGTTCCTGCTCCTAGACTACTATCAGCTAAGTTGGACTTGTAGTCCTAAGTTTGTTTTGCATTTTTGTTCCAGTTCTCTGTGTTTGAATATTTCTGAGGCTGGAAGCTCTTGTGAGCTGAAATTGCCACTCTGGTGTCATGAGTTGATATTAGAGTCTTAAAGTAATTTCAGGATGGTGTTTTGAAAGGGTTTTCAGCTGACTGTGTAGTTCCCTTTTCTGTCTTCCTACTATCTAGTAAGCGGACCTCAATTTGCTAAACCTATCTTCATACTTCGTATGTCAATTTCCTCTAAAATCACCGACATTATATGTGGGGGCTACTGTCTGCCTTTTGGGGAAAATTTCTCTAGAGGTAAGCCAGGTCTGTATTTTCCTCTGCTAGGGTCAGTCAGTTCTCCGGCTGGCGCTGGGCGTCTAGGGATAAAACGTAGGCACGCTACCCGGCCACTATTAGTTGTGCGGTAGGTTTAGCTCACAGTCAGCTCGAGTTCCCATCTTCCAAGAGCTAGTCCTTTTGTATGCTTTACTACGGTCTCTTGCCATTGAGAACCATGACAGTTTGGCCGGCCAAGGGTTAAAATAATTGGCAGAAGAAAGGAGAGAAAAGAAGTCTGCAGAGAATTTTTTATTTTTTTTTCCTGAGTTTGCTCATTAGTTGATTCACTAGCATCTCTGCTTACTGCAGCCTTCGTCTCTCTCTCCTTCTAATCCTTGAATGGTTCTGATTTCACCTGATGAAAATGGATCCTCAGAGTTTAGCTACTGGTTTGAATAATCTCGCTATGAAGGTTCAAAGTTTACAGGATTTTGTAATTCATGCTCCTATATCTGAACCTAGAGTACCTTTGCCTGAATTTTTCTCCGGAGATAGATCTCGCTTCCAGAATTTCAAACATAATTGTAAATTATTTTTGTCTCTGAGATCTCGCTCCGCTGGAGATCCTGCACAGCAGGTCAGGATTGTAATTTCCTTGCTCCGGGGTGACCCTCAGGATTGGGCATTTGCTTTGGCACCAGGGGATCCTGCGTTGCTCAATGTGGATGCGTTTTTCCTGGCTTTGGGGTTGCTTTATGAGGAGCCTCATTTAGAGATTCAGGCTGAAAAAGCCTTGATGGCCCTGTCTCAAGGGCAAGATGAGGCTGAAATATACTGCCAAAAATTCCGTAAGTGGTCTGTGCTTACTCAGTGGAATGAGTGCGCCCTGGCGGCGAATTTCAGAGAGGGTCTCTCTGATACCATTAAAGATGTTATGGTGGGGTTCCCTGTGCCTGCAGGTCTGAATGAGTCCATGACAATGGCTATTCAGATTGATCGGCGTTTGCGGGAGCGCAAACCTGTGCACCATTTGGCGGTGTCTACTGAGAAGGCGCCAGAGATTATGCAATGTGATAGAATTCTGTCCAGAAGCGAACGACAGAATTTTAGGCGAAAAAATGGGTTATGCTTCTATTGTGGCGATTCAACTCATGTTATATCAGCATGCTCTAAACGTACTAAGAAGGTTGATAAGTCTGTTTCAATTGGTACTTTACAGTCGAAGTTTATTCTGTCTGTGACCCTGATTTGCTCTTTATCGTCTATTACCGCGGACGCCTATGTCGACTCTGGCGCCGCTTTGAGTCTTATGGATTGGTCCTTTGCCAAACGCTGTGGGTTTGATTTAGAGCCTCTGGAAGTTCCTATACCTCTGAAGGGTATTGACTCCACGCCATTGGCTAGTAATAAACCACAATACTGGACACAAGTAACTATGCGTATTAATCCGGATCACCAGGAGATTATTCGCTTCCTTGTGTTGTATAATCTACATGATGTGTTGGTGCTTGGATTGCCATGGCTGCAATCTCATAACCCAGTCCTCGACTGGAAAGCAATGTCGGTGTTAAGCTGGGGATGTCAGGGGACTCATGGGGACGTACCTTTGGTTTCCATTTCGTCATCTATTCCCTCTGAGATTCCGGAATTTTTATCTGATTTTCGTGACGTTTTTGAGGAGCCTAAACTTGGTTCACTACCTCCGCACAGAGATTGCGATTGTACAATAGATCTGATTCCGGGCAGTAAGTTTCCAAAGGGTCGTTTATTTAATCTGTCTGTGCCTGAACATGCTGCTATGCGGGAATATATTAAGGAGTCCTTGGAAAAGGGACATATTCGTCCTTCGTCATCTCCCTTAGGAGCCGGTTTTTTCTTTGTATCTAAAAAAGATGGCTCTTTGAGGCCGTGTATTGATTATCGGCTTTTGAATAAAATCACGGTTAAATATCAGTATCCTTTGCCACTGCTTACTGATTTGTTTGCTCGAATAAAGGGGGCCAAGTGGTTCTCTAAGATTGATCTTCGTGGGGCGTATAATTTAGTGCGAATTAAGCAGGGGGATGAGTGGAAAACCGCATTTAATACGCCTGAGGGCCATTTTGAGTATTTAGTAATGCCTTTTGGTCTTTCAAATGCCCCTTCAGTCTTTCAGTCTTTTATGCATGACATTTTCCGTGAATATTTGGATAAATTTATGATTGTGTATCTGGATGATATTTTGATTTTTTCGGACGACTGGGACTCTCATGTCCAACAGGTCAGGAGGGTTTTTCAGGTTTTGCGCTCTAATTCCTTGTGTGTAAAGGGTTCTAAGTGCGTTTTTGGGGTTCAAAAGATTTCGTTTTTGGGGTACATTTTTTCCCCCTCTTCCATTGAGATGGACCCTGTCAAGGTTCAGGCTATTTGTGATTGGACGCAACCCTCTTCTCTTAAGAGCCTTCAGAAGTTTTTGGGCTTTGCTAATTTTTATCGTCGATTTATAACTGGTTTTTCTGATGTTGCTAAACCATTGACTGATTTGACTAAGAAGGGTGCTGATGTTGCTGATTGGTCCCCTGCTGCTGTGGAGGCCTTTCGGGAGCTTAAGCGCCGCTTTTCTTCCGCCCCTGTATTGCGTCAGCCTGATGTTACTCTTCCTTTTCAGGTTGAGGTCGACGCTTCAGAAATCGGAGCTGGGGCAGTTTTGTCGCAGAAAAGTTCCGACTGCTCCGTGATGAGACCTTGCGCGTTCTTTTCTCGTAAATTTTCGCCCGCTGAGCGAAATTATGATATTGGTAATCGGGAGCTCTTGGCTATGAAGTGGGCTTTTGAAGAGTGGCGTCATTGGCTTGAGGGGGCTAGACATCAGGTGGTGGTATTGACCGACCACAAGAATTTGATTTATCTTGAGTCTGCCAGGCGCCTGAATCCTAGACAGGTGCGCTGGTCGTTATTTTTCTCTCGGTTTAATTTTGTGGTTTCTTACCTACCGGGTTCTAAAAATGTGAAGGCGGATGCCCTTTCTAGGAGTTTTGAGCCTGATTCCCCTGGTAATTCTGAACCTACAGGTATCCTTAAGGATGGAGTGATATTATCTGCTGTTTCCCCAGACTTGCGACGGGTCTTGCAGGAGTTTCAGGCGGATAGACCTGATCGTTGCCCGCCTGGTAGAATGTTTGTTCCTGATGATTGGACCAGTAGAGTCATCTCTGAGGTCCATTCTTCTGCGTTAGCTGGTCATCCTGGAATCTTTGGTACCAGGGATTTGGTGGCTAGGTCCTTCTGGTGGCCTTCCCTGTCGCGAGATGTGCGAGGTTTTGTGCAGTCTTGTGATGTTTGTGCTCGGGCCAAGCCTTGTTGTTCTCGGGCTAGTGGATTGTTGTTATCTTTGCCTATTCCGAAGAGGCCTTGGACTCACATCTCCATGGATTTTATTTCTGATCTCCCTGTTTCTCAGAAGATGTCTGTCATCTGGGTGGTGTGTGACCGTTTCTCTAAGATGGTCCATTTGGTTCCCTTGCCTAAATTGCCTTCCTCATACGAGCTGGTTCCTCTGTTTTTTCAAAATGTGGTTCGCTTGCATGGTATTCCGGAGAATATCGTGTCTGACAGGGGAACCCAATTCGTGTCTAGATTTTGGCGAGCGTTCTGTGCTAGGATGGGCATTGATTTGTCTTTTTCGTCTGCTTTCCATCCTCAGACTAATGGCCAGACCGAGCGAACTAATCAGACCTTGGAGACTTATTTGAGGTGTTTTGTGTCTGCGGATCAGGATGATTGGGATGCCTTTTTGCCCTTGGCGGAGTTTGCCCTCAATAATCGGGCTAGTTCTGCCACCTTGGTTTCTCCTTTCTTCTGTAATTCGGGGTTTCATCCTCGTTTCTCTTCCGGTCAGGTGGAGTCTTCGGATTGTCCTGGAGTGGATGCTGTGGTGGAGAGGTTGCATCAGATTTGGGGGCATGTGGTGGACAATTTGAAGTTGTCCCAGGAGAAGACTCAGCATTTTGCCAACCGCCGTCGTCGTGTTGGTCCTCGTCTTTGTGTTGGGGACTTGGTGTGGTTGTCTTCTCGTTTTGTCCCTATGAAGGTTTCTTCTCCTAAGTTTAAGCCTCGGTTCATCGGCCCGTACAAGATATTGGAGATTCTTAACCCTGTGTCCTTTCGTTTGGACCTCCCTGCATCTTTTTCTATTCATAATGTCTTCCATCGGTCATTGTTGCGCAGGTATGAGGTACCGGTTGTGCCTTCCGTTGAGCCTCCTGCTCCGGTGTTGGTTGAGGGTGAGTTGGAGTACATTGTCGAGAAGATCTTGGACTCCCGTGTTTCCAGACGGAGACTTCAGTATCTGGTCAAGTGGAAGGGCTACGGTCAGGAGGATAATTCTTGGGTGACAGCCTCTGATGTTCATGCCTCCGATTTGGTCCGTGCCTTTCATAGGGCTCATCCTGATCGCCATGGTGGTTCTGGTGAGGGTTCGGTGCCCCCTCCTTGAGGGGGGGTACTGTTGTGAATTTGGTTTCTGGGCTCCCCCGGTGGTCATTGGTGGTACTGAACTTGTGTGCTTCATCGCCTCTGTTCACCTGTTTCCATCAGGATGTGGGAGTTGTCTATTTAGCCTTGCTCCTCAGTCATTTCTATGCCGGCCAACAATGTTACCAGAAGCCTTTCTGTTGCATGTTCCTGCTCCTAGACTACTATCAGCTAAGTTGGACTTGTAGTCCTAAGTTTGTTTTGCATTTTTGTTCCAGTTCTCTGTGTTTGAATATTTCTGAGGCTGGAAGCTCTTGTGAGCTGAAATTGCCACTCTGGTGTCATGAGTTGATATTAGAGTCTTAAAGTAATTTCAGGATGGTGTTTTGAAAGGGTTTTCAGCTGACTGTGTAGTTCCCTTTTCTGTCTTCCTACTATCTAGTAAGCGGACCTCAATTTGCTAAACCTATCTTCATACTTCGTATGTCAATTTCCTCTAAAATCACCGACATTATATGTGGGGGCTACTGTCTGCCTTTTGGGGAAAATTTCTCTAGAGGTAAGCCAGGTCTGTATTTTCCTCTGCTAGGGTCAGTCAGTTCTCCGGCTGGCGCTGGGCGTCTAGGGATAAAACGTAGGCACGCTACCCGGCCACTGTTAGTTGTACGGTAGGTTTAGCTCACAGTCAGCTCGAGTTCCCATCTTCCAAGAGCTAGTCCTTTTGTATGCTTTACTACGGTCTCTTGCCATTGAGAACCATGACAGAGTAAATACCCAGAAACATGTGTCTGCAAATAGGGTCTCTGGTTTGGCTTCTTAACCTAAATCAGGTGGCAAGGCTCGCTAAAATTGCCTTTAAAGACAGGAAGGGTCCTCTTCCTGTCTTAAAAGGCAATTTGAATATTTAAATCTCCAAAGGAGCATTGCATGGCATATACAGTGCCTTGCAAAAGTATTCAGCTCCCTGGAACTTTTTAACCTTTTCCCACATATCATGCTTCAAACATAAAGATACGAAATGTAAATTTTTGGTGAAAAATCAACAACAAGTGGAACACAATTGTGAAGTTGAACGAAATTTATTGGTTATTTTACATTTTTGTGGAAAATCAAAAACTGAAAAGTGGGGCGTGCAATATTATTCGGCCCCTTTACTTTAATCAGTGCAGCAAACTCACTTCAGAAGTTCATAGTGGATCTCTGAATGATCCAATGTTGTCCTAAATGCCCAATGATTATAAATATAATCCACCTGTGTGTAATCAAGTCTCCGTATAAATGCACCTGCTCTCTGATAGTCTCAGGCTTCTGTTTGAAGCACAGAGAGCATCATGAAGAACAGGGAACAAAACAGGCAGATCCGTGATACTATGGTGGAGTAGTTTAAAGCCGGATTTGGATACAAAATGATTTCCAAAACTTTAAACATCCCAAGGAGCACGGTGCAAGCGATCATATTGAAATGGAAGGAGTATCATATCACTGAAAATCTACCAAGACCCGGCCGTCCTTCTAAACTTTCATCTCAAACAAGAAGAAGACTGATCAGAGATGCAGCCAAAAGGCCCATGATCACTCTGGATGAACTGCAGAGATCTACAGCTGAGGTGGGACAGTCTGTCCATAGGACAACAATCAGTCGCACACTGCACAAATCTGGCCTTTATGGAAGACTGGCAAGAAGAAAGCCATTTCTCAAAGATATCCATAAAAAGTGTCATTTAAAGTTTGCAACAAGCCACCTGGGAGACACACCAAACATGTGGAAGAAGATGCTCTGGTCAGAGGAAACCAAAATCGAACTTTTTGGCAACAATGCCAAACGATATGTTTGCCGTAAAGGCAACACAGCTCATCACCCTGAACACACCGTCCCCACTGTCAAATATGGTGGTGGCAGCATCATGGTTGTGGCCTGCTTTTCTTCAGCAGGGACAGGGAAGATGGTTAAAATTGATGGGAAGATGGATGGGGCCAAATACAGGACCATTCTTGAAGAAAACCTGTTGGAGTCTGCAAAACACCTGAGACTGGGACAGAGAATTGTCTTCCAACAAGACAATGATCCCAAATGTAAAGCAAAATTTACAATGGAAGGGTTCACAATTAAACGTAACATATCCAGGTGTTAGAATGGTCAAGTCAAAGTCCAGACCTCAATCCAATCGAGAATCTGTGGAAAGAGCTGTTCCCAAACGATCAACATCAAACCTCACTGAGCTCGAGCTGTTTGCCAAGGAAGAATAGGCAAGAATTTCAGTCTCTCGATGTACAAAACTGATAGACACATACCCCAAGTGACTTGCAGCTGTAATCGCAAGAAAAGCTGGCGCGACAAAGTATTAAGTTAAAGGGGCCGAATAATATTGTACGCCCCACTTTTCAGTTTTTGATTTTCCACAAAAATTTAAAATAACCAATAAATTTCATTCAACTTCACAATTGTGTTCCACTTCTTGTTGATTCTTCACCAAAAATGTACATTTGGTATCTTTATGTTTGAAGCATGATAGGTGGGAAAAGGTTGAAAAGTTCCAGGGAGCCGAATACTTTCGCAAGGCACTATACGTCTCTTTACACTGGCTTGGCACTCTCTACAAGAAGAAAAGTTCGCCAGTTAGAATCCAGGTCAGAGGCCTCACACTGAGGCAAATCAGACCTTCTGCTTTGCACTGATGGGAGACAGACATCCCCAAAACACATGTATGCAAATGAAGTGTCTTGCTTTGTTTCTTGTCACATGGCAAGGTTCATTAAAGGGTCAATATTGACTTTTAGAATTGTTACCCCTTAGGTGGCAGTAGTGTTCTAGTCCCCTTCCTCTCTGAAGAGTCCATTTGCATACATATAGATTAAATATTTGGAAAGTATTGTGCAGTTCTAAACACATGCAATGGTTCCATAATATAAGAAACAGATACAGTATATACTCCATCCCATCTGACCAAGTTATTTCAATTTGTTTGCTACGGTATCTTCAAACGTAAATTCTATAAAATGTAATCAAAATCAAATTCTATTTTAAATGGCTATCTAAAGTTAGAAAATGAACAAGTTTCTTCCGTAAAATAGAATTAATTCTTCAAGTTTGTGCTTCAGAGGCATAACACTAGAGAACTGTCACAAAGTAGTCCAGGAGCCCTCACACAATGCAATTAAAAGGCAGTATAACAGGAGTCATATGGGGAGAATAATTGTCATCTCAGTTGCTCATTTAATTTTGATTTGTATGTCCCATGGTTTAGTGTTTCTCTGCCCCAATTACCTGGCCACAGTATGGAGCTTTTGTTAACCTTCCCTGCATCTACCCTTACTCTTTCTTTCCTGCTATTTCCTACATATTATGCTGTGCATTGATTTTCCTCATTTAATGCCTCTATTTTTCTTCATCATATGAGGCAATCACAGCCTGGATTTATATAGAAGTAAAGCGTCGTGATAAACTAACTGAATTTTTATTCTCACTGTTATCATGAAATTTATTTCAACTTTTTATAACTATATATTTCTTAATGTCATGGAATTAAAGCAATTAACCAGTCCATATACTGTAAATATAAATATCTATCCCCGTGCTACCCTACAGCCTGCGACATCAATGTCCTTGAGTCAGTGCTTGGGTCCGTCCTTGGGTCTGTCATTGGGTCTGACCTTGGGACAGTCCTTGGGTCCATCCTTGGGTCCGTCCTTGGGTCAGTAGTTGGGTCAGTAATTGAGTCCGTCCTTGGGTCCATAATTGGGTCAGTAATTGAGTCCGTCCTTGGGTCAGTCCTTTGGTCAGTAATTGAGTCCGTCCTTTGGTCTGTAATTGGGTTAGTAATTGGGTCCATTCTTGGGCCCGTCCTTGGGTCAGTGCTTGGGTCAGTCCTTGGGACCGTCCCTGGGTCTGTCATTGGGTTCGTCCTAGGGTCAGTAATTGGGTCCATCCTTGGGTCGGTGCTTGGGTCAGTCCTTGGGATCATCCTTGGGTCCGTCCTTGGGTAAGTGTGTACACCCAGACCTGTAGCTTTGTAAACCCACCACACCAGATGAACTGAACAGCCAACATCTACTACCACCTGGCAGCAAGACAGCAGCCAGAATGATTCAATGGAGTGCATAGTCAAACACTGAATAAGTCTTGCAGAAATCCAAGGACAAGATGGAAAATCCATTCGAGTGACGAGATTTAGGCTTAGTTCATACTAGGCGTTTTTGCAGCTTTTTTTATGCATTTTGTATTGCAAATTTTCAGCTGCATTTTACAGTAGCAGCAAAGTCTCTGAGACTTCAGAAATCTCATGCACATACCTTGGTTTTCTTGTCATCAGTATTTTATGCTTTGCATGCTTTTTTGCACAGTGGAGCATGTCACTTCTTTCAGCGTCTACTGTTTTTTGTGCCAAAACCTGATTCTATAGAATAGGACTTTTTTCCAAGAGACTAAATGTTATCAGCATGCACCAGAGACAAATCTAGTATGCCAAAACTGCAGCAAAAAAACAAAAAAAAGATAAAATATAAGAAAAACCAAGGAAAACACGAAGACAAAAAAAGCAAGGTGTGTGCATGATATTTTTGAAATCTCAGACTTTGCTGGTACTGTAAAACACAGCTGTAAATTTGCATTAAAAACAAACAAACGCCTAATGTGAACTTAACCTTAGGCCGGGATCACACATATGCGAGATATGGCCGAGTCTCGCAGGTGAAAACCCTCCTCTGGCGCCGGCACTCTGGAGCGGAGCGTGCAGCCGCACAGCAACACATGGAGCTGCACGCTCCGCTCCCAAGTGCCGGCGCCAGAGGAGGGTTTTCACCTGCGAGACTCGGCCATATCTCGCGTATGTGTGATCCCGGCCTTAACCAGATTTTTATGTTAAATGTAATTTTTTTCATTTTTGGCAATATCTTTTTACCATATCACACAATTTTAATACTGGCCAAAAGGGATAATCCTGACTTATACTTCCTGTCGGATGAGAGAATCAGAGGACATTCTGAGGAGAAGATGAAGAACAAAATGTTTCCATCTTGTCCATTGCATCAGTCTGTGAAAATCAGACTACACTCAGATGTCATCCAAGTGCAGCCTGATTATTTCCACGCATTCATTGACTTGCATGGCTGAGTGCAATCCGAATTTTGGATCAAACTCAGACATGCAGCTATTTTTTCCTTGGACACACTTAGTCTGAAGAAAAAAAAATTGGAAAAATGCACGACCTCATAGACTAATATTGGTCAATGTTTTGTCGGATTACCCTCAGATTCATAGTGCCGTCATCTGCACGAGCCCTTAGATCACGAAATGAAAAAAAAAACATTGACCAATTTTAATAAAAATTACATTTAATTCAGAAACATAATTTCAAAACAGGCAATACTGCAATATTGTAATGATATGTTCCCTTTAAACAACGTCATTTCCTGATGACACCTTCCCTGCACAAGGCACTGACTGATCCCAGGCTAGATGAGTAATTATACTTTTTTGTGCTCCGATATCCCAGTGTTACACAATCTGAGTCACGGGAATCTTTGCTACATCTATACATATTATGGAATTGCTGTAAATGCAATTCTCTAATACAGGACAGAAGATTTACGTAAGACGAAGTTTTGGAGTTAAATATTGCCACAAATATTTTTTTATCAACAAGTAAGAAATAGTGATGAGAAAACTGTAATAAAATGGATGTGTAGATGTTGGGGAACAACAATTCCCAGCATGTTTGTCTTTTAAGCAGACACAAGTTATCAGCTATTGTGCTTGAAGGAAAATCAATACACTAAATACATTACTTGACACATTGAAAACAAAGCTGAAAAAAAAAATTCTTGACACTTGTGTGATCGGAAAGGAATTGAACACCGCAGACCGATGCTAAATATCCGGCCCGGGAGGAGTTCATTTTGCCATCACGTTCTCTTTTTCCATCTTTAAGCTGTTACAGTAAAGAAAAAAAATTAAAAAAAATCACTTTTTCTTAGATATTGCTACTGTTTAACTGCTCCAGCCGAGGAGCCGAAGCGGACCTGATGCTCAATCATCATCTGCGATAAATTCACATTTTTAATGAGCAGCCTGTCGTCTTGTGTCTCCGAAGATGAGGAGCACAAAGCAATCTCAGGTAATTTAAAGCCGGCGTCTGATGCCTCCCCTAACTACTGCCTTTTTTTGAGCTGAAATCTTCCTGTTAAGTCCATGAGGGACTGCTGGGCCATTTCAGTCAAACCCAATTTCACTTATTTATCACAAGCCCCTACTAAGAAGGATCTCCGCTGTGAATTGCTTGTACATACTGTCTGTTCCAAGCTTTGAACTCCAGAAAGGATTTATAAAAGCCAATCTCAATAACATTAGAAATCCAAGTGCATTGCTTTTCCATTGATTGTGAGAAAATAAAAAAAAGTTTGAAGCCTGATTTAATGACTAATCTCTTCCATTTGCTTGATGAGCACTGCAGATGCCTCAAAACAATCACCCATTCTATTAGACAAATGTCAGCGTGTTAGCGGCTGAACAAACGCACACTATTTATAATGAAAAACGTTCAATTCCCCAGGATTTTTTTCACATACCATATTTATTAATAATGCCTGTGTAACAATGTTACTGCTATAATGGAAACAGATTTCAAGAGGAGAACATGTGATAAATTGTTATTCCATCACAATTATTTACTGCATAGGAAGTGTATATGCCATCAATGTATGATTGATGGGAGACTAAGTAGTACCAATCCCGAGGCCTGGCGGAAAGGTGTAACATGTTCCTGGCGGAAAGGTGTAACGTTCCTGGCGGAAAGGTGTATTAGGTCCCTGATGGAAAGGTGTATCAGGTTCCTGGTGGAAAGGTGTAACATGTTCCTGGCGGAAAGGTGTAACAGGTTCCTGGCGGAAATGTGTAACAGGTTCCTGGTGGAAAGGTGTATCAGGTTCCTGGCGGAAAGGTGCCATAGATTCCTGGTGGAAAAGTGGATCAAGTTCCTGGTGGAAAGGTGTAACAGGTTCCAGGTGGAAAGGTGTATTAGGTCCCTGATGGAAAGGTGGATCAGTTTCCTGGTGGAAAGGTGTAACAGGTTCCTGGTGGAAAGGTGAATAGGTTCCTGGTGGAAAGGTGAATAGGTTCCTGGTGAAAAGGTGCAATAGGTTCTTGGTGGAAAGGTGGATCAGGTTCCTGGTGGAAAGGTGTAACAGGTTCCTGGTGGAAAGGTGGATCAGTTTCCTGGTGGAAAGGTGGATCAGTTTCCTGGTGGAAAGGTGCAATAGGTTCCTGGTAGAAAAGTGCAATAGGTTCCTGGTGGAAAGGTGCAATAGGTTCCTGGTGGAAAGGTGCAATAGGTTCCTGCTGGAAAGGTGTACCAGGTTCCTGGTGGAAAGGTGTATCAGTTTCCTGGTGGAAAGGTGTATCAGGTTCCTGGTGGAAAGGTGCAATAGGTTATTGGCGGAAAGGTGTTCATGGTTCCTGGTGGAATGGTGTGTCAGGTTCCTGGCGGAAAGGTGCAATAGGTTCCTGGTGGAAAGGTGGATCAAATTCCTGGTGGAAAGGTGTAATAGGTTCCAGGTGGAATGGTGTATTAGGTGTTGTGGATTCTGTTTGTGGGCTCCCTCTGGTGGTTACTGCTGGTACTGGGTGACGTTGGTGGGTTGCGGCCTTGGTTTCCACCTGTCCATCAGAGGCTGGGTGTTTCCTATTTTACCTGGCCTTTCTGTCATTTCCCTTGCCGGCTATCAATGTATTCAGATGTGCTCTGTTTGGTTCCTGCCTACCTGCTCCCAGATCTTTCAGGATAAGCTAAGTGCTGATTTTCAGTTGTTTGGTTTTTTGTCCAGCTTGCTTATTATGTCTCTATGCTAGCTGGTAGCTCTAGTGGACTGAGGTTCTCCCCATGTGCCATGAGTTGGCACATGGGTTCTTGTAATCTCAGGATGGTTTTTTGATTAGGGTTTTTTGCTGACCGCTCAGACCCCTTTTGTATCGTTCTGCTTTCTAGTTTACAGCGGGCCTCAATTTGCTGAACCTATATATATCATCTCTATGTGTGTGCCTTCCTCTCATTTCACCGTCAATACATGTGGGGGGCAACTATACCTTTTTGGGGTTCATTCCTCTGGAGGCAAGTGAGGTCTTTATTTTCTCTGCAGTACTAGTTAGCTCTTAGGCTGGTGCGTGGCGTCTAGAACCAACGTAGGCACGCTCCCTGGCTATCTCTAGTTGCGTTTGTCAGGCGTAGGGCAGCGGTCAGCCTAGGTTCCATCACCCTAGAGCTCGTCCGATATTTTGTATTACTTTGCTTGTCCCTTGCTATCCCTAGCCATTGGGATTCATGACAATTAGGTCCCTGATGGGTGGATCAGTTTCCTGGTGGAAAGGTGTAACAGATTCCTGGTGGAAAGGTGGATCAGGTTCCTGGTGGAAAGGTGAATAGGTTCCTGGTAGAAAGGTGCATAGGTTCCTGGTAGAAAGGTGCAATAGGTTCCTGGTGGAAAGGTGTAACAGGTTCCTGGTGGAAAAGTGGATCAGTTTCCTGGTGGAAAGGTGCAATAGGTTCCTGGTGGAAAGGTGTTCCAGGTTCCTGGTGGAAAGGTGAAATAGGTTCCTGGTAGAAAAGTGCAATAGGTTCCTGGTGGAAAGGTGCAATAGGTTCCTGGAGGAAAGGTGTTCATGGTTCCTGGTGGAAAGGTGTATCAGGTTCCTGGTGGAAAGGTACAATAGGTTCCTGGTGGAAAGGTGCAATAGGTTCCCGGAGGAAAGGTGTATCACACAGACTGCCATTGTACTTGGTAGTTTATGTCCTGTTCATACAGAGCGCTGAACTCATGAAAATGATCATTTTTAAGCAAGGTTAAAGATCACTTCACCCAACGAACGTGCACTTTGCTAGGAATGCTCTTTCCGGATTATCTGCCAGAGCACCTTAACAATTGGACCGGATTAGTACATTTGCCACACTGGGTTTTTTTCTATGGTGCACTTGGTTAAAATAAAAAAAAATGATTATGACATCAGTATCATACTTTGTGCACCTAAGGCCAACAATTGTAAAAATACGGTCATGTGAACCTACCTGTACTGTTATTATTTAGGTAAAATAGTTATTGGTATGGCTGTTTTTCTCTAGGGGCATATGTGCTGTTTTATTATTTAGACCGTTAAAAGAATTTACGTACCGGCTGCAGTCATGATTATGGCTTCTGTAGAATTTTCTTGGTTTACAATGTTAAAAAGGTGAAATAAGAACAATCTACATTATTTTATGCACTTCAGCCCTAACTTTAAAGATAGGATGTCACTATGTAAAATAATTATTTCAAGTGAGGCAATTAGTGCTTGTTCATTGAGTTAATAAAGAATAATTAAATGAAATAGAAGAACTCACCACTCCTAATTGTCAGAGTATTTGAGAGTTCACTGGTATGACATTCTGTCTGCGCTCAGAGGCAGGGTGCATTGGAAAACTTGGCAGGGCAAGCTTGGCATAGCCACAGCACACTGGATGGTTGCTAAGAGTTCCTCAGCGCTCCATAGTCAATTAATGACTGATTAACTTTCTGTGTTTCTTATACTAAACCGCATAATAAAGAACAAAACCACAACACGTCTTGGCCTGCACCCCACTTTCCTCCTGTCAAATAGCCTACATCTTATTTGGGCGCTTTGGACAAGAAATTGGTCAATGTTTCACAAAAACTGCTTCATCGCTAATAGGTATTCACTTCTGACTTTCATTGCTACATGGAGTTGCTCCGCATTAATATGTATGGTGTGGTGGACAAAGACAGAACACTAGACCACATTGCTACATCTTTATAGAAGTTCTCAAGACGTAGAGAATTACAGCTCATGAACATAATGATTCCTGTCCTTAGCTAACCCTATACAGTACATGGAGCTGCCAATAGTACCAGAAAAGGCGCCACACATAGCTTTTATAAGAGCAGTCTTAAAGGGAACCTGTCACCAGGTTTGTCCTATGAGGTAAGGCCAGTATCTTTCAGCCTTGATATACAGCATTCTAATATGCTATATATATGCCCCCTGCAAGACAAGGAAAAGACCATTCATAATACTCACCTATGGGATGGTCGGATCTGATGGATATCGCTGGTCTCCCTTCTTTCCATGCTGTCCTCCTTCTTGCTTCGCATGGATGGCGCAATCTACGTCATCCACACAGCTTCTGCGCAGGGGTACTTCTCTGCTCCGACCAGGGCCAGAATAATGTACTGAAGTGCGCATGCGCAGAGGCCCTTTGGTCATTTCTTGCACAAGAGCGCTGCAGTACTTTGCTCTGTCCTTAACAGGCCAGAGAAGTAACCCTGCACAGGAGCACGATGGCAGAGAGACTGTGTGGATGATGCAGGATGCGTCATCCACATGAAGCAAGTAGGAGGACGGAATCTAAAGAAGATGGGAGGCACCAGGCCAAGACCAGCGATGCCCATTGGACCCAACCACCCCTCAAGTCAGTATAATAAAAGGTCTTTTTCTTGCCTTGCAGGCCGGATTGGGGTCATATATACAGCATATTAGAATTCTGTATATCAAGGCTGAAAGGTGGTGGCCGTATCTCATATCTGCCAAACCTGGTGACTGGTTCACTTTAACACATAATGATCCTACTATAGAAAACATAATGAATATTCAGGTGTTTTACATGTCTAAGGCCAGATTTATATTCCTAAAGCCTGCTGAAAACTTTAAAGCTTCAAGCTCCACGTTTCTAGAGGCATGCGAAGTAGGCAGGGTGGGCATCTTTGAGGGAGGTGGGCATGGTTGTATCCAGATGTTGCCACGAGAGGCTCATCACCCCAGTTTGTACTGTTTCTAAATGCTTGATGAACAATCTGTGTTTAAGGGTGTACTTGATGAATAACCTAATGTCTTTTTCGCCCATTCTTTGTTTCTATCCATTTGTTCTGTATGAAAAAAGAAAGATACAACTTGTTTTAAGCTATTTAACCCATTGTTGATCTAATTTATGAATGACAAAATGACAAATATTAATACAGTATTCATATAGCAGTCTCCCAATGATCCAATACAGAGATTTTATTTTATTTTTTACTGTCTCTAGATTTCTTTAGGAAGATGATCAAGGGTATGTCTACAGTCGTGATCAATATTATTTGCATCCTTGGTAATGAGAGCATCCAAACTATTTTTGTAGCCATCTGCTTCTTGCACCTGTCTTCCTGTAGTTTCTTCCACTTCCACAATTCTTTCAAGCTCTCCAATGTTTGCAGGGTTCCTTTTCCAAATAGTAGATTGCAGCTATTTCCACAGATTTTGATAGGTTTGAGATAAGGACTCGTTCTTCCCAGTTTATTACAGGTAATTTTTCCTTCCTAACCATCCTTGTATGCTTTGGATGTGTGCTTTGCTGAATCGCTATCCTACTATAGGACCCATTTGTTCAAATCAAACCTAGTTTTCTGACACTTGGGAGCACATATCGCTCAAATGCTCTGATAATCATTGTTCCTGTAACATGTTTTGAGGCAGTAAAGCAGCCCACAACATTTTGGATCCCAATATGTTTCACTGTAGGCAGGGTGCACTTTTCTTTATATGCTTCATTTTGTTGCCCATAAACATAACACTGGTGTGCATTGCCACAATTCTATAGATTGGTTTCACCTGTCCATAGAACATTTTACCAACACATCCGTGGTTTGTTCACATTGCGAAATTTGGTGCGAGTTGAAACCATCATTCCCGATATGTCCAACTGAAGCCTGTTATAAATGGTGTCTTTGCCACATTTCAAAGCAACATTCGTAGGGATCTCTCAGCAATTTTCTACTCTCCGCCGCATCCTGGAATGTTCATGACTGTTTCATAAGTAACAAACGTCTTGACAACATTTCAAACTATTAAAGCCAGGTTGCTAAGTTTGTACATTGTTTAGGCCATGTCCACATGCCCAGTAATCATCCATTAAAACGCATCCAGCAGCAATCCATCCCATCACCGAAACGGAACATTGCTGGGGAGATTAAAGTTAATTTTCTCCCTGCAGCGTTAGGTAACAGACGCCGGCCAGCATTATAACGCTATTTACCTGCAGATTAAGCAAGTTAATAGCATTTTTACTGGTGATAGGCTCCTTTTAAATATTTATTTTTCCACCTCTAGTAAGCAAAAAATGTATTAGTTTCATATGGGAGAACAATGGATGGCTAATTAAAGGATCCGCTTTTTCATAGACTTCAATGTTACAAAAAATGGATCCACTTGAAGTCAGTTTTTTGCTGGAGCCTTTCTAACAGATGATTAGTGGACATATGAACTTAGTCAATAGATGATGAACATGGTCAAGATAGTTTTCTTTCCGGATCTCTTAGACCTAGATGACAATGGATGCCTCATTAATGGATCCTTTGCCATTTGACTCCAGTCTTAAAATAATGGATCCATCAGAGATCAGTTAGTGAATAACAGACTAAAAAGTTATGTCTGCAAAGTTTTGTGCCAATGGATTACTCCTGGATCCATTCTAACTGATCACTACTGAACATGTGAACATGGCCTTAGAATGCTTGTGCTTGGTGAGAACAGCATTTCTAGACTGTTCAGACAGCTGTCTTATCTTTACCATTGTCAACAGGAAATAAAACTGGCATTTTTAAGCATCAAAGCCGCCATCCATTGGCTAACTAAAGTCATGTGAGCACTGACAAAGTAGAAAAGGCGAGACTAATTTCTCTCTAATTAACACAGTGTCTGCAAATTGAGATCTGATTTGGATCTTATCCTAAGTCATGTGACAAGGCTCATTAAAGGGTCGACACTGACTTTTAGGCCGGCGTCACACTCAGCGTATGTAAATACGGTCCGTTTTTTACGGCCGTAATAAGCAGAAAAGTCCCCAAAATAGTGATCCGAATGTCATCCGTAGGCAGGGTGTGTCAGCGTATTTTGCGCATGGCATCCTCCGTATGCAATCCGTATGGCATCCGTACTGCGATATTTTCTCACAGGCTTGCAAAACCGACATCTAATGGATTTATGTGCTCAAATGTTCGTTAAAACATATATACAGTATATATATATATATATATGTCATTGAGACACATATATATATATTCTATATTTATATTTAATTCAGCGCGAGATATGTGAAAAGCCGGTAATTCAATTGCCGGCTTTTCAATTCTCCTTCCCAAACCCGACATGATATGAGACATGGTTTACATACAGTAAACCATCTCATATCTCTTTTTTTTCTGCATATTCCACACTACTGTTAGTAGTGTTTATGTGCAAAATTTGGGCACTGTAGCTTGTAAAATAAAGGGTTAAATCGCGGAAAAAATTGGCGTGGGCTCCCTCGCAATTTTCTCCGCCAGAGTGGTAAAGCCAGTGACTGAGGGCAGATATTAACAGCCTAGAGAGGGTCCATGGTTATTGTCCCCCCCCCCCCGGCCACAAACATCTGCCCCCAGCCACCCCAGAAAAGGCACATCTGGAAGATGCGCTTATTCTGGCACTTGGCCACTCTCTTCCTACTCCCGTGTAGCGGTGGGATATGGGGTAATGAAGGGTTAATGTCACCTTGCTATTGTAAGGTGACATTAAGCCAGATTAATAATGGAGAGGCGTCAATTATGACACCTATCCATTATTAATCCAATAGTACGAAATGGTTAATAAAACACACACACATTATTACAAAGTATTTTAATGAAATAAAGACACAGGTTGTTGTAATATTTTATTATACTCTCAATCCACCTGAAGACCATCGTCCTGAAACAAAGTTAAATAAACAAACAACAATATTCCATACCTTCCGTCGTGATGTCCCACGATGTAAATCCATCTGAAGGGGTTAAATAATTTTACAGCCAGGAGCTGTGCTAAAGCACTCGCTCCTGCCTGTAAAACCCCGGGTACTGAATGGAAAGCAGGGTGACCTGTAGTTACCTTGAGTTGCGGTGAGGCGCCCTCTGCTGGATGTCCTCATGAACTGGAGCCTTGGAAAAGTTCCCACGCTCGAGTTCATATGACACATGACAAATGACATAATAAATAAAGTGTAACAGTGAGCCAAAACAGGGTCAACCACAGAAGCTACAGACTGATATGACCCCTTTGGTATCAATACCCGGTGCAGTAAGTAATCATAAATACTCAAACATGACAGGCACCCTAACTAAACTGTTAATAGCGTGACATACTGAAAATATCTAACTACGAAGTCCGGATACTGTGATCCGTAAATAGTTATAGCCATATAAGAAGCAGTTAGTAGCGGTGATTACCTGTAGTCATCATGGACCGGGGATAGGGGGGTCAACCAGACTGAGCGCACCTCGACGCGCGTTTCACTGCAAAGGCAGCTTCGTCAGGAGGCAATATGGCGTTGCTACTCGAGCCTTATATACCGCAACCTAATTCTCACATGCCCAGCACCTGTGTACCAGCGCATCGACGCCATGCATTTAAATCGGTACCAATCAGTCAATTTCTACGCATTAAGCGTATCTGTTCCAATAATGATGCATTTGAACGACAAGCTAAAATTCTCAAAAATAATCTTCAACAAAGAGGCTATAATCACAAGGCGATACGCACTGGATACAGAAGAGCTAAATTCACGCCACGCGATACGCTCCTAGCCCAGTCTGGACAAAAAACTGCCAAAAAAACTGTCAAACATCATGATAATTTACCCGTGCGGTTCATTACCTCTTTTAATTCAGAATGGAGAGTAGTGTCAGAGATCTTGAGGAAATATTGGCCCGTGCTTTTGGCAGATGAGGACGTGGCACCACATATTTCTAACCACTCATCAGTGACATGGCGCAGGTCCAAAAACCTTAAAGATATACTGACTAAAAGCCATTATGTGGCACCCCAAAAAATGTTTTTTTCTGAGAGAAGGGGCCCACGATGGGGATCGTTTCAATGTGGTGACTGCTCAGCGTGCAAATTTGTTGAGCGGGTCACCTCATTTGATAATAGTAGGGGTAGTTAAACCTTCTCCATCACACATTTTATTAATTGTAGAACAGACAACGTGGTGTATTATGCCAAATGTGCATGTAATCTGATTTACATTGGTATGACCACACGTGAACTACGGGTGCGCATCCTAGAACATGTACGAGACATCAAGAATGGGGCCACGGCTTTGGATGTAGATGCACTAAAAACAATCCCTAAGCATTTTAGAAAATGTCACAATAGCAACCCCACAACATTTAAAGTCAGAGGGATTGATCGGGTGCAATTGGGCATTAGAGGAGGTAATTATAAAAAGGAATTGCTCAAATGTGAAACCAGATGGATGGTTGATCTGGATACCCTCGCCCCCAATGGGCTTAATGAATCGATTAGCTTCAAATCCTTCCTAGGCTAGCGTGAATTTTAATTATATGTTGCTTCTTTGGTTTTACATATGGATTTTTTATATATTTGTAGGATCCACTTCCCTCCCCCCCCTCCCTGCTATACCCTCTATTCCTCTTATCCGTCTCATGAACCAGGATGTTGATGGTGGTATAATATGTTGATATATCCATTATATTATAATTGTAATAACTTCCTCTTTATTCCATCTATAGCTATGCTCAGCAGAAAAATTTTTTTTGGCGGTGACATTGTATCTTAGACACAATTGATGATATGGATGATGCTTCAATCACCTATGAATTACCCCAGAAAAATGGAAGGGGAAATGAGAAGAAAGTACAATCAAGAGGCTACGTGTGATCCCAGCACTGCCAATTGTATACTAATGCTACTTAATTATTTATATGTGGAAACATTATGCCTTATGATATTTATTGTTGTATGGTTATTGTATATTGTATGCCACCAATGAGATGGGTATCATTGCTATATTGAGTAATACAACATTGGTCTTCGGTATATTCACTATTTTAGTATGGCATAGGATAAAAAGGTGGAAGGTGGGGTTATTAGTGAGGTAGGGGTGTAGGAGTGGTGTAGCGGTCTATTTTTAATGTAGTTAGCCTTTTTTCTTGTTCTGGTATATCACTGTAATACCCGTCACTAACCTTTCTCCTGCTTCAGCATTTAGCGCACGGCACGTATGCGCTGTGGTGCCGTTATATGGAAGTGCTCTAGATGCGTGTTGCGTTGTCTTGGTTACATGGTCGGTCACATGACCGGGCCATGTGACCTTTCTCCTGCTTTAGCATTTAGCGCACGGCACGCATGCGCTGTGGTGCCGCTGTGAGGAAGCGCTCTAGATGTGTGCTGCGTTGTCTTGGTTACATGGCCGGTCACGTGACCGGGCCATGTGACCGGATGACGCGTACACTGAGCGCGGTCCCTTCAGTGACGCCGCAACATGGCGTCGATGCGCTGGTACACAGGTGCTGGGCATGTGAGAATTAGGTTGCGGTATATAAGGCTCGAGTAGCAACGCCATATTGCCTCCTGACGAAGCTGCCTTTGCAGTGAAACGCGCGTCGAGGTGCGCTCAGTCTGGTTGACCCCCCTATCCCCGGTCCATGATGACTACAGGTAATCACCGCTACTAACTGCTTCTTATATGGCTATAACTATTTACGGATCACAGTATCCGGACTTCGTAGTTAGATATTTTCAGTATGTCACGCTATTAACAGTTTAGTTAGGGTGCCTGTCATGTTTGAGTATTTATGATTACTTACTGCACCGGGTATTGATACCAAAGGGGTCATATCAGTCTGTAGCTTCTGTGGTTGACCCTGTTTTGGCTCACTGTTACACTTTATTTATTATGTCATTTGTCATGTGTTGTTTTTAACTATTGTGAAAATAAAGTTATGTTTTATACTTGGTACATTTTTGGATCCATTGCCTTCATGGTTCTTTATTGGTAGTTTCATGTTATTTATGAAGGGATCCCGTCATAGGGGATGAGGAACTAATAACTGTTTATGCTATATATGCTTGTCTGTGTTTACAGATACCTCCGCTATTGAATATATGGACTTCCGCAAACGTGATAAAGTCTGGATTAACCAGTTAGGGGTCTTATTTGGTGAGAGATCGGGGTCAGTTACGGAAGCCAGTGATGTGAAGGATTTGAAAGCTAATATTAGAAATTTACTCAAAAAACGTACTAAATTGTGGTGGAACAAAGTGTCACTTGAGAACTACCTCCACAAAGACATTATCCCAAGGGGGTTGAGGATCCAGATTTACCCTACATCTGATTGTGACTTGACATTTACCAGCAAGTGGGAGGATACGCTATCTAGTTGTTCACGCACACTGTTGGAACTGTTAATTGGGGCAGATAAGAAAAAACTTGAGGATGTTGAAAAGGAGATTGACTCACTACGAATAAAAATACAATCCATTTTGACGGCAGATGAATGTAGTAAGTTCGATAAAGAAATTGAGACTGAACTAAGTAAGTGGGAGCAAGATATACAGAGCCAAAAAATAAGGAAATTTCATAGAGACGAGCAAGACTACGAACAGAAAAGGGTCTACAGGTGGCAATTCAGTAATAGCAAAAAATCTGAGCGGAAACAAAACTCACGATCCTCATCAATTGTATCCACATTATCTGAAGAAATATGTGGAGAGCCTTTTTTAGAAAAAAGGGGTGGGGGAGGAGAAGGACGTCGTCCAGATCAACTACCCCATATACCAACCACCCCCTTTCCTCCAATGCGCACAAGGAACTCAGCAAGGAGAGAGAGACGACAACATCGATATTGAAGGTAATTAACTTGTCAGATAGGTTACTTACTCCTATACAGACACAGGTGTTGGAAAAGGGGCTAACATTTGCTCCTGTGGCCCCTTTCAATTCCTTCACGATGATAAAAGACCTTGAACTCTTTGCTAGAAAACTCAACTTCAAAAAGTTTTTTGCCAATCAGACCAAAAATGAATCTGCTGCAGATTTGGAGGCTAGAGCACTGTCTGATCTTGAAGACCTCCTGGCTGAACAAGATATGCATGGGCAGGTTTGTGTTCCTACGCATCTGTATGGCCGATCACAACACTTCCCCCCTAGTGGCATATGCCCTAATGTTGATATCTTTGTAAAACTTGTTAAAAGAGATATAAGTAACATCTCGGTAAAACCTACACAATTCAACCTATCTGCAGCTCAGAATCGAGCTATAAAGGAACTTAAAAATATGAAAGATATAGTTATCAAGCCTGCAGACAAAGGGGGAAATGTTGTGGTCTGGCCATCGGAGATGTACGAACATGAGGCATTCAAACAACTCAATGTGATACAATGTTATAGACGGTTAGTAAATAGCCCACTTGAACAATATAAAATGGAACTTGATCACATTTTGGTATCGGCCAGAGATATGGGTGTTATTTCTACTAAAATGATGGAAGGACTTATGGTAGATTTCCCCATAGTCCCTACATTATATTTGACACCCAAAATCCACAAAAATTCACGAAACCCGCCCGGCCGACCTATAGTGTCAGGCATAGGTAGTCTAACAGAGAATATTTGCAGATACATTGACTTTTACCTTCAACAATGTGTGGAATCACTCCCATCATTCATAAGAGACACAACAGATATTCTCAATCGCCTTAATGGGATTCAACTTGAAGACAATATGTATCTAGTGACATGCGACGTGGAGTCGCTCTACACATCTATACGGCATGACCATGGGATCGCGGCGTCCCGTTTCTTTTTGAGTATGGCACATACAGATGGCCAACTATGTGATTTTATTTTGAACTTATTACATTTTTCCCTCACCCACAATTTTTTCGTTTTTAAGGACCGCTATTTCCTACAGCTCCAGGGAACTGCGATGGGGGCGACTTGTGCGCCCTCATACGCTAATCTTTTCCTGGGGCTGTGGGAGCGGGAGGTTGTTGGTAGTATTGAGGGGATTGACGCCGTGGTCTCATGGTCTCGCTATATAGATGATGTACTTTTTATCTGGCAGGGGTCTGAGGTTTCTCTCATTTCTTTTCTCAATAGGTTAAATGACAATTCATTGAATATTAACCTCACATGGAAATATAGTAGAGAAAAGGTGGAATTTTTGGACGTTACGCTCAGTAAGGATGATGAAGGCTTCATTTCGACTGACGTGTTCCGTAAGTCCACTGCTGTAAATACGCTGTTACATGCAACATCATCACACCACCCACAGACATTTAAATCGGTACCAATCAGTCAATTTCTACGCATTAAGCGTATCTGTTCCAATAATGATGCATTTGAACGACAAGCTAAAATTCTCAAAAATAATCTTCAACAAAGAGGCTATAATCACAAGGCGATACGCACTGGATACAGAAGAGCTAAATTCACGCCACGCGATACGCTCCTAGCCCAGTCTGGACAAAAAACTGCCAAAAAAACTGTCAAACATCATGATAATTTACCCGTGTGGTTCATTACCTCTTTTAATTCAGAATGGAGAGTAGTGTCAGAGATCTTGAGGAAATATTGGCCCGTGCTTTTGGCAGATGAGGACGTGGCACCACATATTTCTAACCACTCATCAGTGACATGGCGCAGGTCCAAAAACCTTAAAGATATACTGACTAAAAGCCATTATGTGGCACCCCAAAAAATGTTTTTTTCTGAGAGAAGGGGCCCACGATGGGGATCGTTTCAATGTGGTGACTGCTCAGCGTGCAAATTTGTTGAGCGGGTCACCTCATTTGATAATAGTAGGGGTAGTAAAACCTTCTCCATCACACATTTTATTAATTGTAGAACAGACAACGTGGTGTATTATGCCAAATGTGCATGTAATCTGATTTACATTGGTATGACCACACGTGAACTACGGGTGCGCATCCTAGAACATGTACGAGACATCAAGAATGGGGCCACGGCTTTGGATGTAGATGCACTAAAAACAATCCCTAAGCATTTTAGAAAATGTCACAATAGCAACCCCACAACATTTAAAGTCAGAGGGATTGATCGGGTGCAATTGGGCATTAGAGGAGGTAATTATAAAAAGGAATTGCTCAAATGTGAAACCAGATGGATGGTTGATCTGGATACCCTCGCCCCCAATGGGCTTAATGAATCGATTAGCTTCAAATCCTTCCTAGGCTAGCGTGAATTTTAATTATATGTTGCTTCTTTGGTTTTACATATGGATTTTTTATATATTTGTAGGATCCACTTCCCTCCCCCCCCTCCCTGCTATACCCTCTATTCCTCTTATCCGTCTCATGAACCAGGATGTTGATGGTGGTATAATATGTTGATATATCCATTATATTATAATTGTAATAACTTCCTCTTTATTCCATCTATAGCTATGCTCAGCAGAAAAATTTTTTTTGGCGGTGACATTGTATCTTAGACACAATTGATGATATGGATGATGCTTCAATCACCTATGAATTACCCCAGAAAAATGGAAGGGGAAATGAGAAGAAAGTACAATCAAGAGGCTACGTGTGATCCCAGCACTGCCAATTGTATACTAATGCTACTTAATTATTTATATGTGGAAACATTATGCCTTATGATATTTATTGTTGTATGGTTATTGTATATTGTATGCCACCAATGAGATGGGTATCATTGCTATATTGAGTAATACAACATTGGTCTTCGGTATATTCACTATTTTAGTATGGCATAGGATAAAAAGGTGGAAGGTGGGGTTATTAGTGAGGTAGGGGTGTAGGAGTGGTGTAGCGGTCTATTTTTAATGTAGTTAGCCTTTTTTCTTGTTCTGGTATATCACTGTAATACCCGTCACTAACCTTTCTCCTGCTTCAGCATTTAGCGCACGGCACGTATGCGCTGTGGTGCCGTTATATGGAAGTGCTCTAGATGCGTGTTGCGTTGTCTTGGTTACATGGTCGGTCACATGACCGGGCCATGTGACCTTTCTCCTGCTTTAGCATTTAGCGCACGGCACGCATGCGCTGTGGTGCCGCTGTGAGGAAGCGCTCTAGATGTGTGCTGCGTTGTCTTGGTTACATGGCCGGTCACGTGACCGGGCCATGTGACCGGATGACGCGTACACTGAGCGCGGTCCCTTCAGTGACGCCGCAACATGGCGTCGATGCGCTGGTACACAGGTGCTGGGCATGTGAGAATTAGGTTGCGGTATATAAGGCTCGAGTAGCAACGCCATATTGCCTCCTGACGAAGCTGCCTTTGCAGTGAAACGCGCGTCGAGGTGCGCTCAGTCTGGTTGACCCCCCTATCCCCGGTCCATGATGACTACAGGTAATCACCGCTACTAACTGCTTCTTATATGGCTATAACTATTTACGGATCACAGTATCCGGACTTCGTAGTTAGATATTTTCAGTATGTCACGCTATTAACAGTTTAGTTAGGGTGCCTGTCATGTTTGAGTATTTATGATTACTTACTGCACCGGGTATTGATACCAAAGGGGTCATATCAGTCTGTAGCTTCTGTGGTTGACCCTGTTTTGGCTCACTGTTACACTTTATTTATTATGTCATTTGTCATGTGTTGTTTTTAACTATTGTGAAAATAAAGTTATGTTTTATACTTGGTACATTTTTGGATCCATTGCCTTCATGGTTCTTTATTGGTAGTTTCATGTTATTTATGAAGGGATCCCGTCATAGGGGATGAGGAACTAATAACTGTTTATACTACTAACATTAGTAGTGTGGAATATGCAGAAAAAAAGGATATGAGATGGTGTACTGTATGTAAACAATGTCTCATATCATGTCGGGTTTGGGAAGGAGAAATGAAAAGCCAGCAATTGAATTACCAGCTTTCTATAGAACACCGCTGCGTATTTCTCGCAAGTCACACTGCTGGTCTGTGTGTAATCCGTATTTTTCTCGCCCCCATAGACTTTCATTGGCGATTTTTTTGCGCAATACGGTGACAAAAGCAGCATGCTGCGATTTTGTCCGGCCGTACAAGACCGTATAATACGGATCAGTAAAATACGGCTGATAGGAGCTGGGACATAGAGAATCATTGGGCCGTGTGTTATGCGTATTTTACGGGTGTATTTTCTGCGCTCATACGTCCGTAATAACTCGCCAGTGTGACGCCGGCCTTAGGACTGCTACTTCCAATAGGTGGCACTAGATTTCTAGTCCTCTTCCTCTCTGAAGAGACAATTTGCATTTCTCTAATTAATTACAGCTTAGTATTTGGGGGGATTTCCATTCAAACTGAACAAAGAGTGTCTTTAATTGTGTCCTGACTTTTTTCCAATTTTGCTTTTTTTTCCCCTGCAAGATTGAATTTGCTAATTTTGTGCATTTTCCTTTTCTGAACCAACATACAAGTTCGTATAAACCCGAGCAGTTTCACTAAGAACTTCATTTCAGGGGATATTTTACATTGTGTACGTAAGATTCAGGTGTGCAGCACTGAACGGAGATTTAAGCACAGCTAAACATTGGGAGGTGATGTTCTGCATAATTGTGTTATGTGACTTGGCCCCTGTAATACTGAACTCTGTCCACAGAAATCTGCCAATCTGTGCATTAAGTCAGGGAAGCACATGGAACCAGTATTGGCACAGAACTAAATTATTAACAAATGCATAGAAATACCAAATTTTTGTAGAAAAGACATACACACTGAACAATCAGCTGACTTGAATTTTCACATAAGAAGACTACAACTGTAGAACCAACATTTACCCCAACAGATGTATGTAGTAAGTGGTCATTCTGTGGCCTAAATAAATAAATGCTCACTTTCAGTCTCATTTGATAATGTGATAAATTGACAATTTACATATTAATTTATTTAATATATGTTATTCTACCCTTGAAAAATCATTCCACAGTGCACACACTGTCTCCCATCTAACTTGCAAGCCAATGTTTGTAGTCAAGGGTAATCTGTGACTAGTAGAAGAGTCGGAGTATAAGGCTGGGGTCACACTTGGCGTAAGACAATACGCCACGTATTATACGTCCGTACTACGGCCGTAATACGGAGAAATGTTCCCAAAATATTGATCCGTAGTCAGGGTGTGTCAGCGTATTTTGCGCATGGCATCCTCCGTATGTAATCCGTATGGCATCCGTACTGCAAGATTTTCGCGCAGGCTTCCAAAACCGACATCTAATGGATTTATGTGCTCAAATGTTCATTAAAACATATATACAGTATATATATATATATATATATATATATATATATATATATGTCATTGAGACACATATATATATATTCTGTATTTAGATGTCATTCAGCGCGATATCTGTGAAAAGTCAGTAATTCAATTGCCGGCTTTTCATTTCTCCTGCACAAACCCGACAGGATATGAGACATGGTTTACATACAGTAAACCATCTCATATCCCCTTTTTTTCTGCATATTCCACACTAATGTTAGTAGTGTGTATGTGCAAAATTTCAGCGCTGTAGCTGCTAAAATAAAGGGTTAAATGGCGGAAAAAATTGGCGTGGGCTCCCGCGCAATTTTCTCCGCCAGAATGGTAAAGCCAGTGACTGAGGGTAGATATTAATAGCCAGGAGAGGGTCCATGGTTATTGCCCCCCCCCGTGGCTAAAAACATCTGCCCCCAGCCACCCCAGAAAAGGCACATCTGGAAGATGCGCCAATTCTGGCACTTGGCCACTCTCTTCCCACTCCCGTGTAGCGGTGGGATATGGGGTAATGAAGGGTTAATGTCACCTTGCTATTGTAAGGTGACATTAAGCCAGATTAATAATAGACAGGCGTCAATTATGACACCTATCCATTATTAATCCAATTGTATGAAAGGGTTAAAAAACACACACACACATGATTTAAAAGTATTTTAATGAAATAAACACAGCGGTTGTTTTAATATTTTATTGCTCTCTCAATCCATCAGCAACACCCTCGCTTGGCAAAATAATAAACGCACAAGATACATACCCTCAGCTGAACCGTCACGTCCCACGAAGTAATCCATCTGAAGGGGTTAACTAATATTACAGGCAGGAGCTGCGATAAACCACTCGCAGATTGGATTCTGAAAAGTTCCCACACTCGAGTTCATTTGAGTTCATCCAGCAGAGGGCGCATCACCGCGACTCGAGGTAACTATAGGACATTCCCCTGCATTCCATTCATTCACCAAGATTTACAGTCAGGAGCACAGCTGCATTAGCAGAGCTCCTGGGTGTAAAATGATTTAACCCCTTCAGATGGATTTACAGCGTGGGACAAGACTGAACGACGGAAGGTATGGAACATTGTTTGTTTTTTTAACTTTATTTCAGGTGACAAGGGTCTTCAGGTGGATTAAGAGTATAATAAAATAATAAAACACCACGTGTCTTTATTTCATTAAAATACTTTTTAATAATGTGTGTGTTTTATTAACCATTTCGTACTATTGGATTAATAATGGATAGGTGTCATAATTGACGCCTCTCCATTATTAACCTGGCTTAATGTCACCTTACAATAGCAAGGTGACATTAACCCTTTATTACCCCATATCCCACTGCTACAGGGGAGTGCGAAGAGAGAGGCTAAGTGCCAGAATAGGTGCATCTTACAGATGTGCCTTTTCTGGGGTGGCTGGGGGCAGATGTTTTTAGCCAGGGGGGCCAATAACCATGGTCCCTCTCTAGGCTATTAATATCTGCCCTCAGTCACTGGCTTTCCCACTCTGGCGGAGAAAATTGCGAGGGAGCCCACGCCAATTTTTTCCTGGATTTAACCCTGTAATTTAATAGCTAGAGCCCCCAAATTTGACACACAGACACTACTTACATTAGTAAAGAGGAATATGTAATAAAAGAAGGTATTATGAGATGGTTTACTGTCTGTAAACCATGTCTCATATCATGTCGGGTTTGGGAAGGAGATAGCAAAAGCCGGCAATTGAATTACCGGATTTTCTGCTATCTAGCGCTGAATTAAATATAAATATATATATGTGTCTCACTGACTTTCATTGGCGGATTTTTTGCGCAGTACGCTGACAAACGCAGCATGCTGCGATTTTCTACGGCCGTAACGTACTGTATATTACGGATGCGTAATATACGGCAGATAGGAGCTGCCCCATAGAGAATCATTGGGCCCTGTGCAATGCGTATTTTCTGGATGTATTTTCTGTGCTCATACGTCCGTAAAACTCGCTAGTTTGACGCCGGTCTAAGGGCTCATACTCCCCTACGAGAAACTCGGATGAGTCTCGCATGTTAATACCCGGCACTGCACCCGGCACTCGGATCAGAGCATGCGGCCGCATAGGAATACATGCAGCCGCACGCTCCGCTCCTGAGTGCCGGGTGCAGTGCCGGGTATTGACGTATGAGACTCATCCGAGTTTCTCGCAGGGGAGTATGAGCCCTAATAATGATCAACTGATACAACTTTCACCCTTCTGTTAAAGGGCATGTGCAGAACTGACATACTTATGACTTCTCTATTGGAGAGGATATCAATATGAGATCTGTGTACTGTAAATTGTAGGCTGGAGAGCAGGAGACTCACTCCTTCTGTACCTGTTCAACTGTCTTACTTTGTATTGAATTTATTGTTTGCATATGTCACCACTTAAAGGGGTTGTCTGGTCCAAATCAATAAGTCTGCAGTCACTCTTTGTGTAACTGCAGAGTTATGAATATCCCCAGTGCACATACCGGTTTCTGAGCCAGGACTGGAGGGTATGTATGCATTATACATTTTCTTGGCCAGCTTTACACCATACACTTGTATAAATCTGCAGCATCCAAAACACTGCTCTTCCTGATCGTGGGCAAGTACCCTTAGACTGTTTGCCCATGATCAGGAATTGGTGCGGCTTTGACGCTGCGTATTTATGCAGCATCAAAACCACAGCAGCCATATGTTTCTACAAATCCCATGCCCACTATGCGTCTATATGAGCCTGTGGATCACCCACGGAAACTGACATGCAGCATGTCTCTCCAGACCGCAGTACTTCAATGTCTCTCACAGAGATGCTAGTCTCCGCAACAGAAATTCAATCAGTACAATGTATTGGACATGGTGAATCCGCACAGTTCAGTGAACACATGCAGATTTACCTGCATTCAATAGTCACAGCTTTTGGACGCAGCAAAAAATACGCTGCATCCAAAGTGCCGCTACTTCCATATTGTGGGCACCCAGCCGTAGATGTTTTTTCACAATCATACAATCGGCTTCTCACATATACCACGTTCCAATATGGAATAATGTAGTGGGAAAGATGAAACCAGAGTTCCTCAGGAAATGATGTGGACGTCAGCAGATACAGTGTAATCAGGCCGACAGCAACTTCCTCTCTGAAACACACTTCCTCCAAGGAACACTATGAGATACACAGATGTACCACATTGAAAGACAGCCAAATCAGTGCACATTATATGATTAGTCTATAATTTTGTTTAAAGAAATATTGACTAATAAGTTTGCCAGGTAATGACAGGTTTATAATGCTTTGTTACAAATAATGTAGCAGTTTATCACACTTTCCACTTTCTAGTAACATTAAAGTCCTCAAAATTGTCTTAAGGGCAGTTGGTCAGTCCAAACTGACAGTATAAACTAAGCCTTTTAGGAGGCTAGAAAATTCTCACGTTAAGGGTTCACTTACATTGGCGTATAACAAGGCAGACAGCTGATGTTTAATCGGATTGCACTCGGCCCAATGTTATACTGTAGGTCAGTGCAGATCTGCAATTATTTTTTCATGCTGATTCAGCATAAAAAAAAATAAAGCATGCTGCGGGTGGCTTCACAAATTAGATCACACGGACCCATAGAGCCCTAAGGGTGCATGTGAAACATCCGAGTGCGGTCTGATGTGCGCTCAAAGACACAATCAAGAAGATGGAGAAATTAAGTTTTTTGTCTTCTCCGCACCTATGCTGCGACTCTCTCATGCGATCGGATCACACTCGTGTAATTAGCATCACTGGCCCAATTATCTCGCATGAGACAATATACGCCAGTGTGAGTGAGCCCTCAGGGCTTGTATAGACAAGCATATAATACAGATGTGTACTATCCATGTAAAAATTGGGTAGCACACTGACCAATGTAGCTGATCAAGTGTCTGTTACAAGAAACACAGCACCCACTGTTCTGTTCTGTATTTTGGATACGATTTACCCATTTATGTCTATGAGTGTGCAAAAAGAAATGGGTCCCATACAGATCATCCATAGGAGATCCGATCATTACAGATACATTGCAATTATTAACATAGGAAACTACATTTGATCAGCGGGAAAAAACGCATCTAATCCTCATTTGACATTATCAATAAAGTTTTACCAATGTTAACAGGAAGTTTTAAAAAAAAGTTGTTTTCTTTAAAACTTGACATACAAAAGAGACAAGTACGTAGCAGAAAAACTGCAATACCAACAAATATAAAAAATGCACTCAGAATTTAATAAAAAATGCAAGTAACTAGAGATGAGCAGATCAGACAAAATTTGAATTCACCTGTTTGCTCAGTCTTCCCAAGGAAATGTAATGTCCCTTATTATGCCCTGGGGTCTGTACAAATATCATAGCATAATAAACGGAATATGCAAAAACAAGAAAGAAATAAAAACATCCGCACACTCACCTCACCACTCACCCCTCACTGCCACCATCCGGTCCTCGTTGCATCTTCAAATCACCGTTGGCCGAGCTGTAATCCCTGAACATCACTCGCTGACTGGTCTGACGTTTCTTGGTTTGCTAGGCTTGTGAGGGTTCAGTGCATGCACCCAAAAGGTCACAACGTATGAAGTGACGTCATATATATCACATTGGTGTGGGTCATGACCTTTGCGGGCACATGCACAGACCCCACCCAGGACTAGCAAACCCGGTAAGCCTCAACCTAGTGAGCAAAGGCCAAGGATTTTATTGAGGGCGATCCAAAAACACAAAGAGGACCGGACAGGTGGCTGTGAGGAGCGGAGGGGCCAGAGATGTGAATATAGGAAATAAAAAAAAAATCATGTTGATGGATTTATAGAATTAAAAAAAAAATTGCTGAATCCACATGGAAGTGATTTACAAAAAAATTGGCATTTTGGCAAATGCGGATTTTTGTAAAATTCAAGTAGAATTCAAGTCCAGTCCAATTTATCAGTTCATCTCAACAAGTAATCTAATTTAGGTATAGGGTTCAGAAAGTCTGCAGCATCAAAGACGCGCCAAATACTCATTGTGGGAACGCGGCCTAAGGTGGTGTTCTAATCGCTGCCTCAGTCCCGAAGAAACCGAAGTTCAATCACGTCATTAGGGTGCTCGGGTTTAAAAAGCGTTTAAAATCAGAAGTAGAAGACAACTTTCAAGACAAAAAAAACATTTTAAGACAAGTAGGTAAGAAGGAAATTCAAAAATTATGGTACTAAAATCATGTAACAGCCCACAAACACCACCATACAATATATAACTAAACACTGTATCGAAAAACTAGGCAGAAATAAATATATTAAATATATCTCTGAGAAAAGAGGCAGTGAAACGCGCAATCTAGTGGTGTGAATGCGGCTGTAGCATGCCCCATACATCCATCCTTATGATTATAAAGCCATCCACTTCGGGTTCTTTACTATTTGGCATTGTGGTATAAAGCATGGGCAATATTTGGATAGCCTCTTTTTTTCCTGATCACTTGATATTTATTCATTATATGATGTATACTTTATTAAGATATGATATACAGCCCATGTTTTCCATTGAAGTACGTCCTCTCCCGGGTTTTATATATATTTTTCAATCATGTCTTTTGTTGTACGTGGTTCTTAATTTTGTTTCTTATGTCTATTTAATAAATTAAATATTTGATATATTTATTTCTGCATAGGTGATATAGAAACCATTTTTACACTAGGCAATTAATGGTTTGCATGCGCAATCATCAGGTGACCATCTCCGCATATAAAGTTCCTTTACTCCTTGCAAATGATTATTGTGGCTATGCTTTTTGCCTTTTCTCTATGCACAAATGTCAGATATGAACACTATAGAAAGTAATAGTGGGCTATGTTCCCACAATAAGTATTGTGTGTGCATTTACTGCTACATATTTGTGTGAGCAAAAAAAATCACAGCAAATTACAGTTCCAGAAAAGTGTATGGGATTTAAAGAAAAATCATGTCACTTTGCTGAGTTTTTTGGACTCCGCAGAAATTGACTGGCGGAGGGATTCTGAAATCCACAGGACATCAATTGTCCCATAAACTTAAATGATATGTGGAAAATTCCTGGACAAAAAATGCACGTGTTTTTATTTAGTTTCAGTGGTGGCAATGCAGTAAAAAATGTATGTAATCTGCACATGACTATATCAATAAAGTTTTATCGAAGCTATGTTACTGAGCCAACAGGAAGTTTGCAATACAAAGTAGTTTTATTCAAAAAGAGACAAAATCCGCAGCTGCAAAATGCAAGTAACCTTAAGGCCATGTTCACACGTTCAGTATTTGGTCAGTATTTGACCTCAGTATTTGTTCAGTATTTGACCTCAGTATTTGTAAGCCAAAACCAGGAGAGGAACAATCAGAGGAAAAGTATAACAGAAACATATGCTCCACTTCTGTATTTATCACCCACTCCTGGTTTTGGCTTATAAATACAGATGGAAAATACTGACCAAATACTTACCGTGGCCTAAGGACGGGATCACACATGCGAGAAATACGGCCGAGTCTCGCATGTTAATACCGGCACTGCCGCCTGCACTCTGGAGCGGAGCGTGTGGCTTCATGTATTGCTCTGCAGCCGCACGCTCCGCTCCTGAGTGACGGCGACAATGCCGGGTATTGACATGCGAGACTCGGCCGTATTTCTCGCATGTGTGATCCCGGGCCTAATAAAGAATAACTGCAACAAAAAAAAAACACAACAAATACTTAGTGTGTAAATTTAGGGCTCAGTCCATTACTGAATTTGTGCCTGTTTTTTGCATGTTTTTTCAGAGTTTTTAGCGTTTTGTGTATTTTTTGCTTAACATAACATTTTCTGTTTGTGCTTTTTTTAAAGTCACTTTTTTATGTTTTCATCTGTTTTTATTTAGTGTGTCACTGTGGAGTTTAGGATTTCTAGATATTTTCACCTAATTCACGACTTTTCGAAAAGTTGCTAAATTTAGCACAAAGTATGTACTCCAGTTACCACCCCAGGAGGTTTCTTTTGTTCGCCTGAAAATTTGGAGCAATATTTGCGAAATTCCCGTGGAACATGCAACTTTTCGAGCTAAAAAAGTTGCAAAACAAGTTATAGACAGAAACAAAGACCAATTTTGATTCTGCACAAGATTCATGAACTGCGCGCTCTATTTTGATGAATTTGGTGGGAAAAAAAAATCAGCAAATACCGGAAGACAAATCGTGAATCGGGCCTTGTGCCTTAAACATTTTTCTGATTTCTAAGTTTAGCAAACTTTAGAGTAAGTTCCCAGGATGAATTTTTGGTGAGTTTTTGACTGTGCATTGTTGCTGTGCAAAAAATGCAGTATCTTACAGATTCAGCAAAGTGGGAAAAAAAAGTACTGAATGAAAAAATATGTAGGTAATCCAATTTAGCTAATAGGTGCAACAATGCTGTAGAAAATCTGCAACATGGGAAACTCCCCAAATACTCCTGGTGGGAATCTAGCCTTAAGTGTATGCAGCACCAACGCTAAGTGTCAGTATGAGATCCTAACAAGACTCAACAAGGTTAATGAGAAATCCGGGCTTTATTGACAGCTATCACTTTGAAGAGCTGACAGGCTATTATCACAAGACAAACACCTTGTTCGTGTCTCGTTGGCTCAGTCTGCCTTCCTGCATCTCCCGGTATGTACAGAAAATGACAGAACTGTGCTGTCTACTCTCCACTTTTTCTAAATTGCCGTAAAACATTCCTGCCCCTGATCTAGCAAAGTGCACTTAATGTTGTCGAGGACCTGAAAGAGCTCATCATACAAGTGGCGACAATAACTTTTTCAGAGAAGACATATTTTTTTTGTGCCAGGATGATTTTTCTCGCTAACATGCCAAACATAAAGGTAGTTAAATACAATTTAATTCACTCTGGAGTGCAGTTAAATAGATATGACGGATGGCAGCTTGTCTGGGGCCTTTCCATTTGTTAAATTATGATGGATGAGTGATGTACGTTGCAGAATTTCAATGTGTGCTCTTTGTCGCTCATTCTCTCTGTTTTCATAAAGAACTTGCAATCAACAATTGTTCTAAATCTATCTCCATCAGAACAATGTGACACTCTGCAATTATGATAAAGAAGGAGAATGCCTAAAATGTTAGCGAATAGGTCCCGAGATAATATGTGTGATGTGAAGAGCATTCAAAGTGTCACACTGGTGTGACTGCTTCAACAAATTCGCAACACTTTCGGCTTTCAATTAAGTAGTTTGCCATGTTCTCGGAATAAAGGTTTCGCATTGAAACATCATGACTCACATTGATATAAAAGACAGTTAGGAGCAGAAGAATAATTAGTAATGATTCCTTCTACCTTCATAGGAAATCCTGAAAATTGAAAGAACGGAAATCAGAATACATTGTAGCGTCGGCAAACTCTTTGAGACAAGAGAGGAGAGTCCTAGAATACTAAGTCAATTTTGTCTTTCTTGTTCTTTTCTTCAGACGAAAGCATATGACAGGGATCAAATGAGAAACTGTATGAGGGATAATATTTGTAAAGAGCCACTTTCCTCCATTTCCCTGTAATTACAGCAGGAACTACATTTACAAGATAAAGTGGAAGTAGCAGTGAGGGATGGAGCTGGAGCCTCACCACAGTGATCTACTCATGTCTGATCTTCCATTCCGTAGTAAATATCTGGAATCTTGTGCATTTAATGCTCTTATATAGTTCTGCATATACAGGTGTGACAGGTGATAACCAAACCTGCTTAACATTAACGCAAAGTACATAGCATGGCCACTCATTGACTACACGTTGGCGTGGTACCTAATGCAAGGTTTGTATAAACACTCTTCTGCGCCAAATGAATCACTCATTCAGAGACTGACACACTTTTATTTCATTTAGCACGATATGATCACTCATCTTCTCCGCTTCACATAGGATAACCCCATAAGACTGCGTTCACAACTATGCCTTTTTTGCTGCATCGGGGTTTTTTGTTGTTGTTTTTTTAAATTACAAGAACATATATTCAAGGGTTTTTCCATGTCCTGATCAGTATTTTAGGACATTTGGCACTTATTTTATTTAGCTCCTGCATGTGCAACTTTTAGACTTTTGTTACCTTATATGTGAGTTTTTCATTTTTAAATGTAGTAGGACGACTCGTACTACCAGGAAACACTGCATGTAAAGGTTATCTCTCTACTAATGGGATTTTCCATGTTAGCAATCATGTAGCAGCTATTCAAGTCCTAAAATAACACCTAGGTAATCTAACAGTGCAGACACATGCTATATATATATATACTGTACAATACTTCCAGGACAATTATATGTAAATTGTATATAGATTGTCATATATGTATTATCCAATTTTCTACTAAAGGGAATCTGTCACCATGTCTTTGACACCTAATCTAAGAGCAGCATAATGTAGAGACAGACACCCTGATTCCAGCGATGTGTCACTTATTGGGCTACTTGCTGCAGTTTTGATAAAATCACTGTTCTATCATTAAACAATAGTAAACCTGCTTCTGTAGTCAAGCATATTCATGAGCTCTGTATAACCCCACCCTCACCACTGATTGGCAGCTTTCTGTATACTGGACATTGGCAGAAAGCTGCGAATCAGTGGTGTGGGCGGGGTTATACAGAGCTCAGCATTCAGAGAACTGGAAAATAAGTAAGCGAAACATCACTGGAATCAGGGTCTCTGACCCTACATCATGCTGCTCTCAGCTAGGATAGCAAAAACCTGGTGACAGATTTCCTTTAAAGGGACCACTACTCAGACAACCCCTTTTCACATTTCCTTCCTGTAAAGTGACAACTTCTCACCACCGGTATAAGCACCATTCCAGCTATGTCAATACCTACTCTCCTGAGGCTCTTGTGATATTGTTATATCACGCAAGCACTGAAGTCAGTGGCAGCTTCACCTTCACCTCCTTTGGACGTACCTCACAAATTGACATCTGGAGGAAGTTAGAGAGTAGCAACGCACTCTCACTTTTTCTATTTGTCAATTTTGTCAGAAGGAAATGAGAATGAAGCAGCTGCTGATTGGCTGCAGGGCTCGCATGACATTACAATGTCACAAGAGCCCTGGGAGATCAAGTGCCGACATCGTGCAAATATAGTGAAACCAAAGAAATGAGCCAGAACATAAGCTGAAATATGTGCACTGTGTAGGAGCATATTCACACTATGGCCAGTCAACAGATACAACCCAAGATAAAAACAAAATATGAATATACCCTATTGTAAATAAATACGTAAATAGTAAATGTAAATGACACAGGGCACTTAGTTAACACTATTTTAATCATAAGAGCGTAAATGCCATCCCACTGTAACAAGGTGCACCCAATCGGGATGTTCCCATCTTCTATTATTAACCCCTTCCCGACCCATGACGCCTATGCGGCGTCATGGAATGATCGCATCCCTGCAGATCGGGTGAAAGGGTTAATTCCTATTTTACCCGATCTGCAGGGAGAGGGGGAGTTGTACTTCAGCCTAGGGGGGGTGGCTTTGCCCCCACGTGGCTACGATCGCTCTGATTGGCTGTTGAAAGTGCAACAGCCAATCAGAGCAATTTGCAATATTTCACCTATGAAAATGGTGAAATATTGCAATCCAGCCATGGCCGATGCTGCAATAGCATCTGCCATGGCTGGAAATCATGTACTGGCCCCCCCCACCGCCCCCGATCTCCTCCCCAGTCGTCCGTTCTGTCAGGTACCCCCCTCCGTCCCCCTGTTCGCTCCCCCGTGCTCCTGTCCGCTCCCCCGTGCTCCTGTCCGCTCCCCCCGTCCTCCGATCCCCCCCCCCTGTGCTCCGATCCACCCCCCCACCACCCCCTCATACTTACCGATCCTCCCGGTGTCCGGCCGTCTCCTCGCTGGGCGCCGCCATCTTGGAAAATGGCGGGCGCATGCTCAGTACGCCCGCCGAATCTGCAGGCTGGCAGATTCGTTACAGGTACATTTTGATCGCTGTGGTAGGTTCTACCACAGCGATCAAAATAAAAAAATAATAAATAAACCCCCCCCTTTATCACCCCCATAGGTAGGGACAATAATAAAATAAAGAAAATATTTTTTTTTCTTTTACCACTAGGGTTAGGGTTAGAACTAGGGGTAGGGTTAGGGGTAGGGTTAGGGTTACGGGTAGGGTTAGGGTTAGGGGTAGGGTTATGGCATGTGCACACAGAGCGGATCGGCCGCGGATCCGCAGCGGATCGGCCGCGGATCGGCCGCGGATCCGCAGCGGATCGGCCGCGGATCGCAGCGGATCCGCAGCGGATCGGCCGCGGATCCGCAGCGGATCGGCCGCGGATCAGCAGCGGATCGGCCGCGGATCCGCAGCGGATCGGCCGCGGATCCGCAGTGGATCCGCAGCGGATTGGCCGCGGATCTGCAGCGGATTGGCCGCGGATCCGCAGCGGATCGGCCGCGGATCCGCAGCGGATCCGCAGCAGATCGGCCGCGGATCCGCAGCGGATTGGCCGCGGATCTGCAGCGGATCCGCAGCGGATTGGCCGCGGATCTGCAGCGGATTGGCCGCGGATCCGCAGCGGATCGGCAGCGGATCCGCAGCGGATTGGCCGCGGATCTGCAGCGGATCGGCCGCGGATCCGCAGCGGATCCGCAGCAGATTGGCCGCGGATCTGCAGCGGATTGGCCGCGGATCTGCAGCGGATCCGCAGCGGATTGGCCGCGGATCTGCAGCGGATTGGCCGCGGATCCGCAGCGGATCGGCAGCGGATCCGCAGCGGATTGGCCGCGGATCTGCAGCGGATTGGCCGCAGATCCGCAGCGGATTGGCCGCTGCGAATTCGAAGCAGTTTTCCATCAGGTTTACAGTACCATGTACACCTAAGGAAAACCAAATCTGCTGTGCCCATGGTGCGGAAAATTCCGTGCAGAAACGCTGCATTGTATTTTCCGCAGCATGTCAATTCTTTGTGCGGATTCCGCAGCGGTTTACACCTGTTCCTCAATAGGAATCCGCAGGTGAAATCCGCACAAAAAAAACACTGGAAATCTGCTGTAAATCCGCAGGCAAAACGCAGTGCCTTTTACCTGCAGATTTTTCAAAAATCGTGCGGAAAAATCTCACACGAATCCGCAAAGTGGGCACATACCCTTAGGGTTAGGGTTGGAATTAGGGCTAGGGTTGGAAATAGGGTTAAGAATAGGCTTGTGGTTAGGGTTACGGATAGGGTTAGGGGTGTGTTGGGGTTACAGTTGTGGTTAGGGTTGGGATTAGGGTTACGGTTGGGATTAGGGTTAGGATTAGGGTTGGAATTAGGGTTACGGTTGTGTTGCGGTTAGGGTTGTGGTTAGGGGTGTGTTGGGGTTAGGGTTGTGATTAGGGTTATGGCTACAGTTGGGATTAGGATTAGGGGTGTGTTGGGGTAAGTGTTGAAGTTAGAATTGAGGGGTTTCCACTGTTTTAGGCACATCAGGGGTCTCCAAACGCAACATGGCGCCACCATTGATTCCAGCCAATCTTGCGTTCAAAAAGTCAAATGGTGCTCCCGCCCTTCCAAGCCCCGACGTGCGCCCAAACAGTGGTTTACCCCCACATTTGGGGTACCAGCGTACTCACAACAAACTGGGCAACAAATATTGGGGTCCAAATTCTCCTGTTACCCTTGTGAAAATAAAAAATTGCTTGCTAAAACATCTTTTTTGAGGAAAGAACAATTATTTTTTATTTTCACGGCTCTGCGTTATAAACTTCTGTGAAGCACTTGGGGGTTGAAAGTGCTCACCACACATCTAGATAAGTTCCTTCGGGGGTCTAGTTTCCAAAATGGGGTCACTTGTGGGGTGTTTCTACTGTTTAGGCACATCAGGGGCTCTGCAAATGCAATGTGATGCCCGCAGACCATTCCATCAAAGTCTGCATTTCAAATGTCACTACTTCCCTTCCGAGCCCTGACGTGTGCCCAAACAGTGGTTTACCCCCACATATGGGGTATCAGCGTACTCACAACAAACTGGGCAACAAATATTGGGGTCCAAATTCTCCTGTTACCCTTGTGAAAATAAAAAATTGCTTGCTAAAACATCTTTTTTGAGGAAAGAAAAATGATTTTTTATTTTCACGGCTCTGCGTTGTAAACTTCTGTGAAGCACTTGGGGGTTGAACGTGCTCACCACACATCTAGATAAGTTCCTTGGGGGGTCTAGTTTCCAAAATGGGGTCACTTGTGGGGGGTTTCTACTGTTTAGGCATATCAGGGGCTCTGCAAACGTAACATGATGCCCGCAGACCATTCCATCAAAGTCTGCATTCCAAAACGTCACTACTTCCCTTCCGAGCCCCGGCATGTACCCAAACAGTGGTTTACCCCCACATATGGGGTATCAGCGTACTCAGGAGAAACTGGACAACAACTTTTGGGGTCCAATTTCTCCTGTTACTCTTGCAAAAATAAAAAATTCTGGGCTAAAAAATTATTTTTGAGGAAAGGAAACACATTTATTATTTTCACGGCTCTGCGTTATAAACTTCTGTGAAGCACTTGGGGGTTGAAAGTGCTCACCACACATCTAGATAAGTTCCCTTGGGGGTCTAGTTTCCAAAATGGAGTCACTTGTGGGGAGTTCCTACTGTTTAGGCACATCAGGGGCTCTGCAAACGCAACCTGATGCCCGCAGAGCATTCCATCAAAGTCTGCATTTCAAAACGTCACTACTTCCCTTCCGAACCCCGACGTGTGCCAAAACAGTGGTTTACCCCCACATATGGGGTATCAGCGTACTCAGGAGAAACTGGACAACAACTTTTGGGGTCCAATTTCTCCTGTTACTCTTGCAAAAATAAAAAAAAACCTGGGCTAAAAAAATATTTTTGAGGAAAGGAAACACATTTTTTATTTTCACGGCTCTGCGTTATAAACTTCTGTGAAGCACTTGGGGGTTCAAAGTGCTCACTACACATCTAGATAAGTTCCCTTGGGGGTCTAGTTTCCAAAATGGAGTCAATTGTGGGGAGTTCCTACTGTTTAGGCACATCAGGGGCTCTGCAAACGCAACCTGACGCCCGCAGAGCATTCCATCAAAGTCTGCATTTCAAAACGTCACTACTTCCCTTCCGAACCCCGACGTGTGCCAAAACAGTGGTTTACCCCCACATATTGGGTATCATCGTACTCAGGAGAAACTGGAAAACAACTTTTGGGGTCCAATTTCTCCTATTACCCTTGGGAAAATAAAAAATTGTGGGCTAAAAATCATTTTTGAGAAAAGAAAAATTATTTTTTATTTTCATGGCTCTGCTTTATAAACTTCTGTGAAGCACTTGGGGGTTCAAAGTGCTCACCACACATCTAGATTAGTTCCTTGGGAGGTCTAGTTTCCAAAATGGGGCCACTTGTGCGGGAGCTCCAATGTTTAGGCACACAGGGGCTCTCCAAACGCGACATGGTGTCCGCTAATGATTGGAGCTAATTTTCCATTCAAAAAGCCAAATGGCGTGCCTTCCCTTCCGAGCCCTGCCGTGCGCCCAAACAGTGGTTTACCCCCACATATGGGGTATCATCGTACTCAGGACAAACTGGACAACAACATTTGGGGTCCAATTTCTCCTATTACCCTTGGGAAAATAAAAAATTCTGGGCTAAAAATCATTTTTGAGGAAAGAAAAATTATTTTTTTATTTTCACGGCTCTGCGTTATAAACTTCTGTGAAGCACCTGGGGGTTATAAGTGTTTACTATGCATCTAGATAAGTTCCTTGGGGGGTCTAGTTTCCAAAATGGGGTCACTTGTAGGGGAGCTCCAATGTTTAGGCACACAGGGGCTCTCCAAACGCGACATGGTGTCCGCTAACGATTGGAGCTAATTTTCCATTCAAAAAGTCAAATGGCACGCCTCCCCTTCCGAGCCTTGCCGTGCACCCAAACAGTGGTTTACCCCCACATATGAGGTATCGGCATACTCAGGAGAAATTGCCCAACAAATTTTAGGATCCATTTTATCCTGTTGCCCATGTGAAAATGAAAGAATTGAGGCTAAAAGAAATTTTGTGTGAAAAAAAAGTACTTTTTCATTTTTGCGGATCAATTTGTGAAGCACCTGGGGGTTTAAAGTGCTCACTATGCCTCTAGATGAGTTCCTTGGGGGGTCTACTTTCCAAAATGGGGTCACTTGTGGAGGAGCTCCAATGTTTAGGCACACAGGGGCTTTCCAAACGCGACATGGTGTCCGCTAACGATGGAGATAATTTTTCATTCAAAAAGTCAAATGGCGCTCCTTCCCTTCCAAGCCTTACCATGTGCCCAAACAGTGGTTTACCCCCACATGTGAGGTATTGGTGTACTCAGGAGAAATTGCCCAACAAAATTTAGGATCCATTTTATCCTGTTGCCCATGTGAAAATGAAAAAATTGAGGCCAAAATAATTTTTTCGTGAAAAAAAAGTACTTTTTCATTTTTACGGATCAATTTGTGAAGCACCTGGGGGTTTAAAGTGCTCACTATGCTTCTAGATAAGTTCCTTGGGGGGTCTAGTTTCCAAAATGGGGTCACTTGTGGGGGAGCTCCAATGTTTAGGCACACGGGGGCTCTCCAAACGCGACATGGTGTCCGCTAAAGATTGGAGCCAATTTTTCATTGAAAAAGTCAAATGGCGCTCCTTCCCTTCCGAGCCCTGCCGTGC
The DNA here is from genome assembly GCF_051348905.1 of Ranitomeya variabilis. Classification (NCBI taxonomy): domain Eukaryota; kingdom Metazoa; phylum Chordata; class Amphibia; order Anura; family Dendrobatidae; genus Ranitomeya; species Ranitomeya variabilis. The sequence continues at coordinate 409,345,886 of NC_135237.1, forward strand.
GCCCAAACAGTGGTTTACCCCCACATATGAGGTATCAGCGTACTCAGGACAAATTGGACAACAACGTCCGTGGTCCAGTTTCTCCTTTTACCCTTGGGAAAATAAAAATATTTTTGCTAAAATATCATTTTTGTGACTAAAAAGTTAAATGTTCATTTTTTACTTCCATGTTGCTTCTGCTGCTGTGAAACACCTGAAGGGTTAATAAACTTCTTGAATGTGGTTTTGAGCACCTTGAGGGGTGCAGTTTTTAGAATGGTGTCACTTTTGGGTATTTTCAGCCATATAGAACCCTCAAACTGACTTCAAATGTGAGGTGATCCCTAAAAAAAATGGTTTTGTAAATTTTGTTGTAAAAATGAGAAATCACTGGTCAAATTTTAACCCTTATAACTTCCTAGCAAAAAAAAAATTTGTTTCCAAAATTGTGCTGATGTAAAGTAGACATGTGGGAAATGTTATTTATTAACTATTTTGTGTCACATAACTCTCTGGTTTAACAGAATAAAAATTCAAAATGTGAAAATTGCGAAATTTTCAAAATTTTTGCCAAATTTCCGTTTTTTTCACAAATAAACTCAGAAATTATCGACCTAAATTTACCACTAACATGAAGCCCAATATGTCACGAAAAAACAATCTCAGAATCGCTAGGATCCGTTGAAGCGTTCCTGAGTTATTACCTCATAAAGGGACACTGGTCAGAATTGCAAAAAACGGCAAGGTCATGAAGGGGTTAAAACCTAACCTTGTGTCAGCCGATCTCAATGTAAATGGGGGCAGAGCAGGACCCAACCCCGACTGTTTAGACACTTGCCCAAGGGAAGCTATATAGATGAAATGCTTAGTTCAAAAAGGAAGGGGCATGCCTGTGCTTCTACAAAGTACAAGAAACTACAGAAAAAAACAAAGAAATGAGCTGGAAGATAAGTTGGAATATGTGCACTGAGTAGGAGCATGTTCACATGCAAGTAGCTTTTCTCCAGCAAAAAGTAATTTACTGAAAAGAACATAAAAAATGACACAGAAAAAAAGGCCACACTTGGCTGATAACTGGTGAAAATACCAATACCCTGCAGAATGCCGGCTTATAGTCTATTGGTAACACCCATACTATTATATCACATGGGCTGTCCAGCACTATTTAAGTACATCCCACAAGAACAGACACCCTAATGGTGCACTACAAATATCTGTGTGACTAGCACCTTATGCAAGGCTTATCTTTTTGCATTTATTATAAGCAAAAACCCCTTTCTGGATGGTAGGTGAGTGGTTGTTCTTTTTTTTTTTAGTGGTTGCCTTTTTGTGTGATGTTTTTTAGCTTTTTTTTATCATGGCATATGCTTACTATAAGACTGAAATGAGATGTGAACAGGGTGTAATAGGGCAATGATAAACCAAGTGCTAAGAAAGCTGCAATAACAGGTGGGTCGGTACTGGTGGCAAGGGTTTATGGGCGATACATTTTCAGCTTCTTGTTAAGGGGGTACATTGAAGCTTTTTGGTGCCCTGCTGCATCTCACATGTTCTTTACAATTCCAGCCTCTTCCTGCTTCCTGTCTATCATCCGGCCTCTTCCTCCTCCCGCCTGCATTGATGACCTCCAGGTCCTTCTCCTGCATTCCCTGCTCTGGACAGCTAGCGTTGCCAATCCAGACGTGGGCCACCAGTTGAGCACCCCTAACCTAGATGATCATCAAGCTGACAGGTTTATGAACTGCTACAATCGGTGACTAGACAAAGCTGTTATGACCCCTGCTTATGACAAATCATCTGCTCTGTATTAATGTATGGAAAGTTCAAATGTACACATAATAATATACCCAAATTACATATTTCCTTTGTACACTAATTTCTGCAGCAAAGCTAAGGAATCCTTTGTAGTAATGAAGAGGTTAAATTCATTCTCAACTGAACGTATTATGTTAATTCAAAGAAGTTAGATTCTTTACAAGGATAATGTGTGAATTAATATGAATTATTGAATAGCTGTAAGAAAAAAAGAAGAAATTATTTGAAAACCAAATGTTATATCACTGACTGTTATAGAATCACTTCCCCACACCTGAGGATATAGTATCACTGACATCCATCCCATGGGGGAAATCAAGTGAAAGCTGTAAATCTGGGTAATAAAGAGAAATGTGTTGACACCAATATCTTCATTAATATTTATAAGGCAAGAATGAATACTATCTTCATTAAATAGGATGTATCATATATATATCCTACCACATACAAAAAAACTTTCCAGAAAAGAATTAAGAGATGTATAAATTACAGGATAAATCTTATTTTATAACCATAAGGAAGACCAGTCAATAGGAGGCATGCATTTAGGAGTCAGGAAAAATGGACAAACCATACCAAATGTGTTAAAATGGCACATGTTATAATAAATCTGGTGCTATTCGCTCAGCATGTCCCAATGTTTTTATCCAATGACAACTCATGGATGAGCTTCAAATACACCAGTATTTTGCATAAATACATTGAGGCACATTCACATTTTCGCATATGAGTTCTGTGTTTTTTTTATTTGCAGCTACTGTAGAACACGTAGCCATCATAGTCAATGTGCCTTTTCACAAGCCTAATTTTCTTGCCCATCACCTATCTGCAAAAAAAAAACTGGAGACAAGTCCGATTTTCAGATCAAAATCGACCATAAAAATGAAGGAGTATACACAAAAATAAATAACAGCATACGATGCCATCCATTTTACAACTGTGTACTGTCGATTTGCTATCCCACTGCGCTCGTGCTGACGTCACATAGGTGAAGTGAGTTCATTGGCTGTGAACTCCAAGGACCTGTCAGACGGCACCGCGAGCAGGAGAACTTTCTCACGCCTTTGCTGGTTATTAATTATAGGGGGACCCTACATCATTTTTTGGGGGTCCCCCATTTTAATAGCCAGTAAAGACTAAGTATACAGTTTTGAACAGCTGACATGCCCACAATACCGGCAGGTGGAATCGCGATTCACCCGCCGCTATTAACTAGCTAAATGCCACTGTCAAACGCTGACAGCAGCAATTAACTTACGCTTCCAGCCATCAGGCCGGAAATGAGCGCACTGCTGACCCTGTCACATGATCGGGGGTCAGTGATGCGTCGGCATAACACCCAGAGGTCTCCTCTATGGTTGTTGATGCCGGATTGCTTGAGCACCACCCTGTGGTCGGCGATCATAGCAATGCAGGAATTCAGCAACATAGGAGTGATCTGAGCTTCGCTCCTATGTAGCTGTGCCGATCGAGTTGTGCCAGCTTCTAGCCTCCCATGGTGTTAGGACTGGCGGAACGCACCAAATAATAATATTAGAGAATATGAGATGCGTTCGCAGTCCGGGGTCCACCGTGCAGAGATGACACCTGCTGCTGAGTAATGGCGGATGGACGCTTGCTCACACGTGGATTAGACCTCACCCAGTGTGAATGGAAGCGAACTCTATTGCTTCAAAGAGTCGCCATAAATACGCTCCCTGTTAGCAGTCACAGGGTGCAGCTGAAAGACACTAGTGGGATCCCTATGAATCACCCCCACTAAACTGGTGACTGAACTTGCGCTGACCCTCGGTGGCTTTTGAGCCCGCGCCTGAGGACGCCCTGAGTCAGATGCTGAGTCCAAGCGGGAATTCCCACCCTACACTGACAGGCTGTCAGGAAAGCGCACTGACTGCGCATGGTGCCGAACAGGTGGGCACTGCAAATAGATGCAGAAACGTGTGCTAAGTGTGCAGGTAGCACTGTTGGGCGGTAGGTAGCTTCCACCAGTTGCGAGCAGTCATCATCACTAGGAATGGGAATGATTAAGGAGCTTTCATCCATCGACAGACATTCATCTACACACACACGTTATCAAGTTTATACTAGTGCATGGCCGTGCGGCCATGCAAACCTTTTATAGCTGTAGCTCTCAAGGACCTTCCTAATGGTCCAATAGGAACTGCTACAGGACTTGAGCATATGACCCCCGACCTCCAATGGGAGGTCGTCCCATGGGCATGCTCAGTATGGGAAAAGCAGGACTTAGTTCCTGAAACGCCTGCTCGCTGCTGATCAGCACTGGCTACAAAGGCAGAGCCTGGAAAGGCAGCAGTAACCAAGCGCACAGTATCAGCTTGAGTTAGAAGCTACGACCGACGTCTCTGCTGAGCAGGCTCTACTGTGGCTGGAGGAGAATGGGAGACCGCAGCGGACATGGTTCGAGATTCCCCCTGTGCAGTGGCGGGAACTCGCCTCCTAACACATGGAGGCTATTGAAGCATGGTGAAAGTTAAAAAAAAAATGTTTTGAAAAAATATATATATTAAAGTTTAAATCACCCCCCCTTCAAAATAAAACAATAAAAAAAATCAAATACATACATAGTTGGTATCGCCGGGTTCAGAATTGCCCGATCCATCAATAAAGAAAAGGATTAACCTGATGGCTAAATGGCATAGTGAGGAAAAAATTAAAAACGCCCGAATTATGGTTTATTGGTCGCCACAACATTGCATTAAAATGCAATAACAGGCGATCAAAAGAACGTATCTGCAACAAAATGGTATAATTAAAAACGTCAGCTCGGCACGCAAAAAATAAGCCCTCACCCGACCCCAGAGCACGAAAAATGGAGACGCTACAGGTATCGGAAAATGGCGCTTTTTTTAAAGCAAAGTTTGGAACTTTTTTTCACCACTTAGATAAAAAAGAACCTAGACATTTTTGGAGTCTATGAACTGGTAATGACCTGGAGAATCATAATGGCAGGTCAGTTTTAGCATTTAGTGAACCTAGCAAAAGAGCCAAACAAAAAAAAGTTTGGGATTGCACTTTTTTTTGCAATTTCACCACACTTGGACTTTTTTTCCTGTTTTCTAGTACATGACATGCTAAAACCAATGATGTCGTTCAAAAGTACAGCTCGTCCCACAAAAAATAAGCCCTCACATGGCCATATTGATGGAAAAATAAAAAAGTTATGGTTCTGGGAACGAGGGGAGTGAAAAATGAAAACCAAAAAACGAAAATACCCCGGGTCATGGAGGGGTTATACTTTTCCTCTTTTTGTTCCACTCCTGGTTTTGGCTTACAAATACTGATGTAAAATACTGACCAAATACTGCTAGTGTGACGGCAGCCTAAAGGTACCTTCACACTCAGCAACTTTACAATGAGAACGACAACGTTCCGTGACGTTGCAGCGTCCTGGATAGCGATCTCGTTGTATTTGACACACAGCAGCGATCTGGATCCCGCTGTGATATCGCTGGTCGGAGCTAGAAGTCCAGAACTTTATTTGGTCGTCAGATCGGCGTGTATCGTCGTGTTTGACAGCAAAAGTAATGATGTCAGCAATGATTTACATGGAGCTAACGACCTGTGAGAACGATAAGTGAGTCGCCGTTACGTCACAGGATCGCTCCTGCATCGTTCTGGAGCTGCTGTGTTTGACGTCTCTACAGCGACCTAAACAGCGACGCTGCAGCGATCGGCTCGTTGTCTATATCTCTGCAGCATCGCTGAGTGTGACGGTACCTTAAGACTGGTATGCAAAAAGTCAGTCTTGATGAATAAGATATTTGGTTCTTTCTGTCCAAAACCTCCAGATTACAACTTCCTACTTTTTATTGTGTTTGCCTAGTGTCTGCATAGTGATCAGCAAATAAGCTTAGTGGGTGTATGGGGAGGTTTCCCCAGAACTTCAGATAACAAGTGCAAACAATACTTGTGATATTATGTTTTTACACCTTCAGATATATATCTTCTTTCTTAGCAGAGCTGCCACAGAGATGTGCAAAGAAGGCATTCATAGGAAGGAAAAAACATTTACTGTATTGAATAAAAACAGAAGGATAATTAGTAATGCTCAAGGCTTAGTTTTTGCAAGTCTCAAAATATGTAGTGTTGTTCTGTTTACCTTCCATACATAACTGTTCTCAACTGTGTGTAATAATCTGATAAACTGTGATCTGCACTATGCAATTACACTCACTTAACAGCTGTTAAGCAGCATAATTGCCTGCTGTTAAACTCATGTAGAATTGATTGAAATCTTAATTGCATTATCGTTCCTCATTATGACCACCACCACCCACAACCGCCAGGGATGCACTATGCATGAGGGACTGCACTACAGAGAAAAAGTTGACAAGAGGCGCTTCTTGATACAAACTTTGCAGATATATACTTGTTCTGCCATATTCTAATTTGTTTCATTGACTGCTAAGAAGCTAAGAAGCCAGAATGCAAAAGAAAAAAAAAAAACAGAGATCATCATCCTAAAATATCCTGGGGCTTTAGGCTATGTTCACACGGTGCGTTTTTTGGTGCGGATCCGGAGCGGAATTTCAGCTGCGGATCCGCATCCGTTTTCCATGTAGGTTACAGTACAATGTAACCCAATGGAAAACAAAATCCGCTGTGCCGACGATCCTTTTTTCCCCAGGAAAATCCGCGCGGATTTGCCTGCGGAAAAAAGAAGTACCATGTCAATTCTTTCTCCGGATTCCGCTGCGGGTTTCCAGCAGCACCAATAGGAAACTGCATTTGGAAACCCGCAGTGGAATCCGCAGAAGAAAAAGGATCAAAATCCGCAGCTAAAATCAGCGCTGAATTTTAGCTGCGGATTTTCAAAACAGGACAGGAAAAAAAACTGATGAAAAAACTGAACGTGTGAACGTAGCCTTAGTGTGTTCATGCTTTATATTCACCATGTAAGATAGCATACTATTATCCGAGCCATTTGCATCTGTAATATGCACAGGGGTCACCATAGTCTTCCCAAATGCAACTGAACATAAAGATAACAGAGAAACCAAACAGATGGATACGTGCATCAGCATAGTTCTTATTTTTCACGTCTCGGTGGCTTTTTTTTTAGATATTATCTTTGGAAGCTCTATGTATATGTCTGAGGCTACTTTCACATTAGCGTCGTGCACTGCACGTCGCAATGCGACGTTGCGGCGCACCGACGCATAATGTGGAAGCGCCGCACAACGGGGGCAGCGGATGCTGTTTTTCAACGCATCCGCTGCCCCATTGTGAGGTGTGGGGAGGAGGGGGCGGAGTTCCGGCCGCGCATGCGCGGTCGGAAATGCTGCAGACGACGCACCAAAAAACGTTACATGCAAAGTTTTTTGGTGGCGACGGTCCGACGCAACCATCTCAAGACGGTTGCGACGTGTGGCAATGAGTCGCACTGCGTCGTTAATAAAAGTCTATGGAGAAAAAACGCATCCTGCAAGCACTTTTGCAGGATGCGTTTTTTTCTGCAAATCGATGCATAGCGACCTGCAGTGCACGACACTAGTGTGAAAGAGGCCTAAAGGGAAAAAAAAACAGTCAAGATTTTTCAATTTGTTGCTTTTTCAAAGTAAAATTTAAAAGGTTAATTTCAATCTTATAAGTTATCACCTATCCAAATTCTAGATGATAACTTGCATATCTGTGAGGGTCCGACTCCTGGGACTTCCCAAAACAAGGAGTGGAGCAGTAGCCATGGGTATACGCCATCGGTCCATTTATTCTCTATAAAATTGATGGAGATACCTGAGGACAGTTCTGAGCTTTTCCTGGAATTTAGCTCATATTCATTTTTTTTTTTATTGAGGTCAATGGGAATTTATTTCTATTTAGTGATTCCATTTAGTGGCGGCAGAAACGCATAATTTGATTTGAACAATAAGCCCGGGGTCACACTTGCGAGTTCAATGCGAGAAACGCAACAAGTCCCGGCACTGCTGCCGGCACTCGGGACCGGAGTGTCCTGGAGTGCCTGTATTTCTATCCAGCCACATGCTCCGGTCCCGAGTGCTGGCAGCAGTGCCGGGACTTGTTGCGAGTTTCTCGCATTGAACTCGCAAATGTAACCCCGGCCTAAAATTATTAGATTAGTACTAGATTAGATAGACAGGGTGGATAGCAGTGTGAGCAACATCTTTTTACTTCAGCATCCCTGGTATCTCCAGTGTTAGATTAGATAGACAGGGTGGGCAGCAGTGTGAGCAGCATCTTTTTACTTCAGCATCCCTGGTATCTCCAGTGTTAGATTAGATAGACAGGGTGGACAGCAGTGTGAGCGGCCTCTTATTACCTCAGCACCTATGGTATCTCCAGAATTAGATCAGATAACTAGGGTGGACAGCAGTGTGAGCAGCATCTTTTTACTTCAGCATCCCTGGTATCTCCAGTGTTAGATTAGACAGGGTGGACAGCAGTGTGAGCGGCCTCTTATTTCCTCAGCACCTATGGTATCTCCAGTATTAGATTAGATAACTAGGGTGGACAGCAGTGTGAGCAGCATCTTTTTACTTCAGCATCCCTGGTATCTCCAGTGTTAGATTAGATAGACAGGGTGGACAGCAGTGTGAGCAGCATCTTTTTACTTCAGCATCCCTGGTATCTCCAGTGTTAGATTAGATAGACAGGGTGGGCAGCAGTGTGAGCAGCATCTTTTTACTTCAGCATCCCTGGTATCTCCAGTGTTAGATTAGATAGACAGGGTGGACAGCAGTGTGAGCGGCCTCTTATTACCTCAGCATCCCTGGTATCTCCAGTGTTAGATTAGATAGACAGGGTGGACAGCAGTGTGAGCAGCATCTTTTTACTTCAGCATCCCTGGTATCTCCAGTGTTAGATTAGATAGACAGGGTGGGCAGCAGTGTGAGCAGCATCTTTTTACTTCAGCATCCCTGGTATCTCCAGTGTTAGATTAGATAGACAGGGTGGACAGCAGTGTGAGCGGCCTCTTATTACCTCAGCATCCCTGGTATCTCCAGTGTTAGATTAGATAGACAGGGTGGACAGCAGTGTGAGCAGCATCTTTTTACTTCAGCATCCCTGGTATCTCCAGTGTTAGATTAGATAGACAGGGTGGACAGCAGTGTGAGCGGCCTCTTATTACCTCAGCACCTATGGTATCTCCAGTATTAGATCAGATAACTAGGGTGGACAGCAGTGTGAGCAGCATCTTTTTACTTCAGCATCCCTGGTATCTCCAGTGTTAGATTAGATAGACAAGGGGGATAGTAGTGTGAGCGGTCTTTTCTTATGTCAGGTTTATGTTAGAATACCCACTGGAGATCCAGCACTGGACCCAGGGAAAGTGAGCAGAGCAATTCGACTTTTTTTTTTTGTTTTTTTTTAAACTGTGTCTGCTGACAGTGGTTTTCTGAAACTGAGAAACCCATTTAAAGAAATTAAGAAATGTAAATTTTGTCCATATTTTTTACCTTATTTGAATTGACAATGAACCTTCAAGTATGTAAAGTTTTGAGGTGGGACCTAAGTCTTGGATGCCTATAACTGTGTTGATTATTCATTAGATGTCATTTTACATCACTTTTGACAGGGTCTAACCACTCCATAACCTGAACACCCCAAAAGACCTGCCATTTTGAATATACTCTGACTCACTTTAGTCATCACAATTTTGCCTTTGTCAAAAAATACTCATATCATTACAGCAGCAATTTTTCCCCTGCTTCCAACACACTATTGGACTTTTTTCCTGCTGCCTAAAATATCTCACTACTTGACAGGTGCCATTGTCACAAGAATATGTTTTATTCCCTTTACCTGACAGGTGTTTTAATGTCATGGCTGATCACTGCGTATTACCCAAGAATCCCCAGGACAACCAGAATGAAAACATTCATTGTCTGCATTGATGGCTGCATGTAGAGAACTGAAAAATGATATTCAATAGAGATAAGATTCAGCCTGCAAACTTTTCTTTTGTTCTAATTTTACTAATAGAGATCTTTATAAAAAGTTTAATACTTTCAAAATTTGTATTCTCCACTGATCTGCAACTCTATTATTGGCTTGTTCCTGTCTGTAAAGCGAATGCTTCTGACAATAGTCATATACTTGTTAATGGGAACTTGTCACCAGATTTTCCCCATATTAAGTACAGCTACAACCATTAAGGCCTCTTTTACAGAATACTAGAATGCTGTAAACAAAAGTCCCCAATCCCCTCTACAGATGCCAAAAAATACTTTTATTATACTCATGGATGGCACAGTCTTGTCTGATGGGCGTCTCTGGTCATGATCCGGCGCCTCCTCTCTTCCTTCAATCGCCGTCCTCCTTCCCTGCTTCATGTGGATGATGCATTCTACGTCATCCACACAGTGGCTCCCTTCCTGCGTAAGCACACTTCTCTCTGCCCTGCTGAGGGCAGACCACAGTACTGTAATGCACATGTGCCAGGAAAGGCCAAAGAGCGCCCATGACCCGTAAGTAAAGTTGGTGCATGTGCACTACAATTCTTTGCTCTGCCCTAATTAGTGCGCTTGTGCAGCAGCGTGATTTGGGGAAACCGTGTGGATGACGCAACCAGGGAAGGAGGACAACGAGTGAATGAAGAGGCACCGGGTCAAGACCAAAGAGGCCCATCAGCCCAGACCACGCCATCTGTGACTATGATATAAAATATTTTTGGGACCTGCAGACTGGATTGGAAATGTCATGATCCAGGTCGGGTTTGCTTCTTGCTTTTCTTTCCCAGGCCTGGTTATGGTGGGATTAACCTTTCCTGCCTCTCTTTTGTTCGTGGGTGAATATTTATTGGTGCCATTCCTGGTAGCATTTGTCAGTGATAGTTCCAGTCTCTGGCTTGAACAGCTGACCCGTATACCCTAGTGATTAGTGATGTGCGAGTGTACTCGTTGCTCGGGTTTTCCCGAGCACGCTCGGGTGACCTCCGAGTATTTGTAACTGCTTCAGAGATTTAGTTTTCATCGCTGCAGCTGAATGATTTACAGCTACTAGCCTGCTTGATTACATGTGGGGATTCCCTAGCAACCAGGCAACCCCCACATGTAGTCAGCCTGGCTAGTAGCTGTAAATCATTCAGCTGCCGCAATGAAAACTAAATCTCCGACCACTAAAATATACTCGGAGGACACCCGAGCGTTCTCTGGAAAACCCAAGCAACGAGTACACTCGCTCATCACTACTAGCGATCCTTCTGCCTCTGACTACCCGTATTTCTGCCTGACCCATTCCCTATCCCTGACTTGTTGTGTTTGGTGGTTTCCTACAGTGTATGACTCAGCTGGAATTCTGAAACCTGTCTCCTGCTTTCCGTCTCTGTTACTACGTTTCCCGTCTGGCTTTGACTCTCTGGCTCGTACCCCGACTACGTCTTACGTTTTAAATCTCGCGCTCCTGTCTGGTTCCGATTTCTGGCTTGTCTCTGACCACGTGATTGCTGTGACCTCTGGTACTTTGCCTTCCTGTTTGTTGCTGACCGGCCTGTCTGACTACTCTCCCGCCTACTAGTGGTGCTCCGTGCTTTGCACTGTGGTGCTACATGGTGAGTGCTACCTTTTTTCCCTTACCTGCTCCCCCTGGTGGAGGTTGCGTGCAACTGCCTTGCAGTTGCATTACAGGAGGCTTTGTTACTAGCATGCTGGAAAAGAGGCATTAATTTTGGTGGCTGTACTTTATATGGGGAAAACCTGGTGACAGGTTCCCTTTAAAGCAGAACTCCTGTTAACACTTTTAACCCTTAATCCTTTCTAAATATGTCTGTCTGTAACTTAGTGTAGTTGTGTTAAAATACTTAGTGATCGCCATCATCCCCAGTTACCAGCATCGGACCGGCATCTAATCCACGTGAGCGCTCAACTTTTCCGACTCACACAGGGACGGTGATGTGGGGCAGTACTATTTCCACCAATGTAAGTTTCTGTATCCTAAGAGTGAGAGTGCGGCTCTAAAGAATTACATTGTGAAAAAACTTCCAGTCCACATATAAAAACACCTGTGTGGACCGGTGGGTCTGATTTGAAGTCACGTGACCCTGAATAAGACAGGAGTGATGCTGGAAACAGGGAAGATAGCGATCGGCAATTATTTTAACGCACCTTCATAACATCACATACCAATTTAAAAAACATTAGGAGATCACATTTTTGCTGGGAGTGCTTCTATAATATTAAATTGCTATTTAGACAGTTTCCTAACATGTAAGTGGAGGTTCGTGTAGGCACCCAGTCAGTAAGGGAATAATACATAGTAATTTCTTGCTTACATGATACTGTAAATTAAATATACACATGAATATTAAACTATATAACAAAAGAAACAATCTTTTAATGCACCAGTGGTTTAGTTGATGAAGTTTTCTTCCTTATTAATCAATAAGAATCCTTACAATTATCTGTGAATAATAATGTTATCCCCTGTTGAGTAATACCTCCATCACATTACCATATAGATTGATTATAAGACAGAAGTGTATGATAGATGGTGTATAATATAGCCCCAGAATCTCAATGATTGTATAAGTAAATATGGGAACAGACAAACAGCTTGTAGTGGAGAACGATACAGAATACTTCTGTAGCTGCACACGGGTGGTATGTCTCATTAAATATGTTATATGTTATATGGCTCATACAATGGATAAGTCTCTTTCAGGTAATGAAAGAAAGTTGTAGAACAAAGCAAAAAAACTTATCTTATTATACAACCAGTGTTTGTGCAATAAAAATCTGAAGACCGCATAGACAAATGCAGTCATTTGTTATTTATTCTCTGTAGATCATAGAAGCATATAACATTAGAGCTGGAAGGGACCTCCAGGGTCATCATGTCCAACCCCCTGCTCAATGCAGGATTCACTAAACCATCTCGGACTGATGTCAGTCCAGCCTTTGTGTGAAGACTTCCATTCAAGGAGAACTCACCACCTATCGTGGCAGCCTATTCCACTCATTGATAATCCTCACTGTCAAAAACTTTTTTTCCAATACTTATCTGTATCTTCTCCCTTTTGGTTTCTTCCCTTGCTTCTCGTGTTTCCATGTGCAAAAGAGAATAATGATGATCCCTCTACACTGTGACATCCCTTCAGATATTTGTAGAGTCTCCTCTTAGCCTTCTTTTTTGCAAGGTAAAAAAAGATGATAATCATTGTATTTTAGACTAGAATTGGCAATAAGCTAGACAAGTAGAGGCATCTGTACTGTGTGATCAAGAAGTTTTAGTTCATTTTTAAAGAGTTTTCACATACATTGCTATTGATAAGCTATCCATTGGATAGGTCATCAAGATCGGATTGGCGGGTGCTCGGCAGTCTCGCTGATCAGCAGTATGTATCGGCAGGTGTAAACAGAGGATGTAGCGGAACATGTCCCCTTCACACAGTTTAATGGCTGCTGCTGGGTACTGCAGCTCAGCTCCAACTCCAATCATTCCTAGTCATCAATTTCGAAGTTGTGTAAATCACCTTACAGGTTACATTCCCAACATGAGCTTTTAGTGAGTTTTTGAGGCTGCAGATTTTCTGCAGCATTTCTGAACTTATTAGGTAAATCAGGTTACTTGTGGTTTTTCATTGTGTTTTTATAACGTGAATTTTGTATCTTCTTTGTATGTTCTGTATCACATAAAGCTGCTTTGTTTTTGATAATTCCTGGTATTTGGCTTTGACCAAACTTTACATATAAAGCAGAAACGCACTAAAAACATATTTGCAAATTGTCTGCATCTAATGCAATTCTATTGGGAAAATCTACACATAAAACTCAGCGTAACAGCAAGAGAAATTGACATGTTACATATTTGAAACACCCACCACAGGTTAAGAAAAAAAAAACAGTGGGCATAAGGACGTTATAAGAAAATATTTGTATTAATAAGATGATTAATATATTTTAGACTTTTTCCACCTGAGTGCCTATAGTATTTCCCAATTTCCTTTATGACTACCCTATACTCCTCTGAATCCTGCAGATTAAGCTTTTATAGACATCTAATATACAGTATTTCCTATATCCAGAGTCTGATCTCTAGGTAGCAGCAGGGCTGTGGAGTTGGTAAGCCAAACCTGCGACTCCTCAATTTCCATGACACCGACTCTACCAACATGGGCTCCGACTCTCAATTCCACAGCCCTGGGTAGAAGCCATCTCTTATCTCTAAGATGTGTCACAAATGCATGGCCAAACAAGTCTATAAACCAACCACTTACAGACACAATCCAATTTTTCTAAGATCTCGGGCAAGCTCTTGGCACAGGAACTATACTAGTTATGGAGTAGATATGAAAAACATTCATTCTCCACATTTTAAAAATAAATAAACCATGTTTTACAGACTAGGGGACTCCTGTAACAATTCTCAATAGCCTTGAGACTTTAAGTGTTATATATCCTTATCGATAATGCACTCTTTAAAATGCTACATCTCTCAGCTAATTTTCCTACCAATCAGAGCTGCAGACCAGGAGGAAATAATGGAACATTACTGAACTGTCTAACCTGCACGTATATTTGTGTAATGAGTATAAATAAAGCTTAATGGACAATGCACAATGCACTTCCACTTTCTGCAGTTTGGACTGCTTCTTGTAAACATGTATAAAAGGAAATATATTAGCAGCTACTTTCTAAACTTCCATGTACTTCTAGCAGATTGGTTGTAATGCCCACCATTACTTAGCCTCTTAGATCAGCTGGATTGCAGAAGCCGACTTCATTGTCTGTTACTATGGTTGTTTGACAAAGACGTTTACTTTCCTAGCGAAAGCGAAAACCTAAATTAAATATATTCATTTTCCCTGCTGTAGTGACTGTTCTTGTTATTAGATAATGAAAGCTCATGAAAAAAGATGATAGTAAATGAACTCTGGAGCTTCTGGAAGTGTCATGTTCTAGAAGAATATGAAAGTCACAAATAAGATACACAGAGTGTTTGGAGGGAAAAAAAGCAAAATAACAACAACAAAAAAACAACTTATCCCTGATATCTGTAGTGGAGCCCTTCAGCTATAGTGTTCTCAGAAATAAAATACAGGACAGCTTTTTTTTATTTGTGCAGTATATATCTATGCTGACTTTTAACGTACAAGTGGTAGTGAACTTTTGCTCATCCGGCACTGTCTGGGCCCATCACTATTATTTGGACGGTACAAGGACCTTCGATCTTCTTTGACCAAGTCCTCACCAACCAAGAAATATATTATATAAAAATAGAACAGAAAATTAAAGTACGGAATATTGCCATGCCGCAGATTACGGCAGACAGTGTGTGTAGCTGCCCACCTGTGTCTGAGCAGCGGTGCCTTCCTCAAAGGGTCAGAAGCACTGGTCTATAGTGAATAAAGAGAAAGTGATACAGCTTCTTGTATGGTAGCGGAAATGTTTGTTAAATACAAGGTTCTGCATAGCTTCATATAGTCACCATACAGCCCATACATAGTTCATCCAGAGGGCGCGCTAGAGCTTTCACTTATATTTCATCCCTGGTGTTTATTGGAAAGGAAAAAGGTTGTAAGTCAGATAAAAAGTATCTGGGTGCTATAACATGGACAGAGGTGTGGTATATACCATTATAATTGCATAATGATAAAGCTGTCTTACCACACAAATTAATATATCACTTTTATCTATTTCTATAAACTGCAGACAATGATTTATATGTGGAATAAATGTAAGTATACATAGGCACTAAACTATTATATATGAGACATGTAGTTAGTACGGCTCTGTTCACATTTTAATTATTGAGACTCTTGTCCTTTCTGGGTTTTCTGATGGCATGAAATGGCAGCAAAAGTCCTATAATCAAAAATACCAGAATTTAATGTAGGATTCTTAGCTATTCAGCTCATGTCTCATGGCTCTAGTATAAGCAGAAGCCT
The DNA here is from genome assembly GCF_051348905.1 of Ranitomeya variabilis. NCBI lineage: Eukaryota > Metazoa > Chordata > Amphibia > Anura > Dendrobatidae > Ranitomeya > Ranitomeya variabilis. The sequence goes on from NC_135237.1 coordinate 409,361,544, forward strand.
TAGGCTGGGGTCGCACTTGCGAGTGCAATGCGAGAAACTCGCATCGATACCCGGCACTTGGGACCGGAGTGTGCGGCTGCATGTATTTCTATGCAGCTGAACGCCGTGGTCCGAACCACCGGCGGCAGTGCCGGGTATTGATGTGAGAGACTCGCGCAAGTTTCTTACACTGCACTCACAAGTATGACCCCGGCCTTACTGCTAGCGTGGATTTAGGTTTTTTTTTGTTTTTGTTTTTTTACAATTGATTAAATGGAGTTTGTCAGCCCAAATTGACAATATAAACTAAGCACTGGCTTGTCAGGAAAATAGACCATATTAAAATAGCAACTTAGGGTTCTAATAACTGCCTCCATTCCAGAGAAATTAACCCCTTTCTGACCTCGGACGGGATAGTACGTCCGAGGTCAGAAGCCCCGCTTTGATGCGGGCTCCGCGGTGAGCCCGCATCAAAGCCGGGACATGTCAGCTGTTTTGAACAGCTGACATGTGCCCGTAATAGGAGCGGGCAGAATCGCGATCTGCCCGCGCCTATTAACTAGTTAAATGCCGCTGTCAAACGCAGACAGCGGCATTTAACTACCGCTTCCGGCCGGGCGGCCGGAAATGATCGCATCACCGACCCCCGTCACATGATCGGAGGTCGGCGATGCTTCAGAATAGTAACCATAGAGGTCCTTGAGACCTCTATGGTTACTGATCCCTGGCAGCTGTGAGCGCCACCCTGTGGTCGGCGCTCACAGCACACCTGCATTTCTGCTACATAGCAGCGAACAGCAGATCGCTGCTATGTAGCAGAGGCGATCGTGCTGTGCCTGCTTCTAGCCTCCTGTGGAGGTAATTGAAGCATGGCAAAAGTAAAAAAAATGTGAAAAAAATAAAAAAAAATATAAAAGTTTAACCCCTTCCCGACATGTGACGGTATAGTATGTCACATGTCGGGACCCCCGCTTTGATGTGCGCTCCGGCGGTGAGCGCACATCAAAGTCGCGACATGTCAGCTGTTTTTTACAGCTGACATGTGCGCGCAATAGCGGCGGGTGAAATTGTGATCACCCGCCGCTATTAACTAGTTAAATGCCGCTGTCAAACGCAGACAGCGGCATTTAACTACCGCATCCGGCCGTGCGGCCGGATATGAGCGCATCGCCGACCCCCGTCACATGATCGGGGGTCGGCGATGCTTGTACATTGTAACCATAGAGGTCCTGGAGACCTCTATGGTTACTGATTGCCGGTGGCTGTGAGCGCCCCCCTGTGGTCGGCGCTCACAGCACACCTGCAAATCTGCTGTGTAGCAGCGATCTTATGATCACTGCTGCATAGCAGAGCCGATCGGGCTGTGCCTGCTTCTAGCCTCCCATGGAGGTTATAGAAGCATGGCAAAAGTAAAAAAAAAAAGTTTTTAAAAATGTGAAAAAAATAAAAAAAATATAAAAGTTTAAATCACCCCCCTTTCGCCCCAATCAAAATAAATCAATAAAAAAAACCCCCAACCTACACATATTTGGTATCGCCGCGTTCAGAATCGCCCGATCTATCAATAAAAAAAAAGCATTAACCTGATCGCTAAATGGCGTAATGAGAAAAAAATTCGAAACGCCAGATTTACGTTTTTTTGGTCGCCACGACATTGCATTAAAATGCAATAACGGGCGATCAAAAGAACGTATCTACACCAAAATGCTATCATTAAAAACGCCAGCTCGGCACGCAAAAAATAAGCCCTCACCTGACCCCAGATCACGAAAAATGGAGACGCTACGAGTATCGGAAAATGGCGCAATTTTGTTTTGTTTTGTTTTTTGCAAAGTTTGGAATTTTTTTTCACCACTTAGGTGAAAAATAACCTAGTCATGTTAGGTGTCTATGAACTCGTAGTGACCTGGAGAATCATAATGGCAGGTCAGTTTTAGCATTTAGTGAACCTAGCAAAATAGGCAAGCAAAAAACAAGTGTGGGATTGCACTTTTTTTGCAATTTCACTGCACTTGGAATTTTTTTCCCGTTTTCTAGTACACGACATGCTAAAACCAATGATGTCGTTCAAAAGTACAACTCGTCCCGCAAAAAATAAGCCCTCACATGGCCAAATTGACGGAAAAATAAAAAAGTTATGGCTCTGGGAAGGAGGGTAGCGAAAAACGAAAACGGAAAAACGGAAAAAGCTCCGGGGGTGAAGGGGTTAAATCACCCCCCTTTCGCCCCAATCAAAATAAATCAATAAAAAAAAAATCAAACCTACACATATTTGGTATCGCCGCGTTCAGAATCGCCCGATCCATCAATAAAAAAAGCATTAACCTGATCGCTAAACGGCGTAGCGAGAAAAAAATTAAGGTTTTTTTGTTGCCACGACATTGCATTAAAATGCAATAACGGGCGATCAAAAGAATGTATCTGCACCAAAATGCTATAATTAAAAAAGCCAGCTCGGCACGCAAAAAATAAGCCATCAACCGACCTCAGATCATGAAAAATGGACACGCTACGAGTATCGGAAAATGGCGCAATTTTTTTTTTTTTTTTTTTTTTTTAGCAAAGTTTGGAATTTTTTTTCACCACCAATTATATAAAAAACTAGCTGTACTACCCGGCTTCGCCTGGGTTAATGACTACTGTTAGCAAAATAGAATGTGTTAACAAAAATTTATTCTGCACACAAAAACCACAAAACAAATAGATAGAAATGTAATTATTAAAAGGCAAAAACTAAGCTAATAGAAGCATTTCTTAACATATATTAGCTTTGTTATACTGAGAATGTCTTTGTTGCCTATATTAACCAATCAGCGCTCAGATTAAATAACTGTAGCAAAATAGAAGCTGAGCTGTGATTGGTTGCTATTGGCAGCCTGATAAATCCCCAGCCAACAGGAAGCCCTCCCCCCTGGCAGTATATATTAGCTCACACATACACATAATAGACTGGTCATGTCACTGACAGCTGCCGTATTTCCTATATGGTACAATTGTTGCTTTTGTAGTTTGTCTGCTTATTAATCAGATTTTTATTTTTGAAGGATAATACCAGACTTCTGTGTGTTTTAGGCCGAGTTTCATGTGTCAAGTTGTGTGTGTTGAGTTGCGTGTGGCGACATGCGTGTAGCGACTTTTGTGAGATGATTTTTGTGTGGTGACATGCGTGTAGCAAATTTTTATGTGTCAGGTTAGTGTAGCAAGTTGTGTGCAGCAAGATTTGTGCATGGCGAGTTTTGCGCGTGGCGAGTTTTATGTGTGGTGCCTTTTGAGTATGTGCAAGTTTTGTGTGAGGCAACTTTTGCATGTGGTGCAACTTTTGTACATGTGGCAATTTTTCTGTGTGTGCAAGTTTTGCATGAGGTGAGTTTTCCATGAGGTGAGTTTTGCACGTGTGGCGAGTTTTGCGTGAGCCTAGTTTTGCATATGGCGAGTTTTGCATGTAGCGAGTTTTGCGCGTGGCGAGTTTTGAGTGGTGACTTTTGTGTTTTGACTTTTATGTGGCGAGGTTGGTGTGTGTGGTGAAATGTGTGCTGAGGGTGGTATATGTGTTCAAGCACGTGGTAGTGTGTGGCGCATTTTGTGTGTGTGTTCATATCCCCATGTGTGGTGAGTATTCCATGTTGGGGCCCCACCTCAGCAACTGTACGGTATATACTATTTGGCGCCATCGCTCTCATTCTTTAAGTCCCCATTGTTCACATCTGGCAGCTGTCAATTTTCCTCCAACACTTTTCCCTTCACTTTTTCCCCATTATGTAGATAGGGGCAAAATTGTTTGGTGAATTGGAATGTGCGGGGTTAAAATTTCACCTCACAACATGGCCTATGACGCTCTCGGGGTCCAGACGTGTGACTGTGCAAAATTTTGTGGCTGTAGCTGCGACGGTGCAGATGCCAATCCCGGACATACACACATACATACATACACACATTTAGCTTTATATATTAGATATACCTGTATGTAATCTCCTGTATATAGTATATACCTGTGTGTCATCTCACCTATATATAGTATATATCTGTGTGTCATCTCCTCCTGTATATAGTATATACCTGTATGTCATCTCCTCCTATACATAGCATATACCTGTATGTCATCTCCTCCTGTATATACTATATACCTGTAGGTAATCTGCTCCTGTATATAGTATATACCTGTGTGTCATCTCCTCCTGTATATAGTATATACCTGTATGTCATCTCCTCCTGTATATAGTATATATCTGTATGTCATCTCCTCCTATACATAGCATATATCTGTGTGTCATCTCCTCCTGTATATAGTATATACCTGTGTGTCATCTCCCCTGTAAATAGTATATACCTGTGTGTCATCTCCTCCTGTATATAGTAGATACCTGTATGTCATCTCCTCCTGTATATACTTTATACCTGTGTGTCATCTCTCCTGTATATAGTATATGCCTGTGTGTCATCTCCCCTGTATATAGTATATACCTGTGTGTCATCTCTCCTGTATATAGTATATACCTGTGTGTCATCTCCTCCTGTATATAGTATATACCTGTATGTCATATCCTCCTGTATATAGTATATATCTGTATGTCATCTCCTCCTGTATTAGACCTCGTTCACACGTTATTTGGTCAGTATTTTTACCTCAGTATTTGTAAGCTAAATTGGCAGCCTGATAAATCCCCAGCCTACAGGAAGCCCACCCCCAGGCAGTATATATTAGCTCACACATACACATAATAGACTGGTCATGTGACTGACAGCTGCCGGATTCCTATATGGTACATTTGTTGCTCTTGTAGTTTGTCTGCTTATTAATCAGATTTTTATTTTTGAAGGATAATACCAGACTTGTGTGTGTTTTAGGGCGAGTTTCGTGTGTCAAGTTGTGTGTGTTGAGTTGCGTGTGGCGACATGCATGTAGCGACTTTTGTGAGATGAGTTTTGTGTGGCGACATGCGTGTAGCAACTTTTTGTGTGTCGAGTTGCATGTGACAGGTTAGTGTAGCAAGTTGTGTGCAGCAAGTTTTGCGCATGGCGAGTTTTGCACGTGGCGAGTTTTATGTGTGGTGCCTTTTGAGTATGTGCAAGTTTTGTGTGAGGCAACTTTTTCATGTGTTGCAACTTTTGTGCATGTGGCAATTTTTCCACGTGTGCAAGTTTTGCGTGTGGCGAGTTTTCCATGTGGCGAGTTTTGCACGTGTGGCGAGTTTTGTATGTGGAGAGTTTTGCGCGTGGCGAGTTTTGAGCGGCGACTTTTGTGTTTCGACTTTTATGTGGCGAGGTTGGTGTATGTGTGGTGAAATGTGTGCTGAGGGTGGTATATGTGTTCGAGCACGTGGTAGTGTGTGGCGCATTTTGTGTGTGTGTTCATATCCCCGTGGTGGTGTGGTGATTATCCCATGTTGGGGCCCCACCTTAGCAACTGTACAGTATATACTATTTGGCGCCATCGCTGTCATTCTTTAAGTCCCCCTTGTTCACATCTGGCAGCTGTTAATTTGCCTCCAACACTTTTCCTTTCATTATTTCCCCATTATGTAGATAGGGGCAAAATTGTTTGGTGAATTGGAAAGCGCGGGGTTAAAATTTCACCTCACAACATAGCCTATGACGCTCTCGGGGTCCAGACGTGTGACTGTGCAAAATTTTGTGGCTGTAGCTGCGACGGTTCAGATGCCAATCCCGGACATACACACATACATACATACATAATTACATACACACATACCCACATTCAGCTTTATATATTAGATAACCTAGTCATGTTAGGTGTCTATGAACTCGTACTGACCTGAAGAATCATAATGGCAGGTCAGTTTTAGCATTTAGTGAACCTAGCAAAAAAGCCAAGCAAAAAACAAGTGTGGGATTGCACTTTTTTTGCAATTTCACTTCACTTGGAATTTTTTTCCCGTTTTCTAGTACACAACATGGTAAAACCAATGATGTTGTTCAAAAGTACAACTCATCCCACAAAAAATAAGCCCTCACATGGCCAAATTGACGGAAAAATAAAAATGTTACGGCTCTGGGAAGGAAAATCCCAAGGTCATGAAGGGGTTAAACTTTAATCACATGTGCTAACTTGGCTGCCGGGTGCACCCTTGGTGTGGCCAGGAGGCTCCGTGCACCGTTCCGCCCACTGGTATCTCATACCCCCCCCCGCCTCCTTACTGGTGATTGACAGCAGTGACTTGTCCACAGTAAGTACAGAGAATGCTCAGGCAAGGCAGCACTGTCAATCACCAGTGCGGGAGACCGAGGTACGCAGAATCAGTGGGAGGAATAATGCATTGAGCATCGTGGTCACACCAAGGGTGCACTGAGCAGCCTACTGAGCATATTTGATTAAATCTCAGTTTCTGCAGAACAGAAGCAGCAATTAAAACTAATAGCACAATTTATATAAGGTCTACATCCCCTACAAATCTATGTCCTTAGCATATACTGTCAGTTTGGGTTGATAGCCTCCCTTTAACATATGGGGATGTAATTTCACTTAATTAGTTTCACAGATCAAAACTGCCTGCAGAAAAATCAGCCATGGTACAACAGCTATTTTTGAGCAGTGTAGGTAAGAAAATAAGAACTAAGCTGTGATTGGTTTCTATGGGAAAAAAATAAAATATTTTATAATGTGGCCACATCTATTATTCATTACTTTTGATATAAAACCGAAGTAAAGTATCAAAATTTTGAAAGAAAAATCTGTGTTTTTCATCTTGTTTTTACACCTGGAAGGGAGTTAGAAAAAAAGCAAAAATCTCTTGTAGATGAGCCCAATAATGGATGCATAAATAGTTTCTGACTGTAACAAGTCCATCATTTTTATCTTGACTTGTTTTTAGCAAACTTTACAAACAGCATTGATAAGAAGAGTGGATTAGTGATATTCGGAGACAATTGAGAGGATTCATCATAAAATATAAGACACATCTGCCTATTTTCAGCACAAGAACTAACATCTGAGTGACAGACGATTGTCTATTTACCTTGGTAACAAAAAGAAGCAATAATTGATGCTTTAATTTCCATTTTGTACATTTGCAGTTATTAAAGGTACATGATATGAAAACCCATTGCAGTGAAATGCCATAGTCTTAGATTAGTCAACTTATTGTAAAGCTGCCCTTATACTGTATGTGTCAATAAATGGGTCTATCACTTTTAGGCTACTTCCCCATGTTGAGCTTTTGGAGAGTTTTTGATGTTGCAGATTTTCTGCATGCATTAAGTAGAATAGATTACTTGCATTTTATCAAAAATACGCAGCATCAAAAGCTCAACAAAAACTCCTTGTGCTTACTAACTGATTGAAGCTGCTGCATTTGTGTCCTTTGTCGCAGATTTTTTGTTCCTCCATTTCTTGAAAAATGAGACTCTCTTATCTTTACGCCCATAGATTGTTTATTTCTGGATTAACTGTATTTTTTAATGGCAAGATTTTGTAATACAGTTAATGAATTGAAAACATTGTTATTGTCTTTTTGTGTTCTGCATTTGCTTTCCTAGGGAGTTTACCGCATGTGATAAACAAAAAACTTGCTTTTTTCCAATAATTCTAAATGATTAATTGAATAATACGTTTTGCAAGGGGTTTTTCTTTACATTGTTTAGGTTTTACCACTAATGATGTATATTAGTGTAACATTTTTCCACCAATGGAGCTAAGTGAGGGTTTGTTTTCTGCAGAAGCTTTCGTTTTCATTGATGCCATATTGAGATTGAGATGAACATAAAACAGGAACTCTAGTATTATTTTATTGTATTGCTACCACACTTCTTTGATTACATATTATTACATTTTTTAGGTGGCTTAATAAGCCAAAACAGCAATTATGCCATAGTTCTTTATATACAGTATTTAAGATGTTCATTGTGCAGTTTAACTAATGTGATAACTTTATAGTTTGGGTCCTTATGAACACATTATACCACGTTTGTTTTCAGGTTTTGCATTTGTGTATTTTCATAATAAAGCAGGGAAAACTTTTTGTTTTTACATATTTTTGATGAAGCCTTTTGATGAAAATGATGAAGCAGATCCGCTGCAACCTATCCACCACAGAATCCACCCCAGGGCAGTCAGAAGGTTCCACATGACCCGAAGAAAAACGAGGGTGGAAACCAGAGTTGCAGAAAAACGGCGAAACCAAGGTGGCGGAACTAGCCCGATTATTAAGGGCAAACTCAGCTAACGGCAAGAAGGTCACCCAATCGTCCTGATCAGCAGAGACAAAACACCTCAAATAAGCCTCCAAAGTCTGATTAGTTCGCTCCGTCTGTCCATTAGTCTGAGGATGGAAAGCAGACGAAAACGACAAGTCAATGCCCATCCTACTACAAAAGGATCGCCAGAATCTGGAAACGAACTGGGATCCTCTGTCTGACACAATATTCTCAGGGATGCCGTGCAACCGAACCATGTTCTGGAAAAACACAGGAACCAGGATCAGAGGACAAGAGCACAACAGATTAGCTCTGATTTCAACGATGCCAGGCATTGAACTGAAGGTCCAGGGAGCTTATATAGCAACGCCCCTGAACTAACGGCCCAGGTGAGGATATAGGAAAAGACAGACGCTCCAGAGTCAAATCACTAATGACCACTAGAGGGAGCAAAAAGCAAAATCACAACAGTACCCCCCCCTTAGTGAGGGGTCACCGAACCCTCACCACGACCACCAGGGCGATCAGGATGAGCGGCGTGAAAGGCACGAACTAAATCGGTCTCCTGAAAACAGTTCAGGAATCGGAATCTTGGGTTCAGACCTAGGATTTCTGGTAACATAATCTTGTATACCCTGCACACGAGCGGCAAGCTGGTCCACACTTGTAATCAAGGTCTGGACATTCATGTCTGCAGCAAGCTTAAGCCACTCTGAGGTAAAGGGGAAAAGAAAAAAAAAAAAAATGAGAGAGGGAAAAAAAAAAACCTCAAAATTTTCTTTCTTATAATCCCACTTCTGCAATGCATTAAACATTTAATACTGGCCTGGCATACTGTTATGACCCCAGTGGACAGGGTCTCAGAGGAACGTGTAAGTCTGCAAGATACAAAAATCCAGCTCATAGGGCTGTGGTAACTGGGTTGACCAAATAGCTACTCCTAACGCCAACACTAGAAGTAGCCGGGGATCATGCCTACGGTGATCGCTAGATGACTCGCGCCAGCCGGAGAATCTAACTACCCCTAGGAGAAGAAAACAAAGACCTCTCTTGCCTCCAGAGAAAGGGACCCCAAAGCAAGATACAAGCCCCCCACAAATAATAACGGTGAGGTAAGAGGAAATGACAAACACAGAAATGAACCAGGTTCAGCAAAGAGAGGCCAGCTTACTAATAGCAGAATAAAACAAGATAACTTATCTGGTCAACAAAAACCCTATAAAAATCCACGCTGGAGATTCAAGAACCCCCGAACCGTCTAACGGTCCGGGGGGAGAACACCAGCCCCCTAGAGCTTCCAGCAAAGGTCAGGATACAGATAGGAACAAGCTGGACAAAAATACCAAACAAAACAAAAGCAAAAAGCAAGAAGCAGACTTAGCTTGAAAAACAGGAACCAGGATCAGAGGACAAGAGCACAACAGATTAGCTCTGATTTCAACGATGCCAGGCATTGAACTGAAGGTCCAGGGAGCTTATATAGCAACGCCCCTGAACTAACGGCCCAGGTGAGGATATAGGAAAAGACAGACGCTCCAGAGTCAAATCACTAATGACCACTAGAGGGAGCAAAAAGCAAAATCACAACAGTTTACCCCCACATATGAGGTATCAGCGTACTCAGGACAAATTGGACAACAACGTTCGTGGTCCAGTTTCTCCTTTTACCCTTGGGAAAATAAAAAAAATTTCGCTAAAAGATCATTTTTGTGACTAAAAAGTTAAATGTTCATTTTTTACTTCCATGTTGCTTCTGCTGCTGTGAACCACCTGAAGGGTTAATAAACTTCTTGAATGTGGTTTTGAGCACCTTGAGGGGTGCAGTTTTTAGAATGGTGTCACTTTTGGGTATTTTCAGCCATATAGAACCCTCAAACTGACTTCAAATGTGATGTGGTCCCTAAAAAAAATGGTTTTGTAAATTTTGTTGTAAAAATGAGAAATCACTGGTCAAATTTTAACCCTTATAACTTCCTAGCAAAAAAAAAATTTGTTTCCAAAATTGTGCTGATGTAAAGTAGACATGTGGGAAATGTTATTTATTAACTATTTTGTGTCACATAACTCTCTGGTTTAACAGAATAAAAATTCAAAATGTGAAAATTGCGAAATTTTCAAAATTTTTGCCAAATTTCCGTTTTTTTTCACAAATAAACTCAGAAATTATCGACCTAAATTTACCACTAACATGAAGCCCAATATGTCACGAAAAAACAATCTCAGAATCGCTAGGATCCGTTGAAGCGTTCCTGAGTTATTACCTCATAAAGGGACACTGGTCAGAATTGCAAAAAACGGCAAGGTCATTAAGGCCAAAATAGGCTGGGTCATGAAGGGGTTAAGATAAGGCCCTGATGGCGGTGGCAGCAGCTTAAAGGCCAAAAATGGGGTGACAAATTCCCTTTAAATGTTCTAATCCTCTGCCGAGCCCCACCGCCTCCTGCTTGACAGACAGCTCTCTGGCTAGTCAGCTCTCAGTCAATCAGAAGGTGGGGCTGTGCACGGAATATGTCCAGGGAAGCAGATTCTTGGGAAATGCTATGACACACCTAAAGCATTTAAGCCTCATTAATATATGAATGAAAACAGCATTTTGTCAGTCAGGGATCAATATACTGTATCAGTAAAGCCATGGATGACATTAACGTTCAGACAGACACATTACCATAGAAACATTTTGGGGACAAATCTCTTTTAAAGCAGTGATTACCTAGAAAGAGACAAATGATACAGAGAAAAAGCATTATAATTGTAGAAGTATCAGTCTGTACACTGATAATGGAGAAGTAATGTTCGCTCAGTGTACTGCTCACATCTACATTTCTCATCAATCTCTGGATACATTTGTTTAGCGCTGACAAGTTGCCTTTCCCACACTACTTCTTCCTTCTTTCACCCCACATTCTTCCTGTTTTTAGTCATTTATAACGATGAATATTACTATAATTATTTTACTAAGTCGCATAATGTTATTATGTATTACAAGTTATAATATTTAACTGATATGACTGAATAGTTAAATTCTGGACAATTTTTGCAATAAGTAAGAGTTATTTAACAAACCAGTTGCTTTGATAACACAGGTCTGAAAGGGTAAAACTGTCTGAAAAGTAAGAGATGATGTTTATATGCTTTCGAATGCTGAACTCAGCAAAAATATCAAAAAAAGCCATCATGTACAGTTTGACTACGTGGACTTTTTCTAGCATAATACTTTGTTAACTTTGGTGGATGATTTTGGTATCATTAGATACTCTGCTGTGAGCAGAGAAGATTTTCTTTACCCATCTTCCAAAGAGTGTGGTGGTGTCCACAGCATCCAATCATAGCATATCTTTCCTTTTACCTTAGCAGTATAAAAAATGAAAGCTGAGCTGTGATTGGTTGTTATGGGAAGTAAAGACAGATTTTTTTGTTAGTCACAATTCATAGCAGTGAGGTGTCCATATCAACCAATCAGAGAACCTCTTTCATTTTATCTCTGTCATATAAGAACTGAAAGCTGCACTGTGATTGGTTGCTATGGAGAGCCACGGACGATTTTCTTTTAGACAGAGATCATAAGAGTGTGGTGGCGTGCTTACTAGTGTTGAGCATTCCGATACCGCAAGTATCGGGTATCGGCCGATACTTGCGGGTATCGGAATTCCGATACCGAGATCCGATACTTTTGTGATATCGGGAATCGGTATCGGGATTAATAGCAATGTGTAAAATAAAGAATTAAAATAAAAAATATTGCTATACTCACCTCTCCGACGCAGCCTGCACCTCACCGAGGGAACCGGCAGCCTTCTTTGCTTAAAATGCGCGCATTTACTGCCTTCCGTGACGTCACGGCTTCTGATTGGTCGCGTGCCGCCCATGTGACCGCAACGCGACCAATCACAACAAGCCGTGACGTAATTTCAGGTCCTGAATGCCTAATTCTAGGCATTCAGGATTTGAAAATTACGTCACGGCTTGTGATTGGTCGCGTGCCACCCATGTGACCGCGACGCGACCAATCACAAGCTGTGACGTAATATTCAAATCCTGAATGCCTAGAATTAGGCATTCAGGACCTGAAATTACGTCACGGCTTGTTGTGATTGGTCGCGTCGCCATCACATGGGCGGCACGCGACCAATCAGAAGCCGTGACGTCACGGAAGGCAGTAAACGCGCGCATTTTAAGCAAAGAAGGCTGCCGGTTCCCTCGGTAAGGTGCAGGCTGCGTCGGAGAGGTGAGTAAAGCAATATTTTTTATTTTAATTCTTTATTTTACACAGTAATATGGATCCCAGGGCCTGAAGGAGAGTTTCCTCTCCTTCAGACCCTGGGAACCATCAGGGATACCGTCCGATACTTGAGTCCCATTGACTTGTATTGGTATCGGGTATCGGTATCGGATTAGATCCGATACTTTGCCGGTATCGGCCGATACTTTCCGATACCGATACTTTCAAGTATCAGACGGTATCGCTCAACACTAGTGCTTACCACCATTCCTTTCAGTATTTAGGAGTTGCTGCTGATTCTAACAACGTGATTGAAATGGTTACTAGGGGGTGTTGTAATTCAGCTGACAACTTTTGCTACATTTGTTGTTGTTTTATAGTAAAGAAACAACGAAGGAGCATTACGAACTTCATTTGAAAAGTGTATTATATGTACTTTGGTGTAAAACTAGGTGATCAGGACAAGTCTTGGGCTCCACATGTAGTGTGTTCTGTTTGTGTAGAAGAACTATGGCAGTGGTCTAAAAGGAAGAACGAGAGCTTTCGTTTTTGCGTGCCTATGATTTCAAGGGAACCACAAAATCATAGTGATGACTGCAACTTTTGTACGTGCAACGTAGAGGGATTCTACCTTAAAAATAACAAGGAAATTATATACCTGGACCTCCCATCAGCAATTCACCCTGTGCCTTACGGTCCAGGAATACCTGTCCCTTCACCTCTGGCAAAACTTGAAAATACACTTGATTGAGAAGATTCAGAACATGAAGAGAAGGATTCTAACAAAGACTTTCACACTAGTCCCATCGAGCCTAAGCTTTTTTCACAGCTCAAATTAAAAGATTTAGTCAGGGACTTGAACCTTCCTAAACATTCTGCAGAACTTTTAGGCTTTAGAGGAGGGAAAAAAATGCTATCTCCTGGTACTTGTACCTGTTTTCATGGTACAGAAGCAGGGAAAAAGAATTCCTTCCATACTTTTCTCAAGACTGTTCTCTAGTGTTCGCAGTGATGCTCCTGGACTGATGGAAAAATTTAACATTGAGTACAATGTGAGCGAGTGGAGACTCTTTATTGATTCATCCAATAAAAGTCTGAAAGCTGTGCAACTGCACAATAGCAGCACGTATGCCTCTGTAGGGCATTCTGTGTACTTGGAGGAAAGATATGAGAATTTAGACTTTAGCCTTAAGAAATGTAACTACAAGGATCTTAGATCATAGATGGTCAATATGTGGTGATCTGAAAGTTCTCTCTTTGCTGCTTGGCACCATGGGGGATATACAAAATACCCATGCTCTTGTGTGAATGGGGACAGCTGGGCTAGGACTCAACACTGAAGCCAAAAAGTTGGCCAATGAGAACATTTTTGCAACTTGAACTTGAACATTATTGCGGAAAGTTTAGTTGATCCCACTAAAGTTCTCCGGCTAGCAGTCCACATTAAGCTTGAACTGATGAAACAGTTTGTGAAAGCTCTACCGAAAGAAGGAGAGATCTTTAAATACCTGTGGGTCAAATTTCAGGGACGGTCCAAAGCTAAACTGAAGGAATGCATTTTTATGGGTCCGGATATTCAGAAACTCATGATGGATTACTTGTTTGAAACAAAAATTAAAGCCGTTGAGAAAATGGCTTGGGATTCTTTCAAAAAATTTGCTAACAAAAAATTCTGGGCAACAACAAGATTTAAGTCCATTGTGGAGAACATGATGAAACGTTTCAAAGCCTTGAGTTGTCTGACGAATTTGAAGTTACATTTTCTACATTCCCATTTAAGAACAAAACGCACACTGAATCAAAGCAACCATATATATGAACACTTCATGTTGATATAGTCATTCAGCAAACCGGGGTACAGCCATTACTATTAGATTGCATATTTCTTATATCTAACCTGTTTTACACCAGTATTTATTTATACCTACAGTGGTATTACCTTTAATATTCACACATTAGATCTACTGTTTTCCCTGGTTTCCTTTAATATTCATGCCCTAATTCACATCAGAATTGACCCATGTTTCGTTATGCACCTGTCTCTTGATTAATCTATACACACCATCATGTGATTCTTTTATTCACTTTGCAGTAGGTTTTTCGATGGTTATTGTGAGCACCTTCATCAGTCATTTTTCACATGTATATTTTATTACATAATTTTTTTTTTGTACTTATCATTTATTAAGTTTTCCATGTGATTACCAGTTCTCACAATTGACCTTGTGTTGGTGGTTGCAGGTACTTTTTATGCTTCATGTACCATACATTGCCTATCTCTTTTTTACATTGTCTCAATAGACATTGTCTTTTGTACTACTAACTTTTTATGACCATCATGTTAGTTTTTTTCTCTTTGTACACTGCATTCCCATTTAGACTACTTTCCTGAAAACCTTGGTCCTGTTAGCAAAAAGCAAGGAGAAAGATTTAATCAGGATATCAAGGAGATGGAGTGACGATACCAAGGTAGATGGAACGTGAACATGATGGGGGACTATTGTTAGACGCTTCACAAACAAAATCCACAGGACTTCTCTAAGAGAAAAGGTATCAAAAGGTGCAAGAAATATTTTCCAATAAAGTTGCAGAATGAATGTTCAATATATTTTTATACAGTGTGTCCGTAAAGTCATGGTGCACTTTTGACCAGTCACTGGAAAGCAACAAAAAAAAGATATTAATGTGAAATCCGCTCCAAATAAAAGAAAAACCTCTCCCAGTTTCATACCTATTCAGTGCAGTTCGATGTGGGCTCCATTTTTTGCCCTACACACATCCAAACGATAGTGAAGTTCTTGCCACACACAGGTATGGACATCTGGTGTAACTGAGTGAATAACGTCTGCAACTCTCTGTTTTAAATGATTAATGTTGTTGATACGTTCAATGTACACATGTTGCTTCACATAACCCCAAAATTAAAAGTATAAAGGCCGTCAGATCTGGGGATCGTGGTGGCCATGGCTTGACAGAACCCCTGCCTATCCACCGCCGGGGGAATATTCTATTCAGAAACTCACGAACAATGGTGGTGTAGTGTGGAGGAGCACCATCCTGTTGAAAGATGACACCTTCTGGAAATTGTGGCACTGCATACAATTCCAACAAGTCAAAAAACCAGGGCTGTGGAGTCGGTAAGCCACAGTTGCGACTCTGCCTTCTGGATTTTATCTGGTTCCGGCTCCGACTCCGGCTCAGACTCCTTCATAAATGGCCAATTAGTAACAATAAATTTACTGTTGTAAAATATTAACATCGTGCTGATTCAGTTTCTCACCATCATATAAGTAATCAGACCACTTAGAGCAAAAACTGTATTTATTAGAATACAATTAGAATATAGCAAATAATTTTTATAAACTTTTCTAAACTCTTGTAAGTAAATATGCAATAAACACTGTTATGTAGTTAATAAGAAGAAATCTATAAATTTGTCCTCAGAAAAAGTATTGCCTTTGTCAGATCCTCCTTCATGGATGCCCTTAAATCTGATCTAATTATTTTGAGAGCGGAGAACAACCTCTCTACACTAACTTGGGTTGGTGGCAAAGCAGTAACCACTCGGGCAACATCTCTGACAATGTCAGGATACAGAGGAATCGCTTGTTGCACTGTTATTTTTGATGAACGGTCAAATTTCTCAATTTCTTTTAGTGCACATGAAAAATTCTGCTGAAATGTACTGGCTGTGTTCTTTGATGGGGATGACTCTTCTTCTATGCGGGAACGCTTTGCACGGTCCTTGTGATCCAAATATTTTTCAAAATTAAATTCTTCATCAGTTGATGAGGGTGAAGATGTGGCAGGACGACCAAATTCTTCTTGTTCCTCCTGACTGTTCTGCAACCCTTTCATCCTTACTGCTATTTCAAACAGAGCTTCTTTTCCTTTAGTTAGCTGTTGATCATCTAGAAGAATCCGATGCATTGGGTCTACATAAACAGCTGCCAAAAGAATGTTATTTTGTAAAAGTAGCTCCTCTCTCCGTTTCATTGATGTAGAAATGCCACTTGCAATTAACCCTCCTCTTTGGGACAGGCGAAACATCAGGTTCTTCCACTCCTTTAAGAAAATACCTGGAGTTAAGTCCTCTGCTTGTAATTTTTTAGTCACTGTAAATGAGTGCTCTAGCAATTTTTCCAGCTCAGTCACCTGATTCCACTGACTTTCATTTAGCGTCAGTTGAGGGTTAGCCATGTCTACAAGAAAGGTTTTCAGTTCAACCAAGCGCTGAATCATTAAGTAAGTACTGCTCCATCGTGTGGCTTGATCAATAATTGCCCCTTTTCCAGCACGTCTCTTCAAAATTGAGTCAACTTTAGGGGTTTTGGCAACAGTAGCCAATTTTCTCACCTTGCCAATCAGTGCAGCAGCATGTCCTTCTTGCAGACTGCCTCTTATAGTCAGCTGTAGCATATGCACAACACAGCGCATGTGATGAATGAAAGAACGTATTGACACAGTTTCAACAAGATCATCTAAACTATCATGTTGCTGTTCATCTGAAGCAACTTCAGTTTGCTCCTGAGTTACAATACTGTGTTCCTCTATTTCAAACATTTCTGTGTCTGTGGACCCAGAATGTTCTTCTAGCTGCTGGTCACCATCATTACGCTTATTCATTAGCTTAATAGTACTTATCATATTTGAAGCATTGTCAGTTACAACAGAAAGAACTTGCTCTTTTTTAAGTTCATAGTCTTGCAGAACCTTTTCCACCAAGACCTGGAGAAACTCACTGGTGTGATGAGCTTTGGTGTGTTTTACTGCCAATGTCTTGGTAACTATTTCATTTTTGTCACAAACAAATCGGACATTGATGGCAAAATAGTTCACTTTGTGACGTGTGCAGGCATCCATTTTAAGAAACAGAAAGCGTCCCTTGAGAGTTTTTTTAAGTTCTTCATTTTGTTTAAAAGCTTCTTCGATTGCTAATTTTCTAATACTCTCTCTCTCTAGAGAAACACCAAGCTTGCGGGCCATTTCTCCATTCAGACACATAAAAGCTGGTTGTGAAAATAATGAAATAGGCACACTATCCTTTACAACAAGCTCTATGATCTGTTTTTTAAATGTATCTACTGTCATTGTCACAGTAACTTTGTCACTGACAAAATATCTTGCAACTGATGGCTGCAAAGTTCTCTGCTCCTTTGTTTGGCTGGAAGAGCTGGGCACTGGTTCATTGGTTTGGATGCAGTCTTTCTCATCCACTGCTTTCAGTACTTCTGGATGAAAGCGCTGTAAATGTCTCTTTAGATTAGGAGCTCTGGTAGGAGCATTTTTATCTTTGCCTGAATATGCACTGATCTTGGCTTCACAGCATTTGTTTTCTTCTGGATCATTAGTCATACACTGACAGACATAATGTTTTCTATCTTGAGTGATGGTGAAATGTTCAAATACAGCTGATTTAATGTGACGCTTCTTTGACATTCTCAGGTTTTTAATTCTGCATTCACAATCCAAATGACAATTGTTTTTCCTAAAAACAATTGTACAAAATTATTGCCAGGTCGTACAACTGATATAGTGGTAAGTAATACTGTTCTTCCTCATGTACTCACAGTTAACTGATGCAAAGTTTGTTGAAAGGATACTTCTTACAGTCTTCCTCTTCTGAGTAGCAGCTCTGAGATGCTTGGAAGACGCACACCTAGTAAACATCTAGTCTAGAGGAGGAGCTTTACTACTAAGAATTTGCAACACATTGTCACTTTCAGTTTCATACATTGTAAGTAGGGGGGTTGGGGCAGCATGAGGTTAACCAAGTAGAAGATTAGATAAGGGCAGTGGAGAACAGTGACACACAAGATGTAAGAAATGTCTCTATCTTCAGCAGAACTGCTTATCACTGTTGTTCATAGTTTGATAGAACATATATATTTGAGTAACATTTATAAAATTCATATGAAAGTTCAATTATGAAATATTAATAAAAAAATTTTAAAGCTGGAGTCTGAGTCGGTACATTTCTACCGACTCTGACTCCGACCAAAATTAACTCCGACTCCACAGCCCTGCAAAAAACGTGTTTGCCGTCCCAGATTGCTCCGCGAAAAAAAATGGGCCTATCACCTTATCATGCATCAGGCCACACCACACGTTCACTTTAGGGGTGTACGCTCCTACTCAACGTAGGCATGAGGATGTTCAGCAGCCCATATTCAGACATTATGGCAATGAACATCTCCACAGATAAGGAAGGTCGCCTCATCGCTAAACACAATCTTCTGCAAAAATCTTGCATCATTGTCGATCTCATGAAGCATATCTGTAGCAAACGCGCATCATTTGGGTCTATCCACCGGTTAGATAGCGTGCAACAGCGGTAATTTCTACCCCGTAAAACAGAGATGTTTTTTTAACACCTTATGAACTGTAGTCTTGCTTAGGTGTAGTTGTCGAGCACACGCACGCACAGATTTTTTAGTGCTCCTTAGGTAGCTATCCTGTATAGCCTCTACAGACTCGTCACTGACTGATGGCCTACCAGAATGGAGTTTCTCCACCAAACTGCCCGTTTCCTTCAACTGCTTATCCCACCGAGTAATGTTATTCCTATGTGGTGGTGCTTCATTATAAACGCGCTGATATTCACGTAGCACTTTGGTCACAGATTTGAATTTAGCGAGCCACAGAATACACTGAAATTTCCTCTGTACTGTCCACATCTCAACTGGCATGGAAAACCACACAGCTGGCATAAGCTTGTGGTTGCACGATGTCACAGACCTGGCAGTGTATTAAACTGAACTCTGATTATCAGGGGTTAATCTGACTGGGGGATCAGCAACAGCTTAAATGAGTTTGTGTTGCTTGATTGGTTCTTGTTATCTCTCCTCATGAACAGGTCTGATATGATTGGGCCCGAGAAAGGGCGCCAAAATGTAACCTATAAATAGATCCTGTGACTGGCCAAAAGTGCACCATGACTTTACGGACACACTGTATATATATTGTGTACATTTTTGGCTACAATAAAATTTTTCTTGTTCATCTCCCTTGTTCATAATTTCACGTGTGTTTTTTGCAAAATCCATATGTAATGGTTAAAAATAGAAGGATTCTTTTAAATCAGGGCAAATGAAAAATAACAATCAGTCATTGGATTTGAAACAATTTTCATAAATCCAAATTTTGCATACCTGTGTTATTTCATTCTGCAATATGCAAATGACAATGTTAGAGAAGGGGGCCTTATTTTAGCAAGTTCTCCTGTGCCCCAGAAACAAGCAGCCATTTTGTTATTTCTTGTGGCATACTGTAAAGGGAGATGAAATCTATGGCTTTGATTAATTAGGGACATATTTAGAAGATATAGGGCTCTACACCAAAGTAACTGAGCAACAACCAGCAAATAGGAATCCTTAGGATATATGCAAACGGTGCAGCTTTGTCGTGTTTTTGCTGCATTTTTTTTCTGCTCAGATTTGTCTGGTTTTGTTGCGTTTTTTTGTACTAAAACCTGATAAAGTAGAATCAGATTTATTTTTGGCACTAAACTTTATCAGCGTGCACATGAGAGAAATGTAGCATGAAAAAACACAGCAAAAAAAGCAACACAAAAACAAGCAAAACCTGCTTTTTGCAGCAAGTTTCTTACTGTCAAGAGAGCATAAAAAAGCAGCAAAAACTCAATGTATGAACATAGCCCAATACCCAATACCCAATACCAGGAGGAAGCGGATGCGAAACGCGCGTCGGGGTAGTCAAGGTGCAGCGTGCCACGAGGTGGAGGAACATTGATTCAGGTAATATGTATCGGGCAGTCTGCCCGTAACATTTCACATGATTGTGTATCGGATACATTACCTGCTGTGTGCGGCGGACTTCACAATGAGTGTGACTTCGGGGAATATCAATTTGGTTCCTCTGATGGTGGGAGTCCTCTGCTAGGGACTGGAGAAGTAGGACACGCGACGGTATGAGAGGGAATATGTGCAATAGTTGCTTGTTTCTCGTGTGCCCGAATGAGGGAAGTTTAGTCCGTCCTTCACATTTCCCCCTGTATGGATTGTGATTTGACCGATAGGGACTTGGTCTGTCCATATTTACAAGAGGGTTTCTATGTAATCACCACTAATGAATAATGTTAGTAATTCTGCGGTACTGACTGTGGTATTAAGGATTGGAAAAGGTCCATTCGGGTGATTAATTTGAAATAGGTGGGGATTACATCTACATATTTACAAATTTCTGCTGTTTGCCTTGGCATTTACAATTGTATTGGACTGTGAGGCTCTGTTTTAACACTTTTTTGTATTGTTACATGTGAATAAAGGTTTTTGGTTTTAATCAGTATACACTTCTTGACTGGTTTTAAAATTACTTGGTCAGTATGTTCATATCGACTTTGGAGTGTGACCCATTTGTAGCTTGAGGAAATGGGTTGGTGCTTGGTATTAACGACAAGAACTGCAAAGGTTGAGTCATAGATGCTTGAATAGGTAATACCTATTTTATTATTTCAACAGAAAGTTTTATTTTATTTTATTTTTTAAATCCTGGACAACTCCGTTAAGAATGTTATAAAATAAAACTTCCAGAAATGTAAACCTAAATGACTATAAAACAAAACCTGTCACCATCCATAAAGTACAGTAGACTCATCACTTGATGTAATGCTAATATTGCTTACTAATAGTGTCCAGAAACCAATAGAAAATGTGAATCAGCATTAAACAGACAGGTGAGCTCCATTGGGAGATGTGTATGATAGTCTTAAATGTCACCATTATCCATTAAGCAAATTAAACCCCACGAAAGGTGTTGCTGACAGGAGAGTTTACATTATGATTAATTAAATGCCGGCGGTATAAAGATAATTTGCGTGGCAGCTTATTTTCCATTTGGAAATGTAGCTAATATTTTACGCATCTCTTTGCAGTGCCAACCATGTCGATATCTCTGTCAACATTAATTTGCTTCATTAAAGATGTCAGATTGTGAAGATTTAGTGTCAGAGAGAAATGAAAATCTATCTAATTGGATTGATGTATCTATTATCATTCTGACATTACACCCTATCATTAGCTATTGACTCGCAGCAAGTACTAGACTAATATTCTCAATATTAGCAGGAACAACACAGGTTGGAGGGCTGGAGATATATTAAACTAGAGGTACCTTGGGCTAAGAGGTGTTTCCCCGATGGATACATTTTGCCGAACCCCTGGACTGGGAGACAGCCATTTTCTAAGTCAGCAGACAGCTGGCTCAGAAGGTGCAGAACGCAGGACCCAAGTGATTAATTGTACTTGCGTCTTTCACATACGAGTAC
Organism: Ranitomeya variabilis; assembly: GCF_051348905.1. Lineage (NCBI taxonomy): Eukaryota > Metazoa > Chordata > Amphibia > Anura > Dendrobatidae > Ranitomeya > Ranitomeya variabilis. The sequence continues at coordinate 409,383,179 of NC_135237.1, forward strand.
AATTGAAGCCCTGAATTAGATGTGAGGACACAGTTTGAGGGGGAGAAGTAAGATCTGAGGACACAGTTTGGGTTAGATGCTTGGGTTAGATGCTTGGGTTAGATAAGGAATAAGATTTGAGGACTCCATTTCGGGGGAGAAGAAATTTTGATTTGGGTACACGAGTAGATAGTTTTGGGGAGAGAGGAAATTAGATTTGAAGACACAGTTTGGGGAACGAGAAAGGGGCACAATATGGGAAGGGGGACAGGGAAGCGGGAGAAATCTGATGACACAGTATGAGGAGCAAGGCGGGAGATGGGGACATGTATGAGGAAACAGAGGGGGCATAGGTGCAGACACAGTATGGTGAGTAGAGGGATGGGTGCAGACACAGTATGAGGGGGAAAATATGTGGACACAGAATAAGGAGCGAGTGAGGGGATGGGTGCAGACACAGTGTAGGGAGTCATGGGAATATGTGAGTAGGCAGTATGGAGAGAAAGGGGGTAAATATGTGAGGATATAGTATGGCTAGCAAGGGTGATGTGAGAGGAGACAGTATGAGGAGGGAGAGGGAAATGTGTGAGGAAACTATTGAGGGGAATACTGTGAGTAGACAGAATGGGGAGAAAACTGTAAGTGGGCACAGAATAGAGACTAAGTAGTGTGGGAGGGTAGCATGGGGGACAGTGGGTCACAGGTGTGTCAGAGGCTGCAGATCATTGCTCTGCATCTGATTTCAGAAGGTCTCGGCAGTTTGCTTTGCAGACTTCTTCCTGGGCCTTCTGACACTAGGACCCAGTGGCAACCTTCTCCCGGCTCTAGTTGACACACCTGGACCGGGATGTTTATAACTTCCAGCTTGCTGCTGGAAAGTTGTGGGTGATATTTCTATTTCCAGTTCCCTGTTGAGGTTTGGAGCCATAGAGGTTGGCTATGTTCCTTCTTGGTGTTGCTGGAGGACGTCTGTGTTTCCCTCTGAGTCTACTCAAGCTAAGTGTTCTCCTGGTTTGTCTATCCCAGCTGTCTTTACTGGTAGTGAGGATTGACTAGCGCACATCATGTCTTTCCCAGTGCAGGGCTTATCAAGAGGGTCAGGCAGGGATCAGGTATCCTGCTTGGTGATAAGTGTGGAACCTATATAGGGACGATGGGGAAGACAGGGTGATGTTAGATCTGCCTAGGAGTCTCCACTCCCCCCTTCCCTAATGTTTGGTTCTCTTTCCCTTATCCCTTCGTGTTGCACTTAACATGTTGCGTGACACAGTGTAAGGGAATAACCAAGGAGGGGGAATGCAATGAGGCAAAGTATAGAGACTGGGTCCTAAATGGGGGACACAGTGTGAGAGGTCAGTGTGAAGAGGGGGCCCAGAATGGAAAAAAGGGGGCAGTGTGGAGGGCATGTACCATAAGAAGGACAGTGTGTGGGTCATATTTTGTATGGTATATAGTGAGGGGCAATTATTTATTCAGGGGATCAGAGTAGGTAGGGCAGATATTTTTATTCAGGAATATTATAATGACACTGCTATTTTTAAGGGCATCATGTTGGGATGTGCTGCAGAAGACTGGATAAAATCTGCAGATGCAAGATGTGGCTGTGAGAAGTCATCATGGAGTCTGCACAAGATGAAGAAGAAAAGAAAGTATCATGCCAGTATCCTTGTGGTCTAGGGCACAGAAATAGATTAAAGAGGATATAGGGGACGTTAGCAAAAAAGGCATGTAGTTGCTAACAGAGGCAACTACCTGTTTGTTGTACCTGGTGTCAGTCATTGACCCCTTAAGCCAGAGATTCAGCTACTTCCTGTCAACAGAGCAGCAGTTTCTCTTCCTTCTGACAGGGGCAAAACTACTGGTGTCATGCTGATTGACAGCCGGATTCTGCTGCCTAATTGGGGGAAGCTGGCTGTCAATCAGCATGAAACCAGTAGTCCCGCCCACTCAACAATAAGAGAAACTGCTGCTCTGTTGAGGTGAAAGGAAGTAGCTGAATCTCTGGCGAAAGCGGTCAATGACTGGCGCTAGGTACAACAGTCAGGTAGTTTCCTCTGTTAGCAACTGCATGCCTTTATTTTAAAGCCACGGATATTGCCTTTAATATAAAAATCCATGGTGATCCAAGGAAAACAAACGTTTAGGAATCGGGTTGTCCTGTTTCTTTACAGCATACATCATACGGACGATACATCAAGGTGGACAGTAGAACAACACAGTTATCTCAATGGTTAGGAAGAGTGTTTTTTAAATACTGATCAGAAGGGGAAGAGGTCAAGAAATGTGTGCCGCTCAGGTGTACAGCTTAAAGGGAAGCATGACTATCAGTACTTGTCTTGTTTGCCAATTACACCTACTTAAAGGGAACCTGTTACCTGAATTTGGCGGGACAGGTTTGTGGTCATATGGGCGGGGTTTTCAGGTGTTTGATTTTGCCTTGCACAGGCGTGTACTACGGAGGACACAGCATGAACTTCAATCCAATATTGCGGCCAGCATGCAGCCAGCGGGTAAGGAAAGGGTGAATCAAACACCCGAAAACCCCAGCCATATGACCACAAACCTGTCCCGCCAAATTCAGGTGACAGGTTCCCTTTAAGTATGATGATGTGAGAACTCTTTTGACAAAACAATTTGCATCACAAAATATCAGGCAAATGATATGATCCTCCTGTGATATTATCTGACTGTATCTGAGTCTATACATATTAATCTTAGAAAAGATGATCTAATCATTGACAATAAATTCTACTTGCCAGTAAGATACATTACACCAGTCATCATGACATGTGATCCAGGACAAAAACAAGTAGGTGAGTCAATCATGAATCTGTCTGATTGTCTTATCAGGGGGTTAAGATAGCAGAATCTTGAACTGGTCTAATGTCAACTATGTTGCAAAAAAAAAAAAAAAATAGACTTCTGTGGTTTTATTAAAGAGTAAAGATTATTCAATGGTAAAGGTTCTGCAAGGTAAAAAATGTTCTTAGCGATAACCCTGACAATGACAAACATGTCATAATGAAATGCAAATGAATACAAATCTATATTCTCCTAATCTTCTGGTCTATATGAAACATGCTGTTTTCATAAATTATTACAGTTCAAATATAGCATCAGCCTTTCACAATACTAACAGAAGGTGTGCTCCACACATATTAATGTGCTCTTTTGGCAGCTCCCCGATGAACCTTTGGTAATCCAGACACTGTTGAGCCTCATTTGTCTTGTACGCTTTACTATTCTTACAATTTATAATTATGTGTGACAATGAGGGCTGGAGTTCTCAATCCTCTCACCACAACCTGTAATTTTCAGCTGTGTCTTTTTTCATACTGTCCAGACACAAAGTTGACATCATTATTTGACCAACTTTTGGGAATCTTCCACTTGACTTGTTTTTAAACCAACATTTAGTGTTCAGGGAGCCTGAAAGTGGTACTATGCCACGCCATATGTCAGGGCCATTGAATACTCCACATCACACATGATGCCTAATATTGTTCTGTTTCAGAAAAAAAAGGGGACGGAGGTAGCTAAAATTGGAATTCAGACATCATATGGGTAAAGATTTAATACCAATAATGCTGTGAGCTTCTTAAAATCCCTGCTTCCATGATACATTTCCAGCAGTAAATAATAGAGATGAGTGAACCCCAACTTAAAAGTTCGTACCGGACAATTAGTGTCCGGTGCTAAATGCCAACTCGGAATTCCCATAGAAATCCGTTTCAATGTTTGGTTTTGGAGAAAAATACCTTTATAAAAGTTTTCAGTGTTCCCCGGAACAGATGCAATGAGATGAGTCTGAGCTATATATAGTATAAGGCCATCAGAATAAGGGAATTTACATAGGACTTCCTTATTTACATGCAGCTTAATCATTGTGTAAGGGTATGGTCACATGTCGCATTAAATGCAGCGTGGATATGTGGGTATCTGCTGCTGACGTGGTGTGGGGGTGCCTCAGAGCTTATTCTTATTGTCATTTAACGAGGCTAATCCTCTGATTTTTAAGTAGATTCGAGAAATCAGATTTTCATTAGATTTTCTTTCATTCGTGTCTCATCCGCTTTCATATATCTACATTAAAAATATACATGATCATAAACAATTTCCTACGTTAATAATGGAAATGTAGCAGTAGCATTTGCATGCTGCACAGTTGATCTATGTCAGTAGGTCTGATTTTTTTGCAGCACCCATTGCCTTGAATGGATGGGTCTCGTCATCTGAACAGCCTCTATTAAATGAGTGCGGTCCTTATGGTATCGCATCAAAAATCAGATCGCACATGTCTGATAAATTCACTGCATGAGCATTTGGGGTAAAATTCAAGATATTTATGTGCTTCTTTATTCATTCTGCAAAAGATTTTTATTTCTGTAGGGCAGATTAAAATCTGTTCTGATTTTTTCCATGTCTTGTGAATGTAATAATAAAAACTGTATTCACATGCAATGGAGAAGGATTAAGATTAGATTTGAAGCTGTGAACGTACCTGAAATATCTGATATACTTCGTTCTCAGGATACCGTACTTATCTCATCTGAAAGTTCTGTAACGGCTAATGAACAGACAGGGGGATTGCTTAGCTACTGAAATGAGCCAGTCATGGTCATATGTCAATAGTAAGCTCTCACCTGTGTCAAACCTAACCTGGAAGTACTATTTTCTATACATATAAAAAAATATATATTTTTTATACTGGACATTCCCTTTAAACAACTGAAAATTCTTTAACAGGAATCTGTCACCAGATTTATAATTGTCAATCTAACAACAATACAGAACAGGGACAGAGACCCTGATTTCAGGACTATTTCATTTACTCGGCTTCTTGCTGTAGTTTTGTTAAAATCCCCGTGTTATCTGCCACAGTTTTTCTAGTACTCTAAATTATGAGTTCTGTCCAAAACCATATGCTTATTGATTGACAGCTTTCTGCATACACTATGCATAGGGAGAAAGCTGTCAATCAATAGTGGTTTAGCAGGGACAGCCAGAGTTCATAAATATTAAGAATGATGTCATGTCCCATGACTTGGGAATAATCTCTGGTTCAGAAGTCTTTTTACTTACTGTGTGTGTGTGCAAAACTACAAAAATTTGGTTGGAAAATACATTTTCTAGAATTTTCATAAGTGCCTCCTGCAGTCGAGTTATCTTAAGATATATCTAAGTGTAAGTACTAGTTCATACTGAGGCAGTCTAGAAACAGTGTCTCAAGCGCCCTACACTTGCAGCCTAGTTATGGAGTTAAAATAGACTACATAATAGCCATTGACCAGCATGGGGAATACCAGGGGAATTGTTACAGTGTGATAACTGAAATCTGTCATGATTCGGTAGTCTGCCGTCACAGAGAGTCAGACAACCCTTTTAATCTTATCTCCTACTATCTACATATAGATTTGAGGACTTCTGGTTATAAGAGTTAGATATTTCTTTAAAAAGATCCTGTCAGTAGGATTTATCACTATAAAGTAATGCCCATAATGGCGTTTTTACACTGATTAAATTGATACCTTTGTTGAAGGAATCCAATCATTGGTTCTTTTTTAATCATGGTTTTAAGTTTTCTTTTGATGACATCTTCTGTGCTTCAGGGTGGACCCGGGGGGTTGGGTCTTCTGCACTGGACCTGCCTCCTGTGTTTCTACAGGTCACCGATTATTCAGTGACCCGCCTTTGTTTTGAAATTTGCACCGTCGCGGCCATTATTGGGTAGGTTTTCTGTGCACAGTGTGAGATTCCACATCTGGTCTTTTGGGCTTCAATAAAATGAAGCGGATTTGGCGCACTCACAGATCGAGATCTGAGCCCTGACTTCGATCTGTGCATGCACCGATTTCGGCACCCTTTTATTGAAGACCAAATGTGGAATCTCAAACTGCACACATGCCGCCCAACCAATGATCGCAGTGACGGCGCAAAATTTCAAAATGGAGGCAGGTCACTGAATAATCAGTGACCTGTAGAAACACAGGAGGCAGGCGAAGGGTTCGAAGCAAAAGTTGACCGAATGCCCCCAGGGCCACCCAGATGCACAGAAGACGTCATCAGAAAAAACTTAAAACTATCACTAAAATAGAATCACTGATCAGATTCCTTCAACAAAGGTATCAATTTAATCAGCAACCACCAATCGACCAAACCGCTGCATGACCAGCTCTATCCTCGCCTACTGTATTCTCACCAATCCCTTGTAGATTGTGAGCCTTCGCGGGCAGGGTCCTCTCTCCTCCCGTACCAGTTATGACTTGTATTGTTTAAGATTATTGTACTTGTTTTTATTATGTATACCCCTCCTCACATGTAAAGCGCCATGGAATAAATGGCGCTATAACAATAAATAATAATAATAATAAGTGTAAAAGTGCCATTATGGGCACTACTTTACTTTATAGTGATAAATCTTGCTGGCTGTTTCCCTTTAATGGTACATGCTAGATGTAGGTAAAGGAACTACAATCCAAAAAAGAAAAGAATGTCCAGCTTCACCGAGTCCGTAAAAAAAATGTCATGATTAAGGGAGCTTAGTCTCCAGAAACGCGTTGAGATTCTTACCCATATTGTTGTGCTGAAGTCTGTATCCTCCATGTTTAAAGTTTGTGAGTAAAGAAAACTCTTTTTTACTGACTCGGTGAAGCTGGACATTCTTTTCTTTTTTGGACTTTATACGCCTGGACACAGCGGGTCCGTGCTCCCGAGGTTTGGTTCTTGCATCACGGGTGAGCTGGTTTATATTCCTTCTTTCAAAGGAACTACAATGCTCATATAAAACATACTTTTGTGCCATTAAAATTCTAGAAAAGTCAGAAAAAATCATGACAACAAGTGGCTTATTGATCCATCATCCTCTGTCCTCCTCTTACATTTAATATTAAAGCAATTTCTGAATAAAAGACATACAAAAACATGTATCATTATGTAATTCAATAATATCAGTATGGAGAATAAAGAAGAAAGCCTTGAAACTTTATTCACTCACAAAAATGCTTTATAAATGCAGTAAGGTTGAGACAGCCAACCCACTCACTAGCACCCATTTACACAGAATGCCTAGTTCAATGGAGCTCCAGCAATAAGAGCTTTGTAATATACTTGATAGCGCTGATTATGTTTTTTTATACTGGAATCTTCAAGAATTATTGTAATTTTAAGCTTTAGCGGAGTAATTTTAGTTTTACATTACATCTGTGCAAAATAAAAGGAAATGATAATAGAAAAAGGACTGTATTTGTTTCCAAATGCTTCATTCACAGCATAATTATGACATTGTAATTGTAGCACCGTAACCTCTACATCTGCAGCTGATGCTAGCTAGGACATCACCAGAATTGTAGAACAAAGGAGCCAGAAACTCCATGAAAAGAGGAGCTGGGGAACAAAGGCTGCTTTGCAACATAAATAATGTGTTAGTGAGAGAGAATCTATCTCATATTCTGTCTAGCTATATATAATGCAGAGCAGTCGTAACAAAGCCAATGCTAAACTTCAGAGACAGTAAACTTCTTTAAAGGGATTGTCCAGGACTTATCTATTGATGACCTGTCTTTACGATAAATTGTCAATGTCAGATCAGTGATGGTCAGACAACCAGCACCTCCACCGATTACCTGTTTACAGGTCTCGTGCCGGTTGGTAGTAAACAGTCCGCCGAGCTGGGAAGCCACAGCTCAATACTCCTTATAGTGGCCATTCCCAGGTACTGCAGCTCAGCGCCCAGTCACTGCAATGCTGTGGTGACCCAGCTGTCTACACTATTTGCTTTTATCTTCCCTGGTATATGTAAAGAGCTCAACATGGGTGTCGGTGGGCAGGTGTCGGTCCCCCACTGATCTGATATTGATGACACAAGCACTGGACAACCTCCTTAAAGAAAACATTTGACTATTAAATTAACAAATCAGTCCATGTGCTAAAATGGATTAGTGATTTCTTTATGCATTTGTGGCATATCATGTGGATATACTATAAATATCTAAAAAAAAACAATGTCTATTAGCTTACAAAATAAACCAAAAAAATCTGTATATTTGTATTTCACTTGACTTCAAGTAAAATGAACATAGATACAAATTTAATCGGTTTATAGGCTCGTGCACACAATCGATTTTCTAGTACAAGTGCTATCTGTGGCTTTCACGGATAGCACTTGTAACCATGATATTCTATGGGGCTGTCACCAGGGCTGTAGAGTCGGAGTCGTGGAATCGGAGCCCACTTTGGTGGAGTCGGTGTCATGGAAATTGAGGAGTCGGAGTCAGAGGTTTGGATTACCGACTCCACAGCCCTGGTTGTCACTAGAAAAATCAAAGACATGTCTGATTTTGATCTGAGTGTTGAATCAAAATCGGCAATGCAAGTGTATGGCTCCATGAAAAAAATTGGACCGCACTTGAATGACATTGGATGATTTTCACGGACTGACAGAATGGAGAAGGTATAGAAACTTTTTTTTTCTCTTCACGTGCGAGAAAAAATGATACCACTCTTATCAAACTCTGACCAAAGTCTGATCAGAAAAATCAGACCATTTTTCTCGGATGTGGAAAAATCAACTGTGTGATCCTACGCTAATAATGAAATTGTATAATCCAATTATACATATTAAAGTGAATATATCCTTTACATTCAATCTGTTACTGATAGAGTTATACGTCTACTGTCAAATAATTCATGGGATTCAACTATGTAAATGACAATTCTACGGTAAATTATAACCATGCATATTCCATATTAATTCTAATATATATTTTCAGGTTATTGAAGGTCACATCGCTTAGAAAAGACACCCATCTCTAGGGCTGACCCTTACACTATCATTTTTTTTCCTGACTACTCATAAGCTTCGAGAAATGCTATGACACACTGCAATGATATTATTTATCTATCAGTTGTTTTCAGTGGATGTCATTAACTTTGACCCGTTCCTTATCTTCAATCTCAAGTTAATTCCCAAGGCGGCATGCTCCTTACTGGCTTCGGGGATTAAATGTAAGGGTTTATGAAGAAAAGCCGCTTTTGGTACAATGCTATTACACTATGATAGCTTACTCATAAATTGTAAAGTTGGACATGTTCTATGGTGTACGAACATTGTTCATTTTAAAATAAGCAACATCTCGATGGGGCAAAAAACAAAAACTTTGGCATGATCATTAATATGTCATAACATGTCTTGTGATTTTAATGTCATACAAAGGTTAAAGGCTTTTTCTATAAGTGTATATACTGTATATATATATATATCTATATATATATATATGTACCATCTACAGACTCTACGCGTCTGCTACAAGGAATCCATCACATTGTACTTATCATCTTCATAAAACTTTACTGCTGGTTTGAGGTTGAATAAGTGAGTGGGATATTGGTGAAGTAATACCAGGCTTAGGAGCAACTCTGAACTGTAGGATTTGCTAACTATACAAAGAACCTATTCCTAACTATAAATTGTTCATTTCTCAATTCAAAATATGAACGATTTACAAGGTGGTCCATAATCTGTCTCCTCCAAGCGTCTTCTGGTCTAATCTCCCAGTTGCTTCCCCACAAGTAATCTCCACACCAACCAAGATCTCCTTTTCTGTTCTCGTGTTGTCAGTTCCTCACACAACTGTCTTCTCGAGTTTTCAAGTGCATCCCCCATACTCTGAAACTTGCTACCACAGACTTCGCATGGTTGAAACTTTAAGCTGCAACCTGAATACTCAACTCTTCTGGAAAGCCTACAAACAACCTTAAAAACGCCTGTTGCTACCTGAGCTGTTTTCCATCCTCCAGTCCTACTGTCTCCATCACCAATACCTTGAAGACTGTATTTTGCAGGGCTCTCCACCTCTTTGTACCAATCTGTCCTGTGAGTTCATTTGTATTGTACTTGCAACATGACTAGTATCCTTCACATGTCCTGCACCTTACCATATGTGGTGCTTTAAAATAAATAAATAATAATAAGTAATCTGAAATCGCAGAACACAAACACTATCTATGTCAGTTACAGACCAGGCACAAATGATCTCAGTGCCATCCTTGTCATAATTCACACCCTGCCGTCAAGGAATAAGTGACCTGGTTGATTCCTTGATGCTCTTTACAGTGATGCTCCATTCTTGCTAATATATAGCAGTCCTGAGCAGGAAAAAAAAAGGCTGTGAAAGAGAATTTCAGTTCCATGGTCAATTTCACTGGTAGCATTCACTGAAACGCTGGTAAATGATTTTTCAATGTTTTACTCATCTCTAGTGTTAATCTTCTTTTGCCCAGAAGGCAATTCACTTGGAATCTCTGAAAAATATGCATAAAATATGTGGAAAAATAGTCTTTGAAAAAAAATTAAAATATGAAACAGCATTTACTAGTGGAGTTAAAAAAAAATGCCATAACGGGAACTGTTTGTTTTCCAAATTCGATTTACAATATAGGCAATGTACTATGCAAAGGTAATGAAATTCAATCTCAAAAAGTGATTTTAAAAATATTAGAGAAAATATTCTTTTTAGTGTATCCTAAAGATCCTTCAATTCTACAAGTCAAGTTTACAATACGTAAACTTATTGTAAACGTTTACAATTAATAAAGATTATTATTAATAATAATAATACACATAATGTTATAACAGAAGAGATGTCTGGAAGGCCGTATTTGGACAGTTTTTTACCTCCGTATTTGTAAGTCAAAACTAGGAGTGGGTGATAAATACAGAAGTGGTGCATATGTTTCTATTATACTTTTCCGCTGATTGTTACACTCCTTATTTTGGCTTACAATTACTGATGTAAAATACTGACCAAATACTGAACGTGTGAATGTGGCCAAACAGTCGGGTACTGACCACAGTCTACAGCTTCTGCATGGAAAAAAACAGTCATAGACCATAGATAGCTAACAGTACAACAGTTATTATTACCAAGCTCTCCAAGGCAATAAGCTGCTGAGAAGCACATCAGGCAGTGGCTTATCACCTGTAAAACACAGAATTCAGCTTGTTGCAAACCAAAATCTGCTTCTGTGTGAACCCAGCCTGATTGGAAGGGGCACACACAGATGAGACAGTTCTGAAACTAAGAGCAGATTGAAAACTAAATTTCAGCAGGGTCTGAAAATAAATTGCAGTAAGGGCTCTTGCACATGTCAGCATCTTCGATATGTGTGGTGACAGTATTTACACGTTCTGGAGACACTTACACAGGCACACATTGAAATGAATGGGTCTGTGCACATGTCAGTGTGCTTCCTCAGACCGTGTGTCTGAGGGCAAAACACGCTGAGATGTCTGGTTTTTTTTTTAACAGCAGCATGGGCCACAAAATGTCCCGCACACGTGCACATTTGTCTTCCCAGGCTAAGAACATCAGCCCTCAGCCATCCCAGAAATGGCTCATCCATAAGATGTGCCAAATTTGTCGCTTAGCCTAGTTATTCCGACTTGTCCTAGTGTGGTAGCAAGTGGGGTAGTAGGGTTGGGGGTTGATGTCAGCTGTTTCATGACAGATGACATCGTGCCCAGGGGTTAGTAATGGAGAGGCGTATATAAGACACCCCCATTACTAAAAAATATTTATTAATTCTTTTGCAGTTTAAGTATCAGATCTTCATATACTGTATGTTTACTGCAAAAAATATAAATATGTAGAAAAAAAATAGTATAATAACACCAGCATTTAGCATTCATGCTTTAGCTACTTGCTCTTAATATATTGTTTTAACCTCTTTCTGACTTCGGATGAGATAGTACGTCTGAGGTCAGATCTCCTGCTTTGTTGCGGGCTCCGGCGGTGAGCCCGCATCAAAGCCGGGACATGTCAGCTGTTTTGAACAGCTGACATGTGCCCGCAATAGCGGCGGGTGGAATCGAGATCCACACGTCGCTATTAACTAGTTAAATGCCGCTGTCAAACGCTGACAACGGCATTTAACTACCGCTTGCGGCCATCAGGCCGGAAATGAGCGCATCGCCGACCACCGTCACATGATCGGGGGTCAGCGATGCGTCGGCATAGTAACCATATGTCTCCTTGAGACCTCTATGGTTGCTGATGCCGGCTTGCTGTGAGCGCCACCCTGTGGTCGGCGCTCATAACAAGCCTGTAATTCAGCTACATAGGAGCGATCTGATGATCCCCTCTTATCTCCTCTTCCCACAATCGTATACAAGATTTCTCTCGCGTATCACCCCTACTCTGGAACCCTCTACCACAACACATCAGACTCTCGCCTACCATCAAAACCTTCAAAAAGAGCCTGAAGACCCACCTCTTCTGACAAGCCTACAACCTGCAGTAACCACCGATCGACCAAACAGCTGCATGACCAGCTCTATCCTCACCTACTGTATCCTCACCCATCCATGGTAGATTGTGAGCCTTCGCAGGCAGGGTCCTCTCTCCTCCTGTACCAGTTATGACTTGTATTGTTTAAGATTATTGTACTTGTTTTTATTATGTATACCCCTCCTTACATGTAAATCGCCATGGAATAAATGGCGCTATAACAATAAATAATAATAATAATAATGTAGCTGAGCCCATCCAGTTGTGCCTGCTTCTAGCCTCCCATGGAGGCTATTGAAGCATGGCAAAAGTAAAAAAAAGTTTAAAAAAATATGAAAAAAATATAAAAGTTTAAATCACCCCCCTTTTGCCCCATTCAAAATAAAATAATAAAAAAAAATACACATATTTGATATCACCGCATTCAGAATCGCCTGATCTATCAATAAAAAAAGGATTAACCTGATCGCTAAAAGGCGTATCGAGAAAAAAATGTGAAAAGCCCGAATTACGTTTTTTTGGTCGCCGCAACATTGCATTAAAATGCAATAACGGGCGATCAAAATAACGTATCTACACCAAAATGGTATCATTATAAACTTCAGCTCGGCACGCAAAAAATAAGCCCTCACCCGACCCAAGATCATGAAAAATGGAAACGCTACGAGTATCGGAAAAAGGCAATTTTTTTTTTTTTAGCAAAGTTTGGAATTTTTCTTCACCACTTAGATAAAAAAGAACCTAGACATGTTTGGTGTCTATGAACTCGTAATGACCTGGAGAATCAAAATGGCAGGTCAGTTCTAGTGTTTAGTGAACCTAGCAAAAAAGCCAAACAAAAAACAAGTGTGGGATTGCACTTTTTTTTTGCAATTTTACCGCACTTGGAATTTTTTTCCCGTTTTCTAGTACAAGACAATGATGTCGTTCAAAAGTAAAACTTGTCCCGCAAAAAATAAGCCCTCACATGGTCATTTTGAAGGAAAAATAAAAAAGTTATGGCTCTGGGAAGGAAGGGAGCGAAAAATGAACACGGAAAAATGGAAAATCCCAAGGTCATGAAGGGGTTGAAGGAGTTATACCAGCTGATCACAGACAGTTTACAGAAATTTCTGACAGTTGATTTTCCTGGTAGAGGCCTTAGGCAGCTATACATTTTCCCAGGGCCCACTGCAAAGGATAAGAAGCTCATGGTGGCCAGATGAATGGCGGTCCCTGTGGTACAAAGATGGTACAACTCCACAAGACCTTTAATGGGATGCTATTATAGGAAAATGACCTATTGTTAAATTAGGTTTTCACTTCTAAATTTTGAATGTTTTTTTTATTTTTTTAAATTGGCAATATATATTTTTTAAATATAAGAATATATATTCAAAATAAGAAAGAGAAATCTTGCAATTTTCACCGAAGCTACTGGGGCTTTTTAATCTCTAACCTGTTGTTTCAGGAAACAACACATGTACATAGCAACAAATAAACAGACTGACCCTATTTTTTGTATTAAAGCAAGTAATGATTATGTAAAAGGTCACTCGTTGTGAAGGGAGGGGGAGCAGGGTCGGCTGTGTCATCACCTATCATCACCTATTGTGATTGGTGGATGTTGTGTTATCAGCTGGGTATAAAAAGAGAGACAATCGCACGTAAGATGATACAGTATAGGACAGAGGGCGTTAGGGGGAGGTGAGGGAAGTACTCACTTGACCAGGCTGTGCATGTCACAACCACATTATACGCCGGTTGAGTATACAGATACTGCTCTCATGCCCATGGAAGGAAATCTTCATCTGCAAATGTTTTGAGGAGTAAAAGGAGATGGACGTTTCTGGTTGACCACACTGCTGCTGAAACAGTAGTCGTTCCACGCTGTGGTAGCATTTAACACTAGCTTTATTACGCCTTTTAAGTATGTACCAAACTCTTTAGCAAAAATTAGACTACATGTCAAAGTAGTCTATTTTTTAAAAAGAAGAGTTCAGTATAAACTTGAAACTCGTAATAAAATAAAGCTACTAATGAATACTACCACAGCGTGAATGACTACTTTTCCAGCAGCAGTGCAGTCAACCAGAAACATCCATCTCCTTTTACTCCTCAATACATCAGTTGTGTATAGAGGTAATACCTGTCATTGTACTCCTGCCTCTGTTAGTATGGAGGATACTGAATATTTGTTCCTGAAAGGGCAGGAAGTAGGAGTCTAAAAAAGCCCCAGTGGCTGGTGTAAAAAATTGTAAGATGAGTAATTTTATTTATTAACCCCTTACCGACATTGAGTGTAATAGTACACCAATGTCGGACTCCCTCCCTTTGATGTGGTCTCTGGCGGGGAGCCCACATCTTTCCGGGGACATGTCAGCTGTTTTGAACAGCTGACATGTACCCGCAATAGCCTCGGGTGGAATCGCAATCCACCCATAGCTATTAACCATTAAATGCCACTGTCAACCTCTGACAACAGCATTTAGTCGGAAATACGCACACCGGTGACCCCATCACGTGATCGTGGGTCAGCGATGTGTTCACATGACAACCTGAGGTCTCCTGGAGATCTCTATGGTTGTCAGTGCCAGCTTGCTGTGAGCGCCACCCAGTGGTCAGCGCTCATAGGAAGTGAGTAAATCTTCTTTATAAAGGTGATCTGAACATCGCCTCTATGAAGCAGAGCTGATCGGGCTATGGCAGCTTCTAGTCCCCTATGGAGACTATTGAAGCATGCAAAAAGTAAAAAAAAAGTTTTTAAAAATATAAAAAAAAAATAAAAGTTCAAATCACCCCCGTTTCGCCCCATTCAAAATAAAACAAAAATAAAATCAAACATACACATATTTGGCATCGCCGCATTCAGAATAGCCTGATCTACTAATAAAAAAGGATTAACCTGATCGCTAAACGGCATACCGAGAAAAAAAGTCAAAATGCCAGAATTACGTGGTTTTGGGCGTCGCAACATTGCATTAAAATGCATTAATGGGAAAGCAAAAGAACGTATCTGCACTAAAATTGTATCATTAAAAATGTCAGTTCGGCACGCAAAAAATAAGCCCTCACCCGACCCCAGATCACGAAAAATGAAGACGCTATTTTTTTAACAATATTTGGATTTTTTTTTCACTACTTAGATAACAAAGAACCTAGACATGTTTAGTGTCCTGGAGAATCATAATGGAAGGTCAATTTTAGCATTTAGTGAACCTACTAAAAAAGCCAAACAAAAAACAAGTGTGGGAAATTCTTTCAAATTCTTTGCAATTTCACCGCATTTGAAATTTTTGTTCCTGTTTTCTAGTACACGACATGGTAAAACCAATGGTGTCATTCAAAAGTACAACTCGTCCCGCAAAAAACAAGCCCCCACATGGCCATATTGACAGAAAAATAAAAAAGTTATGGCTCTGGGAAGAAAGGGAGGGAAAAACAAAAACGCAAAACCGAAAAAGGCTCTGCGGGTTAAGGGGTTAAAAAGGATCATGAAAATCAAAACATTGCCATTTTTTTTAAATCTATGTTACACAAAAAACTTGATCTAAAAAATAGGTACCGTATATTCTCGAGTATAAGCCGGCCCGAGTATAAGCCGACCCCCCTCATTTTGCCACAAAAAACTGGGAAAACTTATTGACTCGAGTATAAGCCTAGGGTGGAAAATGCAGCAGCTACCAGTAAATGTCAAAAATAAAAATAGATACCAATAAAAGTAAAATTAATTGAGACATCAGTAGGTTAAGTGTTTTTGAATATCCATATTGAATCAGGAGCCCCATATAATGCTCCATACAGTTCATGATGGGACCCATAAGATGCTCCATACAAAATACGGCCCATATAATGCTCCATATTAAAATATGCCCCTTATAATGCTGCATAAAGGTTGATGGCCCAATAAGATGCTCCACACATTATGGCCCAATAAGATGCTCCATACATTATGGCCCCATAAGATGCTCCACGCATTATGGCCCCATGGGATGCTCCATACATTATGACCCCATAGGATGCTCCATACATTATGACCCCATAGGATGCTCCATACATTATAGCCCTATAAGATGCTCAAAACATTATTCCCCATAAGATGCTCCACACATTGTGACTCAATACATTGTGGCTTCATACATAGTGGCCCCATACATTGTGGCTCCATACATTGTGGCTCTATACATTGTGGCCCCATACATTGTGGCTCCATACATTGTGGCTCCATACATTGTGGCTCCATTCATTGGGGCCCCATACATTGTGGCCCCATACATTGTGGCTCCATACATTGTGGCCCATACATTGTGGCCCCATACATTGTGGCCCCATACATTGTGGCTCCATACATTGTGGCCCCATACATTGTGGCTCCATACATTGTGGCCCCATACATTGTGGCCCCATACATTGTGGCCCCATACATTGTGGCCCAATACATTGTGGCTCCATACATTGTGGCTCTATACATTGTGGCCCCATACATTGTGGCCCCATACATTGTGGCCCCATACATTGTGGCTCCATACATTGTGGCCCATACATTGTGGCCCCATACATTGTGGCTCCATACATTGTGGCCCATACATTGTGGCCCCATACATTGTGGCCCCATACATTGTGGCTCCATACATTGTGGCCCCATACATTGTGGCTCCATACATTGTGGCCCCATACATTGTGGCCCCATACATTGTGGCCCCATACATTGTGGCCCAATACATTGTGGCTCCATACATTGTGGCTCCATACATTGTGGCCCCTTAAGATGCTCCACACATTTGCCCTATTTGCTGTTGCTGCGATTAAAATAAAATACATCACATACTCACCTCTCTTCGCTCAGGCCCCCGGCACTTGCGATAGTCACCTTCCACGTTCCATCGCTGCGTGCTGCTCTGTCTTCCATCCTCTGCACTGACTGTTCAGGCAGAGGGCGGCGCGCACACTAATCGAGTCATCGCGCCCTCTGACCTGAACAGTCACAGCCAGAGAACGGAAGACAGAGCGGCCTGCAGCGGTGGAAGGAGGAAGGTGACTATCGCGCACTGCTCACCTCCCCCAATATACTCACCTGCTCCCGGCGCGGTCCCTGGCAGCGTCTCACTGTCAGATGGTCTCCGGGAGCCGGCGGCATCTTCCTGTGTTCAGCGGTCACGTACCGCTCATTACAGTAATGAATATGCGTGCATATTCATTACTTTAATGAGCGGTACCATGTGACCGCTGAACATAGGAAGAGCTGCCCTGAGACCATCGGACATGCAGGGACCGCACCAGGAGCAGGTGAGTATGTGACAGCCGCCGCTCCCCCTCACCTGCCGACTCCACGCCGACACTGACTCGAGTATAAGCCGAGAGGGTCACTTTCAGCCCAAAAAAGTGGGCTGAAAATCTCAGCTTATACTCGAGTATATACGGTAAATTTCTCATGGAAGCATTCCCTTTAAATGCTTCCAAAAGCTCGATGTTAAAATGTTGTTAATAAATACACTTGTTTTTTTCCTAAAAAGACACAGTTAATATAAGGCACTTAATTGATTAGATTTGTAGTAGATGATGTAAGATGAAAATCTTCTGCAAATACTGACATGTTGGCAGGAAAAACAGCATGAAACAAGTGTGTTTTTAAAGGGGTTCTCTGGGTAGGTCAAAAAAATGTGTACTGTCTCTGTCGTCATAAACAATAAAGATGAGATGCCCAATACAGTTCTATTATCTATATAACACTTGTAATGACGTGTGACAGGAGCTGCTCCTCACTGCTCCGCCGCGAGAAGAGGGGGTGTGGACACGCTCTTTTTTCGCTAAAAAGATACAGCTATTGATAGGGCGTTGATCCAGGGAACTAGTCTGATTGCCGTATGTGGAGTCGGGAAGGAATTTTTTTCCCCATGGTGGAGCTTACTCTTACCACATGGGTTTTTTTTGCCTTCCCCTGGATCAACATGTTAGGGCATGTTAGGTTAGGCTATGGGTTGAACTAGATGGACTTAAAGTCTTCCTTCAACCTTAATAACTATGTTACTATGTATTATCAGGAGACTGGCTGATATTAACAGTATGGAGCTGCAAACTGATGTCCCAGACTGAGGGGTGAGCAGTGAAGAGCAGCTTCTATCACACCAGCCCCCTGATCACTGCTCACTGTCTGCAGTTGGAGGTGACTTGGCATGGCGAGGTCGTGGCCTGCTCCCTGCTAGTAGCTCTGCAGTGAAGCAGACATTATCAGGGCACTGACTGCTACTAGAAGCTGGGCGAGGCAGGCCACGCCCCCACCATGCCCCCTTACCTCGGACAGCAGACAGGGAGACACTATCAGGGGGCTGGTGTGACTGCTGCTACTCTTCAGTGCTCACCCCTCAGTCTGGGACATTACATCAGTGTGCATATCCATGCAGTTACTATCAGCCAGATTATGAGGGTAGGGACAGTACATTTTTTTTATCTCCCTTAAGTACCCCTTTAACTCATTTTTATGAGGTTTTTTTTTACCTATTTGATGTCCTTCTGACAAGACCGCTTACAAATTATCAACTCTAATTTTAAATGTCAACGTATACGACAACTCTGCTCTACCAAATAGCGGGCAGTTCTTGCCAGAAACACCCTCCTTATTCAAACACTATCCTTTAAATATTGGGCATCACTGAGGCTGTTTAGCAACTTTGGTTTCGGGTTGTCACACCCTCTGCCATATATCAGCTCAACAATATTCAATGGGTTTTTGGCTGATCATATTCTTATGTTACAGCATCAATGAAAGCGCTTAAAGTCACCATGATTATCATGTCAATTTTTAATCATTTCCATTTTTTGAGAACAGTCCGCATTTCAATGCTTATCTGATGAAGAAGGGAAATGTGATGATACATGACCTGGCATATTCACACAAGCATAGTCACACGGTTACTTTTTTTCTTTGTTACCAACTATAAGTGGATGGTTGAGAATTAAAGACCCTTTGCTGGTGACCCCTTCCGCACCACACGTTAAATTATATTGGATGACATAAATTGTATTTCTTGTAGATACATTCGGTTACGAGGATCATAGAAAAAAGGTCAGAATAATGCACTGTTATAAATCACTCAATCAATTTGAGAAATCCTTATCTGCCGTCTGCAAAACAAGTCAACAGAAACAAAGTTTTCAGTGTGGGGGCGCTAACAAAGTAGCTGGAGAATGTCACTGTTAATAATTGATTGACTGTGACACTGCAATAGTCAAAACCATATTCTTTATAGAAAGACTGATCCCTAAGGACCTAAGTGCACATCTCTGTGATGGCTCACAAGTAATAAATCCAATCTGACAACTATTCACAGACTAGGGCAATGTTCCATCAAACATTTTTAAAGTCAGCTCCACACAAACCATCCTGGATTCGCCTAAGGATTTATTAGACATTTAGCTGGTGTGCATGTGATCATTTGTTAAAGTGGAAATGGAAGGAAAGGCAAGCTGACAAAGTGTAAACTAGAAGGCTTCTACACTGGTGGAAAATACGATGTGATGTCTGTGTTGGCTGCGGCTGCCTTTCCACAAACTTTTGAAATGAAACAAGTTGGTGTCAGAAGCATTTAGCGGCATGTGAGCGTATGTCACGGACAGTTCTATGGAGAGCTGTCTCATTTCATCTACATATACGGTACATATGCTTGTCTCATCCACATTACTCTATTTATTGCTTTATGGGTTGCAGACATTTTGTCGAGAAATGTCCGATGGTGAAACAGGCTGTCACAAGATACAATCTGCAACACAATTGTTCAGTAGTGCGGAAGTTACCCTGTTCTATGTGAAGAATAACTCAAATTACAATCTGAATTATCCATATGATCTGCTGTACATTACTGTATATTTTAATTTTATTTCATTATTAGAAACGTCCTACAGATGTCAACTGAGTGCCTCACCTACCAAGACCGGAGAGTTTAATGGGAATCTGTCACCTACTTTTTCGTATATAAGCTTCGGCCACCGCCATCAGGGCCTTATCTACAGTATTCTGTAATGCTGTAGATAAGCCCCCCCCCCCCCGATGTAACCTGTAAGATAAGAAAAACAAATTAGATTATACTCACCTGGGGGGGCAGTCCGGTGCGGTCCGATGGGCATCACAGTCCGGCGCCTCCCATCTTCATTACTGCAGTACGCTGGCGCTGGTCTCGGACCTTTCCCGGCGCCTGCGCACTGCAGTACTTTACGCTGGCCTCAACAGGGCAGATATAGTACGCCTGTGCAGGATCCGCAACAGAAGCAAGGAAGAAGACGTCATCGCATGAAGATGGGAGGCGCCGGACCCGGACCGCGACACCCTTCGGATCGGACCGCACCAGACTGACCCCCCAGGTGAGTATAATCTAACTTGTTTTTCTTATCTTTCAGGTTACATCGGCGGCTTATCTACAGCATTACAGAATTCTGTAGATAAGCCCCTGATGGCGGTGGCCGAAGCTTATATGCAAAAAAGTAGGTGACAGATTCCCTTTAAGATCATATCTGCAATTGCTGTGTCGGGTGAATGCAATTCATTTTTGCCTGTTGCCAGTCATTTCTATGTTCCTCAATTAGATTATTGATTGTCCAGAAAAATGTCTGCCCCCTACAAATCCCAACTCTGTACACAAAGTAATCTACTACCAGTGCAATATATCCAATTTGGGGCTACCAGGTCATCAATTGTGCTTGCTTGAAAGTAGGCCTTGTCTGCCATCAGCATAAATAGGAGCAAATATTTAGATATGTATGCAATCACATTATCAGATGTTTCTTTGATTATGCGTGTTATGATCCCAGTGGTAGAGGACCTCTGATATTCCGGCAAGATAGCAAAAACATAAATACTGCTCTAGGGAGGTGGAAACTGGGCTAACCGCATACCTGATCCTAACACACACAACTAGAAGCAGCCGGTGAACGTGCCTACGTTGGTTCTAGACGTCTCGAGCCAGCGGGAGAACTGACTACCCCTAGAGGGAAAATAAGACCTAACTTGCCTCCAGAGAAATTGAACCCCAAAGATATAGAAAGCCCCCAACAAATAATAACGGTGAGGCAAGAGGAAAACACAAACGTAGAGATGAACTAGATTCAGCAAAGTGAGGCCCACTAGTCTAGATAGACAGAAAATAGATAGTGGACTATGCGGTCAGCAGAAAACCCTACAAAAACATCCACGCTGAACATTCAAGAACCCCCACACCGACTGACGGTGCGGAGGGAGAATATCAGCCCCCTAGAGCTTCCAGCGAGCCAGAAAATCAAATATTAAGCAAGCTGGACAAAGACACTGAAAAATGCAAACGATCCAAATTATACAAAACGGACTTAGCTTTTCTTGCATGAGACAGATTGAAAGGAATCCGGAGGAGACCATATAGGTCTGGATACAACGATGCCAGGCAAGAGACTGAGTCCGGAGGAGACTTAAATAGGGAACACCCGCTGCTTAACGACACAGCTGGAGCTCAGGCCTGCAACAAGACATGCCTAACACAATACCGTTAGTGACCACCAGAGGGAGCCCAGAAACACAGTTCACAACATATGCGCTCTTCTAGTCGTAAGACCGCTGCAGTCAATCACAGGCTTAAGTGGTCATGATGATATCCTGGTGGCATAGAGGTCACTACTGGAGCCAGCGAAGATCTCTGGAGCAGCCTGAACTGGATTTGAACAGGTGACTGAGTGTTAATATGCTTTTATGCTTAAAAAACAAGTTTCCAACATCAGACAGCCCCTTTAAGCAATCCGACCATTAAAATTGTGCAACAACTCGTCAGTCACCTTAATGTTACATCACCTGAGAACAAATGCAGTATTATCTAACATAAAAATGTGTGATATCCTGAAACTGAATCATGCTTTATGTAAGGCAAGCAATAACTTGATCACAAAGTACAATTTTATGTGTTGCTTTTAATGTAAAACGCAAGATTGTATATAGACAAAAAAAAGGAAAACGACACACGGTAGTGTGAACCTAAGTGCAATGAAAATTGCTAATTTAGTCAAAATGCAAAACACAGTCAATCAAGTCACACAGATGGTTGCACATATGCAACATGGCACCACTCTAAGATTTGTGATTACAAGCTTTCCATAGCAATGAATCCAACTGATACTTGCTCATGTTTAGACAGTTTTCATTATCATCTTTATGTTTTATCCTACAGAGATCTATGGAGAAAGTCAGACTACAAAACTGTACAGGTAGAATGTTTGACGGTGGTGGAAAGTTGCTAATAGAAATCTAATAAATTATTAGTAGTGTTTGTCATTGTCTATCCAGGGAGTAAATGCAGGAATGTTGCCTTTACAGGACTGATAGCTTTTGCCATGCATTGGCTATGTTGACGACTTGCTGTAATCATATTCTCAATAGAATTCATTAACTTATCAAACATTTGCTCACCGGCCAACCAGTACCCAATTAAATAAAACAGATTTCTAATAAAAGAAAACAGAAAACAGGGTTATACAGGTGCGTCTCACAAAATTTGAATATCATCAAAAGGTTAATTTATTTCAGTTCTTCAATACAAAAAGTGAAACTCATATTATATAGAGTAATTACAAACAGAGTGATCTATTTCAAGTGTTTATTTTTGTAATGTTGATGATTAGGGCTAACAGCCAATAAAACCCCAAAATGAGTCCACTACGTATGATTTTCTAATCACCACAGAACAGCATCCTCTACTCGGACAACCCCTTCTCAATCCCTGCGTTCCCCGCAGTAAAGTAATAACATCTATCCCCCCCTTCGGTCCCTGCACTGTTCCAGCGGTGTTGGCACTGGCTCTCCCAGGGCTCATGTGACATTGATGTCATGCAATCAGTGCTGGCTTCACTCTCCTCTCCTATGGACGTAACTGACATTCAGAGGTAGTGAGAGCAGCAGCAACTCTCACTTCCTCTTGATGTCTAATTGTCCAAATGATGAGAAAGTGAAGACAGCACTGATTGGCTGCAGGGATTGTGTGACATAACAATATTACACACCGCTGAAACAGCGCCAGTACTGGACGTGAGTATAGATGTTATTAGTTTACTGTGGGGATTGAGATGGGGTTGTCTAAGTAGTGGAAAATACCTTTAATTTGATTGGCTAAATCTGGGTCAAAAATATTTCCACTCTACAGGCCCCTAAACACATTAAATTAATGTCACCTGAACCCACTGATATTAGCAGGCTCAGCTGATAGTCTAATGTATATGTGGCCGCCTGAATCTTCCATGACAGAAGATGTCAGGAGAGAGAAAGATTTGCCACATTGGATTTCTGATGGCCAATCCATTTTGGTATCATCAAGATATTTTCTGGCAAAACTGAGATAAGCCTTTATGTTCTTATTGCTCAGCAATGGTTTTCGTTGGGAACTCCACTATGCAGGCCATTTTTGCCAAGTCTCTTTCTTATGGTGGAGTCATGAACAGACCTTAATTGAGGCAAGTGAGGCTTTCAGTTCTTTGGATGTTGTTGTGGGGTCTTTTGTGACCTCTTGCATGAGTAATCGCTGCGCTCTTGGGGTAATTTTGGTCGGCTGGCCATTCCTGGAAAGGTTTGCCACTGTTCAATGTTTTTACCATTTGTGGATAAAGGCTCTCACTGTGGTTCACTGGAGTCCCAAAGCTTTAGAAATGGCTTTATAACCGTTTCCAGTCTGATAGATCTCAAATTACCTTGTTTCTCATTTGTTCCAGAATTTCTTTGGATCGCTTTTGTCTAGCTTGTGAGGATCTTTTGGTCTACTTCACTTTGTCAGGCAGGTCCTATATAAGTGATTTCTTAATTAGAACAGGTGTTGCAGTAATCAGGTGTGGGTGTAGCTAGGGAATTTGAACTCCGCTTCCTAAAGATGTTTATAAACCACAGTTAATTTATGTTTTAAAAGGGGAGGTTGGGCAATCACTTTTTCACACAGGACCCTGTAGGTTTGGATTTCTTTTTCCCTTAAAAATAAAGACCTTCATTTAAAAATTGCATTTTGTGATTATTTGTGTTATCGTTGTCTAATATTCAAATTTGTTTGGTGATCTGAAACATTTAAGCGTGAGAAGCATGCAAAAGTATAGGAAATGAGGAAGGGGCAAACACTTTTTCACACAACTGTATATGCAGCACCACCAAAAAACTGTAATAAATAAATATTCTACTTTATTTCAAACTGATTGAACACATCAAATTATAATATGCAAAAGTCCAAGAAAAAATAGTTATGTCACAACATATGACTAAGTTCTAGGAATTAGATCAAAATTAGTCAGAACTAGTGATGAGCGAGTGTACTTGTTGCTCGGGTTTTCCCGAGCACGCTCGGGTGATCTCCGAGTATTTGTTAGTGCTCGGAGATTTAGTTTTTGTTGATGCAGCTGAATCACTAATCGCTCATCACTAGTCAGAACCCTTTATAAATAGTGTTCATGGAGCTATGTTGAGTATCATTTGTTTCTGCATTGCTTATATAGCGCTATCTTATTCTTTAGCGCTTCATATTCATTACCAATGGAGCTCACAATCTAAATTCCCTATCAGTATGTCTTTGGAGTGGTGCTATTCCTTTGATATAGCTTAGACAATGCCTTAAAGTGGCAGCTAGGAATCACATATCTACACCCCACTGTGGTATTATGCTGTGTAACACAAGTTCAGCTGGTCACAACTACAGTTAATAATAATAATCTTTATTTTTATATAGCGCTAACATATTCCGCAGCGCTTTACAGTTTGCACACATTATCATCACTGTCCCTGATGGGGCTCACAATCTAAATTCCCTATCAGTATGTCTTTGTAACTGTTTGTACAGTTAATCATTTCCAGGCAAAATAATCAACCTAGACAGCATTGGCTACTGATTAGTACTTTGCTATTAATATACATAGAAATGAGAATATTGATAGTGTAGAAGTGTTACCATATAAAATTAAAATTCCCATTTCTTACATGATCTTCCCATAGACTTGAGGAATGCAGAACATTAACACCGCAGTGTATCCACATAATTTCACGGCTACAGCTTTACTGCTAAAACGGGTTGTCCATTACTAGGACAACCCCTTCTCATTTCCCACGCTTGGACCTAATAAAATAAAAAAGCATACACTTACCTCCTGTGCAGACGCCATTCCTTGCTGTCCCGGCGCTCTCATGTGGTTGAATGACACGTGCTCGGCGCCCAATCAGCGCTGGTGTCACTGTCCCTGCCTCCTGTTGAATTGAACATGAAGAGGAAGTCAGAGACCAACTGCAGTCCGGACTTCCTCTTCATGTTCAATTTGTCCGAAGGCGGGGACTGTGATGTGACGCCAACGATGATTGGGCACCGGGCACGTGTTATACAACCGCACGAGAGCTCTTGGAGCGTGAGTGCCAACACCGCGGGAGGTGAGTATAGGCACCGTCACAGGAGGCGAGTATAGGCACCGTCACGGGAGACGAGTATAGGCTTTTTTATTTTATCGGGGTCAAGAGTGGAGAATAAGAAGGGGTGGTTGGTCTTATTAGTGGACAACCCCTTTAATGATTCTGAAAGAGTCTAGCTAAAACATGGATATGCCATGTAACTATCAAATATTTGATCATTTTGATATATGGCACATTATTGTAGCACTTTCACTTGACATTTTTATCAATCCTTGAATTTGTTGACTCCTTGTTTCTTTCCACTCTGACAAGCCAAGATTATAAATGAAGTACCGTAATTAATTTTTATGACATGGCAGAAAGTTTCATATAATTGTCATTACCCCTGACTTCAGGATATGAGTTACAAGAGCACATAAAGCCTCCAATCATGTCCAACAAATATTAATAAGGGGCTAATTTCCTTAGTTGCCACTTCAATGAATAATTAGACCTCTGGGCTACTATAAATAATGTAATAGATGGCATGCAGATAGCATGTATCCCTACAGGTCTGTACATACATTATATCATTCCAGATCATTTCTAGGCAAAATATGACTTGCAAGTGACTTCTATGCAAATGATCCTTTTCTTCTCCTGCCTGGGGATGGCACAGTGAGTGCCTCTATCAGTTAGCAAGAGTTAGAGAAAAAGATAAATATTTTTTTTCATCTGAATCCCTTTATACCATGAAGTATTCAATAATTCATTGTTGTACAAAAAGTCCAAACATCCTTTAAGCTATTGATGAGATGGTAAATGTAAGGCTTGCTACAATTACTTGCTCGCAGAAGTCAGGTTTGCTTTCCCTCAGCTTCTTTTCTTAGGAAAACAACACAGAAACACACAAAAAAGAAGAACGTGAAGCTCAAGCTGCTTGAGTATGCGCTCAAAAATATGCACACCTCATTAAAATGCAAATTGGTTACTGCTAGCATTGTTTCTTGGAACGTATTAATTCCGGTTGCAGATTTTTATAGTATAATCTTCTAAGAACAGGAGATGTTACATGTAACTTCTCATATATTCACGTTATTCCACAAATGTGGCTGGGATGAATTCCTTGCCCTCCAGGTTGTATGTATAAGCAGTCTATGGACTGGAACATTTCATCATAACTATGCACAATTCATATCTCCTGTCAAATTGCAATACTTGGTCACATGAAGAAAAATAGGATTTATCCCATCAGCACTCTGGACATCAACATGTGAATTCAATGTTGACTCTCGGGATCTCCTCGATGGGTCTCATTTGTCTCAACATACCTGAGCAATTACCTTACTGATGGCTAACACATTCATAGTTTCCATTTCTCCCACACTTGCTGTAATGGAAATAAGCTCTCCATTGCTGACTTTGGGCACATGCACATAATCAGTATTTGCAGCAGAAAAAATGCACATTTTTGCCAGGTTTTAGCATGTGTATTTCAAGCATTTTTTTAAATGAAAAATGCTGAAAAGTTGCTAAATATATTGACATCTGCTATGAAAAAATAATCAGCATATGCATGAGATTTCTGAAATCTCATTCAGTTTCCTGGTCGAGTAAAATGCGGTAAACTTCACAAAAACGCATTATGTGATTATACCCTTTGGCTATGCTCACTTCTGCATTGTGGTTCTGTTACAAGTGGCAAAAAATAGACCATGCTGCTTTTTAGGTAAAAAGAAAAGGACACCATGAAAACCCAACAGAACTGTTTATAGCCAATAGTATGTTCTCCCCGTGTTTGCGTGGGTTTCCTCCGGGTACTCCGGTTTCCTCCCACATACCAAAGACATACTGATAGGGAATTTAGATTGTGAGCCCCATCGGGGACAGTGATGATAATGTGTGCAAACTGTAAAGCGCTGCGGAATATGTTAGCGCTATATAAAAATAAAGATTATTATTTATTTATAATAGTGTCCTATTGCAAGGGGGCTCTGGGTATATAGAGGAGTTGGGGGCAGGATAGGCACAGTCCGTTGGTGGATCCACGCAGAGAGGAGCAGCTGATGGCCCTAAGTTTATTGGTTGAGCTTCCATAGACCCTTCTCCTTATGTTTTACTTACTATGTTAATGTTATTTAATAAAGGCTGGACAATTTATCCAAACTGGCAGTGTCTTTTTTTTATCATGGGTTAGGGTAAGGGGATGGCAAGTAGGGGAAGTGGCTTTGGTTGGGTGCAGGCTGAAGCAAGCCGTTCCTTAGTCACGAGGCTCACTACAGCTCCCTGCACAGCAATGAAGCTGTACTGTGCAGGGAAAATTTAGAAGGGGTTGAGGTGCTACACCAGTGTTGTATCCTATTCACTATTAGGATTGGTGGGGGTCTGAAAAATGAGACCTAGTGATGTATCATCAATTTATAAGATGGGAAAACTCCTTCAAATGCTGGTTAGCAAGCAGGGTTCTTTATCAGGACTGCCGCAGATGTAGAGGCATTACTTTACCATCAGTAACAGTTTCAAGTTTCTAAATAAATCCTAATTATACATAGAAAATGTGACTAAAGATAAACCGAGCAGAGATACACGTGCAATGGGTGAGGTCCTGTCAAAAAGCATTAGCAGCGTTCATAACATACAAGACAGACATCGCCAGTGACTTGAAAGGTGAAGAAGGGGAATGGAAATGTCAATTGAAGGCTTCTGCTAAATGGCAGCCAGTGCCCGGGCGAGGTGTTTGCCTACCCATGTGCTGCTTGTCTCTATAAATCTATCACCCGAAAGGACATGGAACCTCAGGAGGGATGAATGTCCGCAGTCAAGAAGCTACATTGGCCTGCATTGCTGATAGCCTGAAGCAACGGCATGCTTGCTGTAAGCTGTCATATTGTGGACTCAACTGCAATCTGCCTTCTGTCAAACATTCTGCAAAAAGCAGTCTTACTTTGTATTTCTTACCAGCAAAGGATGAATTGTTTTAACTATTTGAATCTTGCTAAGGTTAAGTATTAATACTGGAAACAACAGCATGGCTTAGCAATGATAGAGTTAAGTCCCAATCTTTATTTCCCATTGACTGCATCCAATTAGAACCCACAGAGGTTCCATGGCAGAACCGTGGGAAGTCACCTTGTGGCTACAGCATTGATTTTTGAGTCTCTGCCCCTCATTAAGCCAATGACCACTGCAAAGTTTACTTCTCATTGCAACTGCTAAGACTACAATCGGTCTCCCCTGGGCTCACAGCCTTAAAAAAATACCCAGTTAATTTATATTATCTATCATTTGCAATGTACATTACTTCCATAAGACCAATGCATTGGAAGATTTTCCCACATACAAAAGTATTTGATGTAGAAAAACTATGTGAAATGAGCCTAACATGTATGTTTCTCAATTATGTGTGTTCAGATTATGGGAATATCATATATTTCAACTGATTACCGCTGAGCACTGAGGCACAATCCTGTGTCAGATGTAATACAGTCTGATGGATACATTAAAACAATGCTGGGCACACTTAGCATGTCAGTTCCAAGATTTGTAGAACGCTAACGACTCGTAATTTATAACCTCCAGTGTGCAATTCTGCACAAAGCTCATTGACTTTTTGTTAACATTGTGCTTTGCATTCACTGTCACACATATACGTAAATTCTGCATTGTACTTTGCTCATCAAGAGTACTGACCTCTGCTTGTTCTTAAAGGGGTTGTCCAGGGCTGAACTATAAATGAATTAACTCTAGGATGGGTCATCATTAGGAGATAAGTGAGGGTCCGATACCTGGGACTTCCACCAATTAGCTGAAATCTGTGTCTGCAGCAGAAACAAAGTGATGTACTGGGCAGCAAGAAAGCAGCCCCATACATTGCTTAATAGCGGATGTCGGGTATGTCGGGTACTGCAGTTTATCTACTACCCACTTGCTGAGTAATGAGCTTTATCTTCCATCAATCTGAATGAGGGATAAGGTGCAGTACTTTGTAGTGGCGACGAACAAGAGAAAGGTAATACACTAGCAATGAGCACACCTAAAACAGTATGAAAAAAACAATACAAGACCTTAAAAACATTTAAAATATGTAAACACACTGAAAAGCACAATATATAATGGAAAAGGGCAAATGGAAAAATCATAAACAACATATGCATTACAGAAGTGCAAATACAAAATCCAGCACAGAAAATACCAATAATAAAGGGTCTGTAAAACTCACAAGAGGCAAAGATAATCATTAATGGAACTAAACATGACCTAAATGCCTATGTTTTATAAGTAAGGTAACTAATAGAGCGCAAGTTTTAAAGTACAATAGTATACACCAGAGTGTACAAGTGAAGTCTGAATGTACATCGAGGGAGGCCAGACAGAACCCATACAGACCTAACAGAGGGCAGATGTAGCCATTGTAAGAGATGCCACCCTATGTAATGCAATTAGAATAAGAAAAATAATAACAAAGGATAAAAAAAAACTTGAATAATACAGAAAATAAAGTATGATGCAAACAAAAGTGACCAAAACACAGTATGATCAGGGTGGATAAAAATCAATGTTTTTTTAAAAAAATCAAAAAAATCGGATTTTTTTGATTTAAATCGGATTTTTTTGATTTAAATCGGATTTTTTTCAATAAACTGCTTTTTGAGGAAAATATTTTACCATCCAAAGGTTCTTCCATCATGAGATAAAGCTGAGTTGTTTAACTCAGTAGAATAAAGGCTGTATATGTGTAACATTCACAATGCCATGCTCTTCCAGAGGTTTCTGTAGGATGCTGACTATCCAACAAGTTTGGGCATGTCAACTGAATGGAAAAAGAAACTAAACCAAAAGTGAAACCAAGCTAGAAGTGTGGAATTAAAGGGGCAGTATGAACAAAATGTGGAGGCTATTAATAGTTTATACAATTAAGACATGCTGCTTTTAAACACCTACCTATTGCCATATAGTAAAACAAAAAAGATTTTTACTTACTTTGGGGTCCCCCCCTCACCCTGGCGTTAGATCGTTGCCCCTAGTTTCGTCCGTGTAACTATAGGCGCACATGCGCACTGCTCTCACTTCTCATTTTAATCGTGATTTATATTAAAAAAAACCTTTTGATTTAAATCATGATTAAAATCATGATTTAAATCGATCCGATTTAAATAGAAAAAAATCTTTTGATTTAAATCGTGATTTAAATCATGATTTAAATCGGCGTGATTTAAATCAATCCACCCTGAGTATGATACATTCACAATGAATTCCTCCACAGTACCCTCTACACACACAGTATGATGTACACCTCCTACCTCAATCCACCCGTCAAAGAATGGTGACATCATCACAATATGATTCTCCAACTGTAATTCCTCCAAAGTCCTTCATATAGTGTAATGGCTACAAAATGTGCGCCATACAATATAATGGGGCCCTGCATAGTACTCTATTCAGTATAATGGCCCCATATAGTGCTCCATACAGTATAATGGCCCCACATAGTACTCCATTTAGTATAATAGCCCCTTATAGTGCCCCATACAGTATAATGGCCGCACCTAGTACTCCATTCAGTATAGTGGCCCTATATAGTGCTCCATACAGTATAATGGCCCCACATAGTACTTCATTCTGTATAATGGCCCCATATAGTACTCCATACAGTATAATGGCCCCACATAGTGCACCATACAAAATAATGTCCTCACATAGTGCTCCATACAGTATAATGGCCCCAGATAGTGCTCCACACAGTATAATGGCCCCACATAATGCTCCATACAGTATAATGGCCCCACATAGTGCTCCACGTAGTATAATGGCCCCATATAATGCTCCATACAGTAAAATGGGCCCACATAGTGCTCCATACAATACAGTGGCCCCACATAGTGCTCAAATCAGTATAATGGCCCCAAATAGTGCTGCATACCGTGTAATGGGCCTACATAGTGCTCCATAAAGTATAATGGCCCCACAAAGTGCTCCATACAGCATAATAGGCCCACATAGCACATCATACAGTATAATGGCCGCACATAAAAAAAACCTAAAACTACTCATTTCTGCCCATTAACCCCGCTGTTCTGGTCTCTTCATGGTGTCTTCAAATCCTCTGCACATCTTGGTACAGTGGGTGCGTTGTAATGACGTTATCGTGCCCACTGTGGTGAGACATCAGAAGTAGAGGTGAAATGATGGAAGAGGGAGTGTCTGCCTCCTCCATCACTGCTTTCAACTGTATCAGCATCTAGGATGCCTATAAAGCCAGATGGGGGACCCACGTGGTGTCACAGGCCAAATATACTCAGCGTTCCAAATATATTCCTTCTGCAGGCCACATTTGGCCTGTGGACCAGAGTGTGACATATGTGATCTAGAAGTGTGCCTGATTCCTTTTGCTCATAGAAAGCTTAATTGTTTTCAGTGATACTAAGAAGTCTCCGATTTAAGGGATGGTTAAGTTATTGAAAACTGCTGACCCATTCTTAGCACCCCTGCTTATCAGCTGTTCAGAGGTCCACAGCGCATGTGCGGAGAAGGCAGCCATGAACCAGCATGTAGGGCAAAGTAAACCCTGTAAAGACTGTGGCCCCTTCAATCAGTTGATAGGCAGGGGACTCCTCCAATCTAATATTTAATGCCTATCCTAAAGGTAGGCCATCAATTTAGAACATTTAGATAAACCCTTGTGGTCAAACATCCATGTTCCTGCACACTTAATTTACACCACCTTCTTCCTAAATTCCTAACTCCTTAGGCTTCTTTCACATTTCCATCTTCTGGGGGCTGTCGCAATCCGTGGTTATGGCAAAAAAACGGATCTTGCAAATGTGCCTGCAGGATCCGTTTTTTTGCCATTGACTTGAACTAACGACGGATTGCGACGGATGGACACACGTTGCATCCGTCGTGCAACGGATGCGTCGTGTTTTTGCGGTCCGTCAAGACGAAAAAATGTTCAGTGTAACGATTTTTCGTCCGTCGAATCCACCAGTTCCGACCACGCATGCGCGGCCGGAACTCCGCCCCCTCCTCCCCGGAACTCACAATGGGCAGCGGATGCATCGTAAGACTGCATCC
This sequence comes from Ranitomeya variabilis, assembly GCF_051348905.1. Taxonomy (NCBI): domain Eukaryota; kingdom Metazoa; phylum Chordata; class Amphibia; order Anura; family Dendrobatidae; genus Ranitomeya; species Ranitomeya variabilis. Next base: position 409,415,846 of record NC_135237.1, read on the forward strand.
GCTGCCCACGTTGTGCAGAATTGTGCACAACGTCCGTCGGTACGTCGGGCCGACTGTTTGTGACGGCCCCGTACCGACGGAAATGTGAAAGAAGCCTTAACTATATAACCTGCTTCCTTTCCCTATCTGTCCTGCAAATGTCATTCATGTCTTGTCCAGCTGCCGAAAGCCTTTAACCAATGCAATCAAAGTGCAGAGATTGGGGATTAGAGGAGGAAATTGCAAGCACAAATAAGGAATTAGAGTGCAAAGACGATACAATTTCCAAGATTGAAGTCTCCCACCTGGAAAATGAGCTGGATAACAATCTGTCCACATGACAACATTGTTGAAGGGATAGAAAATAATCAACTCATCAGCGTAAATCAGAATTACAGTGTGCGTGCTCTTGTATGACTCAAGGTCCACTAATGTAAGTCATTTCCTAGCGAGTCACATCTCCTATAGCCGCTCTTTGCATATGTGATATGGTATTATGAGCAGAACAGTCTGAGGCACAGATCAGTGACCTCCGGGACACCATTATATCTGCATATCATAATCACCAGCAACAACATCGGAAGGTAAACAGCATATTAAAAGGAGCGGTCCAGGTCACAGAGAAATTTGTTTTTCTACAACTTGTCACAGTAATGGTTTATCTGAGATTCAGTCACCCTTAATGTAACCCTTCATTTACATTATACATGAGATTATTTCGTTTTCTCCCCAGGCTTGTACATTGGGATGCTGACGTTTCCTCATTTCACTAACAACAGATACAAAGATAATTTCCTTCCTGTCTTAAAATTGTTGTTGCCAACGTACATTACATGCATCTAGTACTTGCCAATGATTTTATATCTTGCGATAGTTGTAGATATGCATGACAATATGAATAAATGAAATAACTCATATCAGGATGAGAATGTGAGAATTATAGTAGCATAATGCGTGTAAGCAATACAGCACACGTAAAAAAGAGGAGATCCTGTTTTCCTATTTTTAGTCTCACATACACACACCAGCAACATGGAGGACCCTATATACCTGTACTAAGCAGTGTAGCAGTGACTCTAGCACTTAGGGGGAGTAAACATTAACTAGAACCTGCAGCAGTATTTTCTGTTCTGTCTCTCCACAGCCACTCCCTTCATGATCACACCAGCCCCTCTCCATAGACTTCTATGGACAGTAGCTTTAGCCTAATCATCTAATAAAACTGGGATTCTGTTTTAGCAAAGGTGGATTTTATCCGTGGAGAGGGAGTAATCGCTGTAGAAAGTCGAACATAAGTGGTTAACGATGCATATTTCTGTAAAAGAATGTACAGTATTACAAACTTTGTTATTTTTGATTGTACTATTATGAGAAATTTGTTAAAATAAAACAATGATTTTATATTAGATATTTGTAGCCAATTTGGGATATTATATATTTTGTATCTAAAGGTGTTCTCGGAATAAGAGGTAATAGGACAGGCCAAGGAGGAAGTCATCCACTCAAGACCTCTCTACGAGAGGAGAGCAAACACACACAGCCATTTATACCATAGATCTCAGCACTAGATGACTGCAGGCATCCAGGGAACGCAATGTATGGCCATTAGCTTTAAATGTGAGCCTTGCAGATTATTACAAAGAAAAGAAGCATTTCCATTGATCCTAACAAACAAACAGCATAATCTTCTATATGACAAGTTCAAGAAAATTTTTTAATTAAAGCACCACTACGGCGAGATTTTTTTTTAACACTGGAGTGGCGCTTTACATGTATGTCCCCTGTTCACAGTCATACACTCACCCTCTGGCACCTTCACCGTTTTTTGGTCCCGCGATGCCATCTCGTGAGCGGATACTATACTTATGCTAACACATGGCTGGGCCATTGTTTTTGGTTTTGATTTTGTTTGTTGTAATAAGTCCCTTTGGGGGTGTCCATCACACCCCACACCTTGGGCTGTGTACCTTTATCTACTCAGCTTTCCATGGGCAGGTGTGAAACAGTCCAGTCTAAGTCCTGCTCTGCCGGTCTCTATTTTGAGACCCGGATGGCACATAGAGAGGTGAGTCACTAGTGTTAGGGACCAGACTTACTGGGTACAGCTTGTCGTGGTGGGCTTGCTTTAATCTCTTTTTTGATTAAAAAAAGTAAATTAAATACCCTATGTTTGTTATCTTTGTTACTATTCGCTTACTTAGTGCGGTGTGCCTACACTTCATACTTTTATTCTTTTGCTGTACTTGTTTAATGGCCGCAGCGTGCATGTTATTTTTGGCTTTACTGTATATTGATTGCTGCAGAATGATTTATCTGAGAATCCACCAGCAAATTCACTTCTTGTAACTGTCTGGCGTTATTAAAAACCTAAAGCGATTTAAAGACGGTCAAACATATGCAAGTCATTTTTACACATGTTCATTCTGTTGAGCGTTTTTTATGTTTTTCTGGTGGTTTCCGTGCCAGAATCTGCCTGAAAGTGACTTTGTGATCACATCGCTTTCATCCGTTTATTGTACCAGATGAAACAGGAAAATGCAAAGGCAATTAGGATGAAGGTATAAGATCACTGTACCATAGAATGCCATTAAATTACCATATATGTGTATGTAAGGAGACGTGTCACGTAGCTGAACTACGTTCGTGCCGTTCCACAGTGATTTACGTGCCCTTTGTGAGCGGTAATAATAAGTGGTTATGTAAAACATACAATAAGAGTGAGTACATGAAACTGGCTCAAACTCTGTAACTAATTGCATTTATTATAATTACATCAGATCCCAATGTTTTACATGGGGCACAGTCCTCTGCCGTCCTCATGGGCAAATTCGATGCAAAGATATCTGCCATTATTCAAATCAATCTGTAATCTGCAAATCAATTAATGCAATGAAGATTTATGTATTCTACCAGTAACCTTCTACTGGCATCTTGAATAAAGATAATACAGACATATGCTGCTGCCGCCCAGCATGCAATACGCCATCAATCTATATACTATCCACATATGTGTTGTGCACCGGTCCCTGCTGGGGGCCTCATTACATACACATCGGATCTGATCACTATGAGGAGCATTGTCGTGAGCGATCACGGCAAACTGTCATCCAAGCAGATAAATGCTTAGAATAATTAGCATTTTAAGAAGCAATTTTATCCAAGCAGGAGTATTATTTAGTGGCATTGCAATATAGAAGTAAATATTCTAAAAAAAAAAAAAAAAAAAAAAAAAAGTGTTTCTAGAATTTAGCAAAAAGATTCCCAGGATACATCACCTCTTCTGGCCTAGTGAGAGCAATGCTATGCGAGTGCAACAACGCAACGTAGTGACATCACGGGGTCTAAAAATCAGAAGAGCTGCCGGGGATGTTGGCAGTTAAAAGAAAGTTTGAAGAAGTCTGGTTCGGTGATGACAGGCTACCGACATAGCCTCAAATCTAAGCGATCGAATCATCATTGCTTTTTTTTACATTATTTTGGAGTGAATCTCTCTCAATTGGTGAATTTTTCATTGACGACAAATTGACCAAACATTTTGCACAATTTTTAAAGTTGTATTTTGATGTTTCGTTTTCAGATTTTTACGTACATGTTCATTTTCCAGATATTTTAGACTGATTCATCAAATGTGACTTATTAAAAAGTTGCAAATGTCACAGTAAATATAACCCAGTGCCACCCTGGAGTGATTTTATGTATGGCATTTATATAATAACAGACTGAAAAAAAACAACCTAAATGATGAATTAGGGCCTAAATGTGCAGCATGGCGGCTCAGTGGGTAGCACTGTTACTTTGCTGCTCTGGGGTCCTGGGGTCAAATTCCACCAAGGACAACATCTGTAAGGAGATTGTACGTTCTCCACGTGTTTCCGTGGGTTTCCTCCAGGTTCTCCTGTTTCCTCCCACATTCCAAAGACATCCTGATAAGAAATCTAGATTGTGAGCCCCAAGGGGACAGTGCCGATAATGTGTATAAAGCGCTGTGGAATTAATGGCGTTATATAAGAATAATAAATAAGTGTAATCCCTGTACAGTATGTGTGTTACATGTAAATCCTCTGTGGCAGATTTACTGCAGTGTTTGCTCTGCAATTCGAAGCTGACCGCATCGGTTAACAGCATATGCAACATTTCAGCTTTTATCACACAAAAATGAACAACATACAGGTGTGTCCACAACAGGGTTGCCAACTTGACCTTTAATTTATAGGGGGGCAGCTTATTAAAAAATCATGAACAGACAGTATTTTTTACCAGCACATTAGAAAACCATAAAAAAAAATCATTACGATTATCAGTGATCCATGTCTACAGCCCATAACAGACATCAGCTGAATTCACTATAAACAGTAAAATGATGATAATTAAGAGTCAAAATAATCTGCGTATGTTTCTTCAGCTACCAAAATATCGTGGTGATGCCTCTTTTATTTTTTATACAGACAAATTAAACAAATTTTGATGGACTGTCCAGGAATTTCTGGATAGTTGGCAAACCTGGTCCACACTTACCTTTTTTCCTAATTTTGGTTAAAGGGAACCTGATAGGTCGGATAACGCTATTAACCTGCAGAGATAGGGTTAATCTACAGATTAATTGTGAAAAAGAAATAGATTTTTTGGACATTAAAATCTTTACTCACATTATGGGCATGATTCAAACCGACGTTTTCTGTAAGGAAACGTCGGTTAATGCATTGTTGCATGCCACCTCAGCGCATGTTTCCTCAACTCTACGATCAGTCCCGATTGGGCAATTTCTGAGGATGAAGAGGATTTGTTTATTGGATGGGATCTTTGAGGACCGAGCTCAGGACCTCACTAACAGATTCCAGGATCGGGGGGTATAGTAACAGGAGCATTAGACGGGGTACCGTCGTGCCAGGGGAGTATCATGAGACCAACTACTCTGTAGAGCACGGTCCAAGGTTACTAAGGATCCACCATTACGTTTTATTGCCACCTATAACAATCAGTGGGGGTCCATTCGTGAGATATTACAAAGACATTGGTCCGTGCTCAAAACAGAACCCACCCTCAAATGCGTGATTCCGGATCGCCCACTCTTGACAGCAAGGAGAGGTACAAGTCTCAAGCATCTACTTGTTAGGAACCACTATGTGGCTAACCCCCCAAACCCTTTTGGGGTTGGTAAACAAAACAAAAATGGGGTTGCTATCCCTGTGGATCATCTTGTGTGGCCTGTCGCCATATTGATCATGCTACATATTTTGCCTCAGCTGATGGAAGTAGGGATTACCAGATTACCTACTATATTCCTTGTGGTACTACCCCTGTGGTGTATTATGCCACCTGCACCTGCAATCTAATCTATGTAGGGCTCACATCGTGGGATCTCAGGGTCAGGGCACGGGAACATGTGAGGGACATTGTGGCCGCCAAAAACTCGGATGAGGAGAAGGAATTAAAAATGATCCCTAGACACTTCAAGCTGTGTCATGGCTGTGATCCATCAGCATTATGAATCCGCGGTATTGATAAGGGGGATATCTTAAACGTATCCTGGCACAGTTTGCGTATTGTTGGATTGTTACTTTGGGCACAATTTCCCCTTATGGCTTGAACGAAAAACAATCTTTTGTTCCTTTTCTACTGACGGGATCATCTAGGGAATTGTTTTTAATTTTTTTTATTGGACGGCGATTGTCATGATCAGATCATACAAAGGATTATATTGAGCATGGAGGAAGATGTGCACCTAATTTTTGTGCCGCGAGAATTGAGTCTTTCCATTATTTACTTGGCCCATATGTTCTCTCCATGAAGCTTTTTCGCTATGTTATATTATATTTATTTAATTTCCATATGCGTCATCATACGTACTGCAGTTTGTATACTCACCATGTGTGAGTTGATTTGGGTGCCCACAATTTTTCCAGGAACTAAGATGGCTGCCGCACCGCGCGCATGCGCCATGGATCCTCTGTCTGCTCGCATCCCGGACGGCATCCGTACCAGCGCAAGAAGCATTTTCCTTGACCCGGACTGAAGACTGGATTGCCGGACGTGACGCGGATGCGGCTGCGCCCAATCGAGTGCGGCGCTATCGGTGCACATTTGGTGGGCTCCATATAAAATGGTGACAGGAATGGTGGTCCACAGGGCCGCCGGAGGAAGCAATATCACACGAAAAGCGTGTTGGGGCTTCGGAGTGCATGCACTGGCCTGATCTCTCTCCTACATGGGTAAGCGTTAGTCTTTTTGCACTATGAGCGGCACTTTAGTCTTTGACAGCCAAGGGCACTATTAGTCATACAATCTATTCTGTCCACATGGACCGATTATAGACTTAAATTTGATTGTGTCTTGTCTCCTGGAGGTTGGCCGATACATTTTCTAGGGTTCTCAGTGCACATATATATTTTTATATACCATTAATGAGTATAAGTGGTTCAGTATAACCAGTGCTGCCAGGTTCCTTTACTCCTTCTATTCTCGTCTTGTGTTTTGTAGTTGGGGCTATTTATGCCATACTCTTCATGTGTAAGTCATTGTTCAATAAAGCTTTTTGATTCTTTTCACTTTATTTTTTGTGTTTGAGCATTCGCTCTTTTTGTAGGATAACAAGATTAATAGTGTTATGAATGGGCCAGGCTGCTCTACTGAAAGTGTGCCACCCAGGAGAAAATGAACTTTATCCCTCCCAGGAGCCGCATGTTTTCAGTCATCAAGGCTACAGTCACTGCTCACAACACTGTGGGAGATGACTGTAAGCATGCCCCAGAAAGCGGACTGACAGCCACAGCCGATGAAGTAGAACCTAAGTGCACTTTTTGGAAAGTGGGTTGAGGTTGGATGTAGTGGGGCGGGCCAAGCGTGACTGAAAAATTTATCAGAATGTACGCCACAAAAGTGGCATAAATCATGACTGCAATGGGCTAATGCCCCTGAGTGGAGTGGCATTTGGTGCTTTTTAATCCAGCACCAGTCTTGTTGAATCGGAGCCATATACTATATACATCTTGTGACAGAATACAACAAAAGTAAAACATGTTTTTTCTAAAATCTGGTAATCAGGTTCTGTGAAGTGTTTGAATGAGTCGATAGTGACCACCAGGCAGCTCCTAATGATACCACACATGCGTTAACAGGGGCTCGCATTTATTAAAAACGGTGTAATTTTAGCCAATGTCTAAAGTGAATCTCAGGTGATTGAGTGATTGATTTCTTTAGCAACAAACTTATGTCTGCATTTTCCTCACTTTTAGTAACTAACAAACATGGTGCATGGCACAAACTGTTAATAAATATGACAGGCATCAGATTAGAACCATTGTGGAGTAAAATGCCCCAACAAATTGATAAATATGAGGAATGGAAGCTTATCGGCTCAATACGCCCAAAGCCTATCAGAGTTTACCACACTGGTGATTCATACAAAACTTAAAATATATATAAGATTTGTTTCCGAGAACCTCTTCTTATTTATACAATTTGCTCATCTGACCTCTCATACTGAGCACACCGCTCCATCCTCCGACCGGAAGCAAATTTAGTCGCCTGAGTACGACTGATCTCAAAGTATTCAGAAGAGTTAATGGGATTTTTTTTTTCTTTATATGGGTATGCTAACAAGTAGCATTTTTGCTGCATTTTTTTCTGCATGAAGCAACGCTTGCACAGGTCAGAAAATTGTAGCAGAAATACATGCTTTTGTGCATTTTTAATACCATTTTTAATGCGGTTGTTAGTGCTAAGCCATTTTGATCTCAAAGGGCAAAAACCCAGAAAAAATTCTGAACAAATTGACATGATGTGTTTTTTTTCAGTAACCCACCACAGGTCAAAAGGCGCAAGAAAGAGGTGCATTAATTAATAAAATACATTAATAAATATAAGTTGGTAAAATGGTTTGTGCCTGTCATTCCTTACTGACATTATACTACATGTGGTGATTTTGGCTTTGACTGATTACATCTGAATGCAGTCTCCTAGTGTCAATCAGGAGCAGAGCTGCCCAATATTCAGCTGTCAGACAAGATAACAACTTCACGCTGACGAGGAGGACGACCCGCACATTCAAGGAAAATAGCGGAGATACCCTGCACTATTATCATTACAGGAAAAGGCAGTAAACCCATTATCTACTGAATGTGCTACTAATTCTGATGACACAACAAGGACCCAAACCTGGAAGTAACCAATAGCCGGAGCACTAAATATTTACAGCCATCGTTAATAAAGTATTAGTAAGTGTGACATCACAGCTGTACTGTGCACAACTAACATATCTAGTAAATTCTATTGTACAGGGTGGGCCATTTATATGGATACACCTGGGTGGGCCACATACACCTAAATAAAATGGGAATGGTTGGTGATAACTTCCTGTTTGTGGCACATTAGTATATGGGAGGAGGAAAACTTTTCAAGATGGGTGGTTACCATGGTGGCCATTTTAAAGTCGGCCATTTTTTAATGCAATTTTATAAATGGCCCACCCAGGTGTATCCATTTAAATGGTCCACCCTGTATATTCAATGATCTGCTCATCAGCCCCAAATCACCAAAGGAAATCTAGCTTCCACAAGACCAATAATCCCACATATACATACAATAAGTGTCCTTATCGATCAGTGCAAAGATCACATTGAAAACTCGCCTTCAACGCAAACCCTAAGGGGCATTTACACTGTACGATTATTGAGAACGGGGGTTTCAAGCCATCTTGCAGTATAATCCGGCTGCCAATCACCCAATGAACAGGAAAAACACTTGTTCATTGGGTGAAAGGATCTTTTTGACTTGCTTAACAGATATTCATTCTCAGAAACACAATGTCCTGTGTAAACAAATACATGTGATGCCGAAAACACCGAAAGCCGAAGTGTACCAAACAATATATTATTCTAAGCACAACCGGCCCGCCTAAACAAGCTATTAAATGACTGCCGACAGGCAAACACGTAGCTGATCGGCATTCGCTCAGAACTGTGGATAGGCTACTGTAAACCTGAACTTAGATATAATGTTTGCAGCACAACACTTATCTAACCCAATAAGGTACAAGTTATACTGAATTCCACTACACTACAGTTGTGCTCAAAAGTTTACATGCCCGGGCAGAATTTTTGCTTTCTTGGCCTTTTTTTCAGGTTATAGGTGAGGATGTTACCTTTAGTAGCCATTCAAACCCATTTGTGAAAACTTCTGTGCATGTTATCAGGCCAAAATCACCAGGGTATGTAAACTTTTGATCAGGGTCATTTGGATGTTTTGGGTTGTCATTATGATTTAAAAAGAGAAAACACAGTAGTTTGACAATAAATGGCTTCACCCAATCACTAACCATGAGTGGAGAAAAATTTTTGGTGTTATCGTTCATATTCTCTGAAAGAAGGCCAAGAAAGCAAAAATTCTGCCAGGGTATATAAACTTTTGAGCACAACTGTACATATTAATCTGTTCACGTCCGGTTGTCTGTGAGATGTTTCCCACTGATGAGCCTGAATGTACAATATGACAGGTTCTCTTTAGTGCAAAGCAAGCCTGCAAACTTTCAATGAAATCAAAATAGCTGTAAATGTTATAAAATGAAGAAAAAACATAATTGGCTGATCAGTGCTGATGCTCTGGTGGTCACCTCTGCAGTGAATGTACTAATCACTGAGTAGTGATGCCTGTAGTACAATGTGGTCACTGATTTAAAGGGGTTGCCACTGATGAGGTCACAGGTGAAAGTCTGTAGTCACTATATGTGACTGAGATTTCTGAATCCTTATAGTGTCCACGCCGCACGCCATCCGGATTCTTTGGTACCGCCATTTAGAGTGGGCGATCACATAACTGCAAGTGTGGTGTGCACAACTGTAAGGATTCACAAGTTTGCAGACACGTAGAGTTAACTACAGACGGTCATCCAATTGTTAAAGTTGCACAACCCGTTTAATGAACTGCATTTTAATCTTAATAGCATTAGATGCCTGTAGCTTCTATTTACATTGATGTTCAAGAAGAAAAACCATGCACCAGGGGCGACAGTGCTCCTGCACTGTACATTTCATTAAAGCTTTGTTAATAATTAATAACATTATTTTTATGCGTGCTCGTTAATGAAGCAAAGCCAAGAAGAGTGAGAGAGGACAATCTGACATCATGCACTGGGACAATTCAGAGAACCAAACACAGTCTTAAACAGTTTTGCCTGAAGAGGTTTTTAGATGCATGTGTGCATCAAAATGAAGAAAACTGAATTATTAAAAGAGGTTTTAAATTAAAATGATTTTGAGAGCAAATAGGGGACTGAATGTGCTGTCTAATGGGTCATTTTTTTACATTTGAAAACAGAGCATAATTTATCAAACACGGAAGTCTTCTAAATGCTGAGATGATGGGACTCCGGCTACACATCTCACACTTGGGGTCAATAATATCTAAAGAAAAAACAGGTTTAGAGAACATTTGATTCATGCCTCAAACTGGTAATGGAGTGAGAAGGACATGGATAAAGATTAAGCACATCTTATGGCTGACCCGAGGAAGGTGAAGATCTGCACTATTCACAGGTTGTTCCTCACTAGCCAACCTTTCTTTAATATTATCAGTATCTTTTAAGAAAAAACTTGCTTTGCATGGTTCTCAGAAATATGATTTTGAATATATGTGCAGTATAGAGGTAGGTCCCTTATACCAGGCTCCCTTCTGTGATCCAAGACTGAGAGCCTTTAATAAAAAGGTTTCTCGCTCTGGCAAGTTACATAGAAGGCCGTTTTGGGGCGCAGGGCTACACATCTAACAGAGCTATGCATTATTACTGCTGTATGTAAGTTTGCCTCCTATACTCTTATCTGATGTACTGTATATATTAACCTTTAGGGAATGTACTGCAATAGATATAGTATGTGGGCATACTAATTATAAACAGTTTAAAGCCTTCGGGAACTTATTGTTTGAGATATATATTTTTTTTTTACAAAATCCTTTAGATTTAATAAAGTTGATATATGTGTGAGATATTTTGCAGCACCATTTTTTTTTGTTTTATTTGTTTTATCTCATTATACAAAGAATAAAAAATATCTGTTAGGCACCTGTCCAGTATAGTAACATAGTTAGCAAGGCCGCAAAAAGACATTTGTCCATCCAGTTCAGCCTATATTCCATCAGAATAAATCCCCAGATCTAAGTCCTTCTAAAGAACCTAACAACTGTAAGATACAATATTGTTACGCTCCAGGAAGACATCCAGGCCTATAGATCACCTTCCAAGACACACACTTGTCCATAGGCTCCTGGTCACCTGGGATTTCCATTTACTTGTCTGCAGCTTCCAGAAAACCCTGCTACCCATCAGAAGTGTTCAGGACGTCACCTGTTTGTCTGCTGCATCCAGTAACTTTGCGACCTGTCAGTGGTCTTCACAGGCTTGTCTGCGGCCTACAGTAACCCTGCTATCTATCAGTGGACCCCTCTGAGACTTTCACTTTGCCTCTACATGTCCGCCTGCAGCTTCCAGGACCCCTCCGGTCTGCTTGTGGCTTCCAGGACCACTTTAAGACTTTCAGTTTGCCTCTACCTGTCCGCCTGGGGCTTCCAGGATGTTTCCTGTCCACTTAGAGTTTCCAGGACCCATTTAAGACTTTCAGAATGTCTATGTGTGTCCACCTGTGGCTTACAGGACATCTTCTGTTCGTTTGTGGCTTCCAGGACCCCTTTAAGACTTTCAGTTTGCCTCCATTAACTCTGCTATGTTTTTCCAGGTCTCTGCGACTTTTATTAAAAAAGCAACCACTGCATTTGATCACATATGAACTGATTACATATCAACTGAGTATGTATGAAGACATTGACCAACCGCTGGGAACTCCAGCAATCCTGAAAATGTAAACCTACAAACCCTCAGGCTCACAAATGAATGGGGTTTCACCCAAAAAATTGCATAGCGATCATGTAAGTATCATTTTTTAGATAAATAATAAAAAGCACATGATTTATTTCTTATAGCATCAGCACTGACTATTTAGGATGGCAGCTTTTCTAATTTAATACTTGAATATTAAATTTCTACTTAGCCTTATTGTGCAAATAAGTCTAGTTCATAGGCTGACTTCTCTGATGCAGCTTATTTGTTATTCCTGTATTTTGTGAAATATTCCGCTTCATCATAAATCTCCATATGAAAGAGTGGGAGGGTCACTTGAGAAGAATTTAAGCAGAAAATTGACATTTTGTTTTGATGTTATCCATCACAAGGTTTCATACCGCTTCTATCAACAGTAAAGAGCCACATAATATTCCTCATCTGAGATGATCATCTGAAAGTAAAGTTGAGAAAAGTAAGAAGCAGCTGCTCACATTTAAGAATACATGACCCAGATTAATAAAGATGTATTCTTTCGTTGTGAGGGTTATAATATATGCAGATTTTTTTTCCTAAGTAGGCAACCAAGTAATTAATCAATAATCTTCTGTGAGAACAGCACAAAGCGATCATTGCAGCTGCTGCACAAAGTTCTGATATTTAGAGAAATCCATATAACATCTGTATGTTCAAAAAATACAGTTTTACGAAAAAAGATTAAGAATTACAGCTGATATAGCAGGTAGCCTGTAACGCAATACCCCCTGGCACTGTGTAATGTTTTTATTTCAACTTCAAAAGGCTTGAACTGTGCCATGCAAATGGAAATATGTATAAACACAAATTGTTCATTTTTGGAAGTGAGAATGACTTAGAAACCGCTGGAAATGCACAGAAAATCGATGAGAACTTCTTCTTTGCATTTGTGTGATTGCCTCAATGTCCTAAATACACTTATGTCAGCAATTAGCTGTAGCAGTGTTTCATTAATCCATCAGAGTTCTGATGTGGCACATTCTAAGACCAAGAGATAATGGAAAATCATTTGTGTAAAACCTCTGGATTAGCCTCTGATGTATCGCCCTACTGGATGCCATTAGCAGTGCGAGAGTTAACCCAGGATTAAAGCGCAAAGCGTGAACTGTGCTAAGACTCTACAAGCAGTTTGATAAACTCAGCATGACACCCAAGTACCCAATGCAGATCATTACTGTGAGCTGCAGTATGTGTCACATTTAGATAGATAGATAGATAGATAGATAGATAGATAGATAGATAGATAATAGATATGGGATAGATAGATAGATAGATAGATAGATAGATAGATAGATAGATAGATAGATAGATAGATAATAGATAGATATGGGATAGATAGATAGATAGATAGATAGATAGATAGATAGATAGATAGATAGATAGATAATAATAATTTTATTTATATAGCGCCAACATATTCCGCAGCGCTTTACAACTTATAGAGGGGACTTGTACAGACAATAGACATTACAGCATAACAGAAATCACAGTTTAAAATAGATACCAGGAGGAATGAGGGCCCTGCTCGCAAGCTTACAAACTATGAGGAAAAGAGAAGACACGAGAGGTGGATGGTAACAATTGCTTTAGTTATTTGGACCAGCCATAGTGTAAGGCTCGGGTGTTCATGTAAAGCTGCATGAACCAGTTAACTGCCTAAGTATGTAGCAGTACAGACACAGAGGCTATTAACTGCATACAGTGTATGAGAACATGATGCGAGGAACCTGGTTTTTTTTTTTTGTTTTGTTTTGTTTTTTTTTTATTAGGCCACACAGGGATAGTTAGGTTAATGCGTTGAGGCGATAGGCCAGTCTGAACAAATGCGTTTTTAGGGCACGCTTAAAACTGTGGGGATTGGGGATTAATCGTATTAACCTGGGTAGTGCATTCCAAAGAATCGGCGCAGCACGTGTAAAGTCTTGGAGACGGGAATGGGAGGTTCAGATTATTGAGGATGCTAACCTGAGGTCACCCACCAGGCGGATGCGCTTCCACACAACTCCACCAGAGCTGCCCTATGGGAACTCGGCTCTTTCTCCTTTCCTCTACCTCTTCAGCATAAGTGAGGTTTTGATAAAGACCCGCTGGGGTCGAAACGTTACCCGAATTGAATAAGTCCGCCACCCAGTTACCTCCTAAAAAAGCACCTGGTGATGTTTATTGTATATGTTATTAAAGAAACTACACAGTTTGCTGAACTTTCAACCATTTGAGTGCGGCTGATTCTTTCCTAAACCTGAGGTCATTAGCGGAGCGGAGGGCACGGGTAGGGTGGTAGACTGAGACCAGAGAGGAGATGTAGGGTGGTGCTGAGCCATGGAGTGCTTTGTGGATGAGGGTAGTAGTTTTGTACTGGATTCTGGAGTGGATGGGTAGCCAGTGTAATGACTGGCACAAGGTAGAGGTATCGGTGTAACGGTTGGTGAGGAATATGATCCTGGCTGCAGCATTCAGGACAGATTGGAGCGGGGAGAGTTTGGTAAGAGGGAGGCCGATTAGTAGAGAGTTACAATAGTCCAGACGAGAATGAATAAGTGAGACAGTAAGAGTTTTTGCAGAGTCGAAAGTAAGAAACGGGCGAATTCTAGAAATATTTTTGAGATGCAGATAAGAAGAGCGAGCCAGTGATCGGATGTGGGGGGTGAATGAAAGCTCGGAATCAAGGATGACCCCAAGGCAGCGGGCATGTTGCTTTGGAGTAATGGTGGAACCGCACACGGAGATGGCAATGTCAGGCAAAGGTAGGTTAGTAAAGGGAGAGAACACGAGGAGTTCAGTTTTTGACAGGTTCAGTTTCAGATAGAGGGAGGACATGATGTTAGAGACAGCGGTAAGACAATCACTGGTGTTTTCTAAGAAGGTCGGCGTGAAAGCAGGAGAAGAGGTGTATAATTGGGTGTCGTCAGCATAGAGATGGTACTGGAAACCAAATCTACTGATTGTTTGTCCAATAGGGGCAGTATACAAAGAGAAGAGGAGGGGGCCTAGGACTGATCCTTGAGGAACCCCAACAGTAAGGAGAAGGGGAGAGGAGGAGGAACCAGAAAAACATACAGTGAAGGATCGGTCAGAGAGATAGGAGGAGAACCAAGAGAGAACGGTGTCCTTGATGCCGATGGAGCGGAGCATAGTGAGGAGGAGCTGATGATCCACAGTGTCGAATGCTGCGGAAAGATCCAAGAGCATTAGCATGGAGTAGTGACCATTAGATTTAGCTGTTAGTAGGTCATTAGAGACTTTAGTGAGGGCAGTTTCAGTAGAGTGTAAAGAGCGGAAGCCAGATTGAAGAGGGTCGAGAAGAGAGTTATCTGAGAGATAGCGGGTAAGACGGGAGTGGACCAGGCGTTCCAGGAGTTTAGAGATGAAGGGAAGA